>NC_051069.1:110150008-110451674 GCF_004664715.2 Peromyscus leucopus | reverse complement strand
TAAACAGCACAAGTGAAGTGAGTGTGAGTCATTGTTGCTTAAGAAATGGGTTTGGGGCTGGAGAAGTGGCTCAGGGGTTAAGAGCACTGGCTGCTCTCCAGAGGTCCTGAGTTCAATTCCCAGCACCCACATGGTGGCTCACAACCACTTGTAATGAGATCTAACACCCTCTTCTGGCCTGCAGGGGTATGTGTAGACAGACACTGTATACATAATAAATAAATAAATCTTTATTTAAAAAAAAAAAAGAAGAAATGTGTTTGATAGGCAGTGTGGCTAGTTCTAGTTATTTGCTATGTGCATGTGTGAGCATGTGTGCATGCATGTGTATGAGTGTGCACATGGAGAGGCCAGAAGACAATTGCAGGAGTCATTTTCTACTCCTGTGTAGGTCCCAGAGATCCAGCTCAGGTTCTTATCTTCTGAGCCATCTTGCCAGTCCTAATGTTCATTTTATAAAACAGGAGAGGAGGTGTGCTGCCATCCCTTACAGCTGTCTGCCACGTGCCTGTCAGGAAAGGGGAATGGGTCTGCCTGAGGTCAGGCCTGCAGCTCCTTCACTTGATCCTGTGGCCTTTAACAGCTGCTCCCAACCACAGTCTCCTCAGTGAGTGGCATCTGGGCTGCCCTGAGCTATGGCAGAGGCTAGCCTCATCTCTTTCTCTAATTACAGAAGCTGGCCAGTGAGCGGGACACCCTCCAGACAGAGCTGGAGGAGCTGAAACGGAAGTTTGAGGGCATGCGGTCTCGCAACAAGGTGCTGTCCAGTGAGGTGAAGACCCTCAGGAACCAGATGATGACCCTGGTGGAGAAGGGCAGGCATGATGATGAGCTGATTGATGCCCTCATGGTATGCAGGCAGCGGGTGGTGAGAGTAGAGCCACCCCAGATGGGCTTCCTACAGGGAGGCCCCGCCCCTGGGATGCAGCAGCCCAGAGAGCCTGAGGGAGATGGCTGTGACCCTGGTACCCTTGGCCTTGGGGCCCCAGAGGAGATGGGACTCTATAATGGGGGTAAGATAGGATGCACTCCCCTCGGGGGACAGAGGACTGCAGGGCGAGCCTGCCTCCGTGGCCCCTCACTGACAGTCCTATGCCTGGGGTGTTCTGAGTCTCCATTTTCTCCTGAGGTGACAATGGCTGGCCTCTCCTGTCCTGTGTCAGACTGTGCTTCCTCTTTGCCCCAAAGCAAGGAGCCTCTGTCCTTAGAGTCTGTTTGGGGATATGTCCTAGGGACCAGGCCTCAAGTCAAGTGCTGACAGACTTCTCGCGAGGTGTGCCCGGTCTTCTGGTACCTAAAAAGCCACTTCTCCTTATGACCTTCTTGGCCCCAGTCTCCCAGGAGGGAATCTGAGGCCAGAAGGCATCAGAGTTGAGCCTTGAATCCCCAGGGAGGGTATTCCTGGTTCTCTGTGGGATAGCTAGTGTCTCCCACGAGGGTGGTCTTGGCCTAGGGAAAGTCCGATGGCTCTGGGGAGGGAAGCCTACTGTCCCTGCCTGTCCTTCCCTGCCCAAAGTAGCCCAAGCCTGCCTCTACCTACCCTCTGGCGTGGCCCTCAGGACCAGCTAAAGCAGCTGCAGGACATTCTGGGCAGCCTGAGTGTGCAGGAGGAATCGAGGCGCACATCCCAGCACCACCTGGACCAGAAGGTCAACAGTGAGGCCCAACGGAGCAACAGCCTTGTGGCCCAGCTGCGGGCCATGGTGGCCGAGCGCGAGGCCAAGGTGCGGCAGTTGGAGCTGGAGATTGGGCAACTCAGTGTGCAGGTGAGCAGGGTGCCACCGGGGCTGGCCCGTCGGTGTCCAGGTAGTGCCTTCTGCCTCTTTACACTCACGTCAGCACTGGCCACGCTGCGCCATCCTGGGTCCACGTGGACCCCTTGCTTCTAGCAGACTTCTGTCTAATTCTGCACACACTCTTCCTTCCTAAAACACAAGCCCCCGTCTGTGGCCACACCGCCCTGAACATGTTTAATCTTGTCTAAAACACCAACCTGATCGTGTCCTTGCTCAGCTTAGAAGCCACCCCTGGCTTCCTGTCACCCTCAGCTTCATCAGGGTCAAGAGGATCCAGACTCCTACCAGCTAATCCTTTCCCACCTGCAGCTGTGGCCCTCGCCTTGGTCCATGTGGTAGCTGTCGCTCCAGCCAGTGCTCACACTGCAGTCAGTACGGTGGCCACACTTGTTTTTAATTAAAAATCTTTTCAATCTTTGGCAATGTCATACATGTATAAAAGAATTTGGGCTGTTTTCACGATCTCTGTTGCCCTCCCCCACCCCTCCCACCCCCACTCTGACTCCGGCCCTCACCAACTCCTTATTCCCAACAGGTCCTCCTGCTTTCATGTCTCGTGTGTGTGTGTGTGTGTGTGTGTGTGTGTGTGTGTGTGTGTGTGTGTGTGACACCACTGAGTTAATGGGGGGACATGGGATTAGTAACTGGAGCAAGGCTACACCACTGGAGAAAATAAGCCCTCCCACCCCCAGCAACCACTGGCTGTCAGTAGTTCCTGAGAAGGGTGCGGTCTTACGGGACAGGCCCCATTTTGTGCAGGTCTTGTACAGGTCACCACAGCTCCTGAGTCCATGAGCGCAACAGCCAGGTCTTGTCTATGGGACGGTGTTTCTTAGCTCTCTTCCCATCCCCCGTACGCCCCTCATGGTCCTCCTGTCCCTGTCCTCCAGTGCTCCCTGAGCCTTGGAGAGGGGAGCCCTCCGTCACTTGTTGTCACACTTGGACCAGTTGTTAAGTCTGTAATCATCACTTACCACAAGCGGCCGCTTCCCTGACCGCGGCTGAAGCCCGCACTGACCTATGAGTATCACACACTTAGAAGGCAGTTTGATTCCGTGTCCACTTAGCAAAAGAGCAGTGAATGATTTCTCCCTGTGGACCTCCCCAGCCGTGGGCTTCTGCCCATGTCTGCAGTATCAGGCATGAATCCATCCTTGGGGCAGGCTTCAAATCCAGGCAAAAATCTGTAGGTGACCCCAGGAGAGCCGTGCCGCTGTGGCACCAGTGGGCACATCCTGCCAGGCAGGCTGGTGTTGTATCACAGCTAGGTGTGACCTTTGATGACTCTTCTCCCGCAGTCTCCATAGCCCTCCGGGCACAATGAAAGCCAGCCTGAGCAGGGTGGACACGCCCAGCTTTCCTCCAGCTTGATTTCTCTGTGTCCTACAACCACTAATGCTGGTGGACAGCAAAGAGCAATGTTGACGGCCTGTGCGGCCTCCCTGATTAACACCGTGGAGGGAGGTGTCCCCTGCCTGGCATTGCAATTTTTATCTAGAACCTGTGGATTCTAGTAGCAGTATTGTCCACCCATGCAGGGTGCCTCTTTCACTTTTTTTTTTTTAATTGTCTAGTTTAACTGGCTTGCAAAATAGTATTTTCCATGTGGCTTTTTCTTACATCCTTGGTTCCAGTTACATCACCACCATCCCGTGCCCCATTCCTGCTTATACCACATTCCATTCAGATCTCAAGCACATGTTCCAGCTCCTACCCCCACTTGTCCTGTGTCTTCCTGTCACCCCTCCCCTTCTGCATCTTGGCACTCAGCTCCTGGAATGCCCTCACACTCCCTTTCTTCATCTTCTCCCATTGCCTCATCCTGGCTAGCTGCCCTTTAGGATGCAAGGTCCATAAGCTCCTCCAGGAAGCCCTGGGCTCCCTGCTGGGTCCTGAGCCTCTCTTAGCTCCCCAGGTCTCCTCAAGCTAATCTCTCCTCACACTGTGTGCTCATGTTTTCCCCTGAACTTCCTTCAAAGGACACAGGCTACTGGGCCTTGGTGCCTGATGTGGGACCATGCTAAACTCCAGTAGATGACTGTCTGGGTCTGACCTGGGAGCCTGCCCAGGGCTGCTCATAGGTGCCTTCAGCACTTAGGGGTCCCTCCTATTGGGTTGGCGGTGAGAGAGAGAAGTTGGTGGCTTCTGGGAAAGGAGGAGTCTGGATCAGGCCCACAGGTCTCCCAGTGTGAGCAAAACCCCTTCAGACCTGCTAGATGACGGAGGTGTGTCACAGAGCAGTCCTGCCCATGTCCAGGGCCCCAGGTCCAGTCAGAGCTGCCAGAGCTCTGGCCTCTCTCAGCTCAGACTGGCCCAGGTTGTCTAGTCTGCTGTGTCCAGGGTAGCATGGCGCTGCAGGCTTGGCTGAGGGAGAGCTCTGGGCATGAGGCTCGTCGGGGACATTGCCTTGCAGTCCTCAGTCCTGGTGTTCTGGGGAGGAATGCATTGAGCACTCTAGCTAGCATCATCACCTCCGGTCCTGTTCCTGGTACCCAAAAAAGGACAGATTCCATCTCAAGGTCGCCAGCCAGCTGGGAGCCAAGCTCCACTCACCAGATGCAATTGCACATTCCAGTTTTCTCAGAATTCCTGGGGACCTGCCATGCCAAGCTGTTAGACGCCACACTCACTGCTGCCCTTTGATGGTAGCCCAACCTCCTGCTAAGGATCTTCTGGTACACACAAGAGGAAGAGGCCAAAAGAGGGAGGAGTCTGGGAAGCCCCACTTCCACACAGCCACTGGCCCTCCAGGCATCTGAAGTCCAGGTGTGAGGACTGAGGATGGCCCTGACCTCTAGACTAGTGTGTGGGGCCACCTGACCAGGACAGACGTCAGCTCCGACCTCTGTGGCTCTGGCCCACACTGTCCTCATCCCTCCCTGTGGCCCTGGCCTGCACTGGTCTCACTCTGGAGCCCCCATCTGAACAGAGGCATTGTGAGAGGTCATTGTTATGCAAGCAGTGCCTTCACTGCCCAGGCCAGCACTCACCCTGAAGAGAACCTTCTTTCATACCCCTGAAGCTGGGAACCAGCCAAGGCACCCTCCTGCCTTCCCCGGGCCCTGCACCAAAGCCCTGACATCCAACCCCACATCTGTTCCCTGCAGTATCTTCACAGTAAAGGAGGGGGTGAGGGGGCAAGCCCCACCCATGCCAGGTTCCCTGAGGACCAGACCCCGATAACCAACTCTCCGGCCTCGGCAGGCGATCATGTCGGCAGGCTAGGATCCTCTCGGTAAGGAAAACCCAGGATGGAGGGATTGTGTGCGACTGCGTATTATTCAGAGAAATGGGGTCTCCATGCTTCCTCTTATGGAAAGGCCCTGAGTGCAGTTTTGTTTTGTTTTGTTTATTTTGAGACAAAATTATATAGCCCTGGCTGGCCTGGAACTCAATATGTAAATCAGGCTGGCCTTAAACTCACAGAAGTTTTTGTTTTTGACACAGGGTCTCAAGTACCCAGGCAGGCCTTGAACTTGAGATGTAGCCAAGAATGACTCTGAACTCCTGATCCTCCTGTCTCTGCCTCCCCACTGTTAGGATCACAGATATGTGCCACACCACCCAGTTTATGCAATACTGAGGACCAAAGTAGAGTCTTGTGCATTTTAGGCAATTGAACCACTCCAACACACACACCATACAAGCACACACCACACCCATACACACACCCCACAAACATGTACACACCACACACATACACACACACACACCAAACATGTACACACCACACACACACATACACACCCACCACAAACATGTACACACCACACATACACACACCCACACACCACAAACATCCACATACCACATACAGTACATACATATACCTACACACACACACACACACACACACACACACACACACACACACACACGACAGCACACACACATACACCACAAACACACCCCACATAGCATACACAATACACACCACACACACACATACACACACACACACACACACACACACACATGACAATGTTTGGCTGCCCTGCTGCTTTTCCATCTGAAACCCTCTCCTATTCTACTGGTTCCTCATTTCAGGAAGGAGCCGTCAGCTCTGGGTTTCATCACTTCAAGAACTTGCTGGTGGCCCCTTGTCTAGCCTCCCGCACCAGCCTCAGAGCATACTTACTCCTACATCTCTCAGATTCACTGCTGTTGGACTGCCTGGGGACTCTGTTTTATCTTCAACAAGGAAGGGCAGCCAATCCACAGGGAAGCCGTGAGGCCCACACGACTTCCTCCACCAGCTCCCTCAATCCCTGTCCACTGTGAGTCCAGCAGTGCCCACTTTTTCCCTGCTGATGTCCCCTTCTGCCTCCACACAGCTCTGTGACCAGCCTGGGCCACACACTGGTGGAATCTGCTCTCACGAGGCCATCCCTGCCTAGTCCCCATGGGACCTCACCCAGGTAGGAGTATAGAATCCTTGGCTCGGGGAGCCTACCACCTTCCCTTGTTCAGCATCCTCAGCTCATTGAAGGATGGAGGATTGAGGCCAGGCAGAGCCAAGCATTCATCAAGGGTTACATAAGGCCAGAGCGGCCGAGGCGGGGCCACCTGTCGGAGTAAACAGCTTCAGAGCTAGACCTTGGCCCTGACAGCCTTCTGGGCCTCTCTCCTGCTGCTAGGGAGTCAGCACAAGGTGCCTGCCTGGCCTGGCCCCACCCTCCGCAGCCTTCTCTAGGGGGAGCACCTCACATCATGTGGGTCCCCACCCTAAGTCACTGATAGCCCCTCAGCTCTCCAGCCCCCTCTTTGTGGATAAAGCCAGGCTCAGGGCTTCAATGAACCCTTTGTTCTTTTTGTGGGCTCGTAGACAAAGGATGGTTTGTCCTGCTTCTGAGTCCTACCCACTGTCCACTGGAGACTCCTGCTGTCATGCAGGTCAGCTCAGGATCCAGGCCAGGCCTCCAGTGGGCCCACTCTCACTTGAGGTTTATCAAGTGGCTATAAAGCAAGTTGGTGTGTCTCTGGGCCACTGTCTCCCGTGAAGTACCTGTGACACTTCAGACCAGACATTGACTCACAGGGACCTCAGCCAAGGCAAGCCTCTTGACACTGGCAGGGAGCCAGGCCCCAGAAGCCCTCGCCCAGGCCCCTGGGTCTCCGTGGGGATTGATAGAGGCACCAATGCCACAGCAGCAGAGTGGGGCCAAGTGACCTGGCCGAACCAGGTATGGTGGCTGGGTTTCCCCCACCCTGGCCATCCCAGAACCCTGAATGTCACAGTCCCTCCTGCCGTTGTATGAGGATATTTATGTCTTCAAACATAACATGACCTCTGCCCTCTGCCCTCCACTCTGGCCCCAGGTTCTTGGACTCCCCAGAACAGAAAGGCTGGCAGGCACAAGCTGCAGAAATGAAGGCCCTGTGGCAAGCTGCCGAGGTGGAGCGGGACCGCCTCAATGAGTTTGTCACTGTCCTGCAGAAGCGGTAACACATGGCACCCTGCCAGCTCTCTTAGGGTCGGGACTGGGCTCTCTCAACCCACATGCCCCTCCAGGGCCCACAACTCTGGGTTCTGACATCACTGTAGAACTTATTCTCGGGGATAGCCCTGTTTTTGGTGGTGCCCAGAGGACCTGTCCCATGGTACCTTTGGGGGACTGGCTCTGTAGTAAACAGTCAGGCTTAATTCAGGGGGTGATTAAGCTCTGTGATGTGTGGCCATTCTATCTGAGCTGCCAGAGGGTCTCATGGGAAAAAAATTACAGCTTAGCCTGATGCTGGCAGTTGCAAGGAACAGGAGGGTGGCAGGTGAGAAGCCGAGGTTTCTAAGAGGCAAAAAGGGAGTGTGCAGCTGAGGTGCCCAGCAGGTCCAGCTGCCTCCAGAGGGTTGCTGACAGACTCCACTCAGTCAATCAGTGCCCCTGCTCAAATGGCCTGTCTGGCAATAACTGAAGGTACCCAGACCAACACATGGGCCAGCCATGTGACTTCCTAAAAAATATAAAGGACATCACCAAGCTCCTGTCCTCATAGCAGTATCATGTATCAGTCAGGGCTCTTTGATGACAGATAATAGAAACCAGTTCTGCCTGAGCTCAGTGGAAAGGAGACCTGGAAAGTACCAGGAATGCAGAAGAGCAGAGCAGAAGGGCCTACGTAGGTGCAGGGGTCTGGATAGCATGTTTTCTGGGAGGTCTAGCTCCTTGTCGGCTCTCAAGAGAGGGCAGCCAGATTGGTGGTACCTCCAGGTACTCATAGAATTTGGGGAGGGGCTTGCTTCGAAGGGAGCCAGGGTGGCCAGTACAGAAGCAATGATGAGCTGGATGCAGGTTCTCAGGGACCGAGAACATGTACTGTCTCTATGATTGCGTTCAGTGGCTGTTGAAAGGCAGCTGTGTCCTCCGTCTGGGGCTTTGGCCCCCATGTCACATGTCTGTGATTGGAGGGTGACCTGGTTTCCTGTAGCTGCAGAACAAGCCAACCTGACTCAGGGCCTTCAGGTTGGTCTTCTGTACCTCACTGGGAACTGCTCCACATGATGGCAGCTGGGGCACTCCCATGGCCTCTCTCCGTCACAAGGGGAGCGGGAAGACTCAATGCCCCTCCCCATTGCCTTTTCCTCCACCTGAAGTGGCCTTTCCCAGGGCCGTCGCACACATGACTGGGCCTAGAGTGGGACAGGCAGTCGCTGTGAGTCGCGTGTACTCTGCCAGAGCCCTGGTGCTCACTCTGCTGCCCTGTGTCATTTGGGGGCTCATCAGCCGAGATACGTTATCTTTACTTCCCGAGCATCATCCCAGGGCCTGAGTACTTCCCTAGCACTTGGCCTGGCCTTCTTCCGCCTAGTTTGTCTCCCCTGCTCCCCTGTCCTCGCCTGGTTCCCAACCTCTGTTGTCCCGAGGAAGTTCCTGTGCTCAGCTGGGGCCCCCTTACCCCAGGGTACAGTCTGGAAGGGTCCTGACTGGCAGACGCCGTGGAAAGCTGGGTGAGCCAGCCTTACCTGTTCATTCCTTCTCCCTTCAGGCTTGGACCCAGCATTTGAGAAATAAGTTATCTCTTAGATTTTTATCCATTTCTCTCCTTTTAAAAGAGTTTTGGCTTTTATCTATTTAATTGTGTGTGCATGTACATGTGCAGGAGTGTGTGTGTGTGTGTGTGTGTGTGTGTGTGTGTGTGTGCAAGCACGCGCATGCGCAGGTGAGAGCACCTGTGCCAGCACAGGCGTGTAACGGGTTAGAGGAGGCTTTCCTCCCACCATGTGGATTTGGGGGACCTGACTGAGGTTGTAAGGTTTGGCAACCTGTGCCTTTACCTGCTGAGTCACCTCATTGGCCCTGGTTCTCTCCTTCTTTACCTGAGAGGGGAGGGGCTTCTCCCATACAAAAGTCGCTAAACACATCTCTCTCTCTCTCTTTGTTGTTGTTGTTGTTTTCTGAGACAAGGTTTCTCTATGTAGCCTTGGCTGTCCTGGAACTCCGTGTGTAGCCCAGGCTGGCCTCAAACTCACAGAGATCCGCCTGCCTCTGCCTCCCAAGTGCTGGGATCAAACACATGTGCCACCACTGCCTGTCTGACATGCCTCTTTTTAAAACAATGTAGTTGGTTTTGGTGTTGTATTTGGTTTTGTGATAACAGCTCAGATATAACCCAGGCTGACCCTGAACTCGTGACCCACCTGCCTCTGCCTCATTCCTCCTGCCCCACACCATTGGGTATTTGCTCTGTCCCCACTTTTCCTATTTGCTATGATTGGTCTCTGTGCTTTTCCTCACTTCTTGCCCCTCATGCAGGATTAGCTGGGTTTTATCCTTTTCTTCACTCTGGGCCAGGACTGTGACGTAACACGAACCTTCCTCGACAGTCACCTCTGGCTTCCACTCTGCCTCTCACAGTCTGATGTTTCTCTCCTGCAAGTGAGTGTTTGAGCCTGAGTTCATGGCCTCTTGCCTCTCAGGAGTGTACGCTCTGGTCAGTATAGACATGCACATGTTGGCTCTCAGAGTCTTTGTTTTTAAAATATTTTATGGTGCCTTTCTCTTGAATGAGAATGTAAGAGAAATTTAAGGCATAAGATTCTAAACAGATGGGACGACCATGAAACCTATTTCAGTAACTGTATTTTGTTGCTGCTGGTGGTGTTTAAAATCTGGTTTTCTTTGGTTGGGTTTTTTTTTTTTTTTTTTTTTTTTTTTTTTTTTTTTTCTTTTGGCCCAGGCTGGCTTCAGATTCACTATACAGGGGAGGCCGATCTTCAGCTCCTGGTCTCCCCGCCCCCAATGGCATTCCTTCTTGCTTGCCTTTTTGTTGTTGTTGTTGTTTTTTAAAATATTAAGCTTACTTAGTTCTTTCAAAGTTGTTCCATTATTGTTTATAGTTTTTCAGTGTGTGTGTGTGTGTGTGTGTGTGTGTGTGTGTGTGTGTGTATGAGGGGGCTGTCATTTGTCTGGGGACAGGGTGTGTTGCATTAACTTCTAATCCCAGAGCTGGTAAGGGTGTCTGAGGCTTGCTGGCTAGGCAGCTGAGTCTACTTGCTCACTTTCAGACAAGTGAGAAACCCTGTCTTGAAAAAGAGGTGGCGGTGCCTAAGGGTGGACAAGGCTGACCTCTGGGCCCTACACGGTCGTGCACATACACACATATACACGCAAACCCTACACACAAATGCACATGTGCTCTGGGAAACTCACACCATGCTTTGCCATTTTTCCACAATGCCACTATCTATTGAAGTCTGTGCGTGTAAGTGGAACCCACAGTTAACAGAACACGCACATTCCTGAAAAATAGGAGTGGAAAACCCCTCTGTCTTGACGTGAGTCAGCCTCATTCCTGTTTCCCCTCCATGAGCAGAGTGACAGGAGCCTTGGATTTGTTTGTTTTTAAATTGTTAATTTGTTATAAATATTTAAATTGCACCATACATTATGCATAATCTCTGCTTATTCCACTCACTAATGCCCCATGGATCTTCTCTCCTCAAGGTGGATTCTTTTCACAGTTGCAGAGTTAATCACATGACTTCCCTAATTTATTTAACATTCCTCTATTTGAGTTACTGGTTTCTAGTTTGCAAATACTTTCTTGTGTTAAGATGTTTATTTCTGTCCTCATTTTACTTTGACATTTTTGTTTTGTCTGTCTGTTTTTGAGACAGGGTCTCACTATGCAGTCCTGGCTAGCCTAGAGTTCGAGATGTAGACCATGCTGGCCTCAGATTCATAGAGATCCTTCTTCCTGCCTCGAGTGCTGTGGTTAAAGGTGTGTGCCACCAAACCCAGAGGTGGCATTTTGTTTTGCTTTGTTATGGTGCTGGAGATGAACCCAGGGCCTTGAACTTGGTGGGCAGGGGCCCTACCACCCAGCTACACCCCAGCCTCTAGGAACGTTCAAGATTGTGAATAGGGGGTGACTTTTACCTGTGTGTCTTCATCCTCCACCGCATGCTCACAGCCTTCCAGACAGTCCTGATGCTGATGGTGCTGAGTCGCCCGACGCCAGAAGGTTGTGTTTTGGCTCCAACTGTAGCCATCCCAGTGGGTTTGAAGTTGTATCTCAGTGTGGTTCTGGTTTCCCCAGTAATGACGGATACTGAATGTTTCATGTGCTAGTGGTAATTAATATATCTTCTTGGAGGCATAGAATTTTTTGCCTGCTTTTTAATGGGGTTGTTTGTCTTGAATCCTGTTGCTGTTAAATTGCAGACATTCCTTTCTTTCCCTGGAATTCTTGTACTGTTTGAAGACAGCGAGTCTGTAGTGACTTACCATTGAATCACAAGAAACTAATTCATTTGAGCTTGCTAGAAGGCTCCGAAATAAAGGCTCAGAGTTTTCCCATCCTACACACACACACACACACACCGCACACACTCACCACACACACCACACACCGCACACACACACACACACACACTGCACATACTCACACACACACACCACACACTTATACACACACACACACACACACACACACACACACACACACACACACACGGCCCAGTACTTTGCTATTCCCAGTGGATCTGCCAGCCCTGGGAAAAGTGTGGCCCACATGTGGAATCCTCACTGGGGTATTGGTAGCATCCGCAGACAGTCCCTGTTCACACAGCAGCTCTTCCTGTCACATAGCACCACCGCCTTCCTTACATCCCTCAGTTTCTTAATGGCATCTACCCCATTCTTACGTGGGCTTGTGTCACAAGAAAGTCCTGTGAAGGCCATTCTGGATGACTGTAGAGGCCAGAGGTGCTGTGGACAGGAGGGCACACATGTCCTTCTCCTCACATAGGCTCAGGAGGAAGTGTGTGAGTCCTCAGGGGTAGGTTTTTAGGGAGGCTGAGTTTGGAGCATGGGATATCAGCCCCAAACACCATCACTACTCAGATGTGCATGGCTGCAGCCACCTTCTGGTGCCAGCAGGCCACCTGGGTGACATCCCCACAGGGCAGGGCTTTGGTCTTACTGCAAGCCTCTAGTGACATGGATAGGGACCAGAGAGATCTTGCTAACAGCATCCAGACTACGCTGTACATCATTTTCAGATCTTGACCCTCACCCACCCCATCCCTTTGTCCAGGACCTTAGTTCTAGTGTGTGCAGATAGGAACAGACAGGACCTTAGTTCTAGTGTGTGCAGATAGGAACAGACAGGACCTTAGTTCTAGTGTGTGCAGATAGGAACAGACAGGACCTTAGTTCTAGTGTGTGCAGATAGGAACAGACAGGACCTTAGTTCTAGCGTGTGCAGATAGGAACAGTTAGGACTTTAGTTCTAGCTTGTGCAGATAGGAACAGACAGGACCTTAGTTCTAGTGTGTGCAGATAGGAACAGACAGGACCTTAGTTCTAGCGTGTGCAGATAGGAACAGACAGGACTTTAGTTCTAGTGTGTGCAGATAGGAACAGACAGGACCTTAGTTCTAGTGTGTGCAGATAGGAACAGACAGGACCTTAGTTCTAGCGTGTGCAGATAGGAACAGACAGGACCTTAGTTCTAGCGTGTGCAGATAGGAGCAGGCCGGCCTGCTGCTGCCACTGGTTAGAGACTTGACTCTTGTCATTGTGTTGTCTGTGTTCTCATGGCACTGTCCTGGTTTCACCAACCCCATGACCTGCAGAGTAGCCGTGTTGGTTGGGTGGTGAGAGTAGGGATGCCCGGCAGAGCCAATGGAGATGGTTTAGGTCTGTAGCAGGGAACGCAGCACCCACTTACCGCAGGGACCTTTCCAAAACCCTTCTGTTGCCGGTGTGCCTGAGGAACTGGGGAGCCTGTTTTAATCTCACTGACTTTATAGCTACTTGTGGGCACTAGGCACAGCCACCGTCTGGGGCAGGACAGCTCAGCTCAGCTCAGCCATGCTGGGGCGTCAGCACAGCCCCACCCCTCCATCCATCATCTCCTTTGGCCCCTGAGCTGCTGTGATCGTGCCTTTGAAGATAAACGTTCAAGAAACGTGCTCCTTGTGGCTGCCTACCGCTTATGGCAGCCTAGAGTTCTGTTCGGTCAGGTCGCCCTTCAGGCCTGTGTTGTCTCCTCACCGATGCAGAAAGATCTTGCAGTTCCCTGCTGTCCACTGTGGACTTCCGGCCGCAGCTCTCATCTGCCACTATTTCTGTAACCTTTTGCTCGGGTTGGATCTCAGAGATTCCTGACCTTCTGAGTTTTCATTGCCACAGAAATTCAAAGTGCTTTATGGAGCCACAGCATGGCCCACAGAGCAAGCTTCCATGTGAAATAATCACAGCAGGGTCTTCAAGGGCCTCCAGTTTGCAGCAGGCATAAAGAAAGCAATGTAAGAAGCCTATGACACTCAAAAAAGTCCAGGGAAACAGGGAAGTAAGGATATGTCATTGCCTGTGTGTCTGAAGAGCCATCCAAATATGCCCCATAGAAGGCAGGATATGGTGTCTCTTCCTGTAAATACTTTGTAGTGAGTGCGTCATGGGCCCTAAAACCAGATTACTCTGGGTAATCATTCAGCCCATAAAAGCAGAGAAATTTTCCTACCTGGAGCCATTCAAGGGAGCTGTGGGGCTGAATCAGGCCAGAGCAGTTCAGAGCCAGCTTTGAGGATGGAGTGAAGCCAGCTGGGGACATGGAGGTGGCTCTGGGTGGGCTTGGGAGGGATTCTCCCCACCAGGGATTCTGGATAGGAGCCTGGGTCAGCTGATGCTTGGATTTCAACCTGTGGTGCCTGGAGTCTGCTGGCTTCAGATGCACAGAGCCGTGAGACACTAACTTTGTGTTGTCTTCAAGCAATTTTGTGCTGATTTTACTTATTAACTTCTGCTGTTCTGTGGTGGGTGTGTTACTGTAGCAATAGAAACATATAAACTACCTAGTATCGACTCATCTGAGAGGAGGAGAGGTAACTGTGTGTGACAGGAAATAGTGAAACTAAATGAAATCCTCATTCAGCAGGATAGGAAGCTGAGACCTGCTCCTGAGCATCTGTGTGCTGTGGCAGAAAATTCTAGAAGCAGCAGCAAAACACCAGAGAGGTGGATGCTCCGAGGGCAGGAGTTGGGAGCAAAGGGGTGGGACACCTGCCAGGTTTGCGCCCTAAGCCTCAGAGAGTTTGAAATGCCTGTTCTGGTGTTACTGCCATGAGCATCAAGACAAGGGAGGCGAGCCACCACCTCTACAGTGTGTCCACCGCTGTGGGATCCTAGAATCGCACAGGGCAGCGCCTGCCTGCAGGGTGTGAAGCCTTGTCTCTTGGCCAGGGTGGAGGAGAGGAGCGGCAAGCTGCTGGAGGCTGAGCAGAGGCTGCAGGAGGAGCGTCAGCGTGCTGTCCTGCTGGAGCAGCACCTGCAGAAGATGCGCCTGGAGCCCTCCAGGACCTCGGTGTCGCAGAGAGCTGCCAGGAGCAAGCCAGGTAGGAGCGCGGCGGAGACCCAGCCTTAGGAGCTGCAGGCTCCTGTGCTCTTCATCAGTGAGTGTTGGGGGCCCTGCCTGCCCCTGCTGTGGGGGCTTCTTGTCCCATGTCCTGTCCTGGCTCCCAGAGACTCGGGGCCCAATGGGAGCCGTCTAGGAGCCTTAGCTTGGAATGGCAGTACACCAGCATGCCCTTGGCCACTGCTCCATATGCCACCTTCCAGAGCCTTTGCTTGGCCCTTGGCTGAGCCTAATGGAGCCCTGATCAAAGCTGATCTCAGGCAGAATGGTTTGCTGGGCCAACCACAATGGGAGAGCGTAACACTAAGGCTTCTGTAAGGACTCGGGTGGATTTTTCATGGCTAGGAGGCCTAAGTTTCTTTCTTGCCCTTGCATAGGCAGCTTCTGTCTTGTAGTACAAGATGTCTGAAGAGCCCATGTGGCTTCTGCCACTCACTGGCCCATTGGGGAGCACAGCTCTCCTACCCTCCCACCTGCCCTGGAGGGCTGGTGAGCACAGGGAGGGGAGGGGGGAGGTCAAGTGCACAGGGACTAGCAAGTACCAGACAGCAGTGGAAACGCACTCCGCTCAGCTGGAAGGAACAGCAAGGAGACAGGAGGTGAGCGGCAGTGGGGGACACAGGAGGAGACAGGAGGTGAGCGGCAGTGGGGGACACAGGAGGAGTCACTGGGGTTCTCAGTGATCAGTCACACAGGCACTGGAGACAAAGAATCCTCTGTCCTCCCACTGCCAGGGAAGCCAGCTCAGAGACTTCCATGGTTTACCCAAGGCCACACAGCAGGGGTGAAGCCCAGTTCTGCTAAGGCTGGGGACTTCCTGAGGCCTTTTTAGCTCAGGATATTTTGATCCCCTGACATCGTCATCCAAGGTCACAAATGGCTTTGTTGTCTTTCTCTGAGCACTCTGGCCACTGAACCTAGTCACCCATAGCTTCCTAATATAAAGCAGCTAGCCTGAATGGAAACCAGTAGAGGGACCAGGATTGGAGGGGAGGGGTGTGTCAGAACTGTAACAGCCTAAGCTTGGGCTCAGACCTGAGGCCAGCACTAAGGTCCCACTGTCTACTCTTGGTACAAGCAAGTGACAGGAATGTGGATAGCCAGGCGAGTACCACCTTGGCACAGGCAGGCAGAGCCAGGGCTGTGGCAGAGGGCAGAGCCAGATTTGGGGGTGTGGAGGGCCATCAGGGAGGCCTTCTGGAGAGAGGCAGCTCTGTCCTGCACCCTGTAGGAGATGTGATGTCTCCACTCTCCATAAGCTGGAAAACAGGAAGTGGGCATGGTAGGGAGGGAGAGCTCGTATGATTTGGCCTCACTACAGAAGGTGGCTGCTGCCTCTCCACAGGGCCACCTGCCACCAGCGCCAAGCACAACCCAACTGGGAGCGCCAAGAAAGACTCGTCCTCCACTCAGCTCTCCGATATGCCCATGGAATCCCAGATAGAGGAGCTGACCGCCAGGTGCTTCCTGCCCAGCCTTCCAGAAAGGGTAGAGACACCCATAAGGAGGCTTCGTGGGCAGAGGGACCTCGTCTCTCTCCCTTGCACCCAGGACCTTGTCCAGAAGGATGGTTTTACTAGGACTAGGCTTGGGGGGCTCCACAGTGCTCTGGTGACCCCAGGGTCCCAAGAGAGCCTCTATCAATACTGGGCTGTGCCCCCACTTTCTCCAGCAGTTGCCCTCTAAAGAGGAACTGAGGAGGCAAGGGTGTATCCCAGTCAGTAGAGGGCTGGCACAGCATTCACAAAGCCCTGAGTTCAGTCCCAAGTGTTGTGTACATAGGGCATGGTCGTACACACCTGTAATCCCAACACTCTGGCAATGGTAGGGGCAGAATCTGTCAGTTCAAGCTTACCCCTGGCTACTTACTGAGCTTGAGTCCAGCCTTGGATACATATGAGCCTATCTTTAAAAAAAAAAAAAAAACGGAGGGGGAAAAACAAAACAGGATAATGAGGGGTGGATAGGAATCTATGTAGTTGAGGCTACTTGGAGCATCTGGGCCCAGAAAAAGATCCATTTGGTGTATGTCTCCTGGGGGTCCAGAGACGAAGGGGCAAATGGAAGGGAATCCTAACCTACACGCCAGCCTTTTCTCCAGGCCCTGGGCCCCGGAACATCCGCTGGCTCTGTGCAGTCAACGCCATTTCCCTCTGTCCAGGCTGGCCATCCAGATGGAAGAGAACGGAATCCTGAGAGATGCCCTGGGCAGTGCCCTGCGTGGGAAGGAGGAGGACTTCCGCATGTACCACCAGACCCTGGGCCAGGTGAAGGGGGTCTTCTTGCAGGCGCTGCGGCAGCAGAAAGCCAGCAAGCAGTAGGACACAGCTGCTTCCTCAACTCCTGGAGGGCAGGGCCTTAGAGGCTGACCCCACTGGTGCAGGCTCCGCCCCCCGAGAGGCTCCGCCCCCGAGACTCCTCTCTGATACCAGCTGAGCTCAGACCTGCTCAGCAGGCAGGCTGAGGCTGAGGCTGCCTGGGCCAAGGAGGAGGCTGGCTGGCCTCAGCAGAGCGTTTCTTTCAGCACATCCTGTCCCTGGGTTGCTATCGACTCTCCACACACAGATGAACCATCCAGACCTCCCCATAATCCCTCACTTGGGCCCTGCTATCCCCTTGGCCACCCCTCCGCTGCACCCAGCCTCTCTGTGGACTGATGCACAGGGCGAAGCCTTGTGCTTGGCATAACAAGGCTACTTTCACAGTCACTACAGCTCTGGTTGAGTATGTTCCTGCCTCTGCTGGGGGAACCTGGTCTCTAGTGGGTAGGGCTTTACCGTTGTGGTCACAGACTTTCAAATATGAAGCTGAGCCAATCAGTCATTCTGGTGGTCCTGACTCTGAAGCCAGGGGCCCCAGCTGAGTGAATGCCCAGAGCTCTGGCTTGCCCCAAGGTTGCACATCTCCACCCCAGTGACTCCCGAGGTACAAGTGCTAGAGTCAGAAGGCGATCCAGGCAGAGCTGGATTGTAGGGTGGACAGGTGAGGCAGTGGGTCTTGGTACATGAATAGGGGTGGTACAGGAGGGGCCCAGGACACCCTCATCTCAGTGACTGTAACTGTCTCATGGTCACCCCAGCCACAGCCGCACATGTTCACACACAGGCACACAAGCAGCTCCACGCAGAGGCACTGAGAGAGGGGGTAGGTAGACACACTCCCTCCCATGAAACACAACCATGTATATAGCTGTACAAGACACACTGTGGCAATGTCCTCCCTGGAAAGCCTGTGTTTCCTGAGACCCTGTGTGCTCAGCTCTTTCTCAGGGGTCTGTGGAAAAATCCATGCTGCCCAGTGCACCCTGGACCTCCTGGATAACAGGACTCTGAGATCTCACAGCAAGATGCAACTGACTGAGGCCATTAGGATGAAGTGGCGATTTGGATACAGTCCCAAGAGTCTCGGGGAGGAAGTGTGTCCCCAGCTCTTGTGACAAGCAGTGGGCAGAGAGACGACAGGAAAACTTTGCTGGGAGGAGACGTGTCAATAAGAAGAGGGAGAGTCATGGTCGCCTTCTTCAGGCACTCAGATCTCTGAGAGGAATCTGGGCATGGGGATGTGGGTGCCATGCCTCAGCAGAACTTCTGGGAGTGAGCAGGCAGGGACCAGCCAGCCTCCCTCAGAAGCAGCAGGTATGGCCAGACCCTGTCCGGCTACTGCAGCAGTCTGTTGTGACCCCTAGCCTGGGCTGAGCTGAAGGAAGGAGCCCTGGGTTGTGCAGCCTGAGCCTTAGCTGGGAGCCAGGCAGGTCTGCATCCCACCTGACGACCTCCATGTCTTCATCTGTGAAATGGAACAGTAGCTAGAAACCTTGTTGAGAGGGCCATTCATAGGATAAGACAGCCAGCTGACTTCCGTGCAAGGACAAGTGTCCGTGGACTGGTCTCACCCCATGCCTGTGGAAGAGTGGGAGGGGGCAAATCCTGCCACCAGGTGCTGTAGTGAGTCCCGTTTGTACCCTGTGGGGTGAGCTAGCATCTTACAGTTTGGACTGCGTGGGCAGTCCTAAAATATGCAAGCTCCTGCAGGCGCTGGATTTAAAGGCCAGTGTGTATAGTTTATAAAAGCTCCAGGCAACCTTGAACAGTTTGCTTGGGGCTTTGTGCCAGGTCCCATCCCCCACCTCTGCTGGCTGAGGTGGGCCAGATTCCCAGTGTCCCTCACTGTGCTCCTTCAGCACTCACTGAGGTAGAGCTTAAGTGTGTGTAGGGCAGTAACTAGCACACAGCAAGCACTCGGTTAAGGCTCACTCTGGGCAGTCTCCCTGTTCCGTCAATACACACTTCCTGAGCCGCATCCTCAGGTGCTGAGGTGAGGCAGATGAGCCCCCTGGGTACCAAGAATTCCCAGGCCAGATGGGGCGACAGGCTCCCAATGGGTTGCTGTACACAACATCAAGTAGTCATTGTCTTGCTAGGCCCGGGAAGGGCCTGAGGTGAAATGGACCGGTCAGAGGGATGTGGGGAAGAGGTGATGGGGCAGGTAGAGAGAAGGCTGTAGACAGGCATCCTCCCCAACCCCAGCAGAGCTTTTAGGTAAAGGGGCCGGGGGGGGGGCAGACAGAAGCACTGAGGAAAGGTGGGGCTGTCAAGGGATGAGGGACTTGGGTCTTGAGGGCTCACTCAGCTAGGTCAGGTGAGGAGGAGGGCATCTTGGTCTGTCTGCATTAGTGCCTTCCTGGGTACAACCTGTCCCTGTGGCCCCTGAGGACGATCATGCCATCCCTCAGCAGGGGGGCCAGGTAAGAAGGGAGGGCACAGGTGCCTTGGAAGAGTAAAGAGCAAAGAAGCTGTGACCTTAGGGAGGGCCCCTGGCCACCCCCAGGAGGTGCCATGGGTCTGAAGCCCAGGTTCCTGCTCTGACGGGGACATCCAGTTCATCATGGAAGTGGTCGGGCCACTGTCCCTATGGGGGCCTCTGGGACATAACGGCCGAACAAGGCTGCAAGCTTGGTCTGGCCGACCCGACAACCTCCACTGTCCAGGACAGGGTGGTCTCCAGCGGAGTGCCCAAAAGCACCCTGTCTCACATCCTCGAGTCCCAGGGAGCCAACAGCTGGCCCTCGGCATAGGGCAGTTTCCTGTCACCCCCCCACACACATGCCAGTGAGCCTTGCCACATGCAGTCTTTCCTGCCATCCCTGAGCCTCCATATGTACCCGGCTCACATCACACTCACGTGCCACACCCAGATGCCACCCAGCACACATGACCATGCACATCCAGAACACTGGGCCTACACTTTAACCTTAAGAAGCAGCACACAAAAGGCTGAGTTGAAGAGCCTCTGAGGTTTGGTAAAATCGGGGTCCCTTCCTATAACTTCCCAGGGACCCTTGAGCATCAGGAAGTAGCTCTCAGTCCTGTGGGTCTCAGCCCAGTGAGCTTCCTGTCCCTTGTTCTTGGGCCAGTGTCCCACCCTACAGCCCCTGGCACAGGTGGAGGGACTCACCTAGTCTCCTCCCCTCTGCCTTCCGACAAGCCACACCCCTACATGCTGCAGTATCAGGGTCACCAGGAGTGGGCCTCTGCGGGATGGGCCCTGCTTCCGCCTCTGGCTGCCTAGCACCTCTATGGGCAATGAGTTGTGCACATAGATGGAGTCACTGGATCCCCAGGAGCACAGAGAGCGCATGCATAGCATACACACTTAAATAAAAATTGGAGACCAAAGCAGTGGCTTCAACCTCCAGCCCTCTTGGCTCTCCTGAGGGCACTGTGTTGTGTGACACTTCCTGGGGAGATGTCTACTCATTCCAGATAGGGAACGGACCAAAGTCCAGCTTGGTGAACCAATGCGTTCTATTGGGGTTGTGCCTCGTAGTGTGGGTGAGGGGTCATTTACAGGAGCAGAATGACTCACAGACAGCTGCATCGCCGAATCCCACCCCAGCATGGCGACAGCCCACAGAACCTGAAAACCTGGAGCAGGTACCGCACAGCCTGCAGGCCGCTGGCAGGTTGGGGTGTCCCTCCCAGGCATCCTGGTGGTTTGGAGGGTATCTCTGCAGTCCTTGCTATTTTCATAAGTCGGGGAGGGAGGGACCTAGTGCTGTCTGGTCAGCTTCGAGGACTTGCTGAAGCTTCCTCGGTGTAAGGAGCCTCCCTGAAGGACGGGATGTTTCATCTCAGAGGAGACTGCTATACAACACACCAAGCGCATGGCCCACCCATGGTGGTCTCACCTGTCTGGGGTGGATAGACTGAGTTCTCGCCATGATGCAGTCTCTTCCGGAAGTTTCTGGAGGTGACGCTAACCACTGTCCACCTTATTCCTCAGTTTTCTCTTCTGCCTGCTGGCAGTGGTCCTTGTGAACCGTGGGGACATTAAAAAGAACTTCTCTGCATGCATCCTGGCTCTGATTTACTACCCTGATAGCCACTGATTGTGCCACAATGTGCTACCCTGGTGTCACCCACGCCTGCCCAGACAGCCAGAGCCTGGCCCAACCCCTCCTCTCCCTCTGGTGCTCTCATCCCCTAGCATCAGGACCGCAGTCACATCCCCAGGGAGCCCCTCCACTGCAGCCAGGGCCACGGCTTCTGAGCTGGGCTCGGGAGAGGGTGTGTGGAGCCCCCCAGCTGGCTTCTGAGCTGGGCTCGGGAGAGGGTGTGTGGAGCCCCCCAGCTGTGTTCTCGGGGCCCTGTGTCTGCATTCCTGGGAGGAAGCTCGTGACCTAACTTCCCAGAGTTTATACAGGACCCTGCTGGGTGGAGACACATCTTTCTCCCTGTCTAGCCTCCGCTGAGCTGAGGATGGAGCTGGACAGTCCTGTGACAACCGTCACAAAGCTCCCGGACCTTTCCTAAGCCCTAGTGCACAAGAGCAGGCCTGGGTAGACAGGACCCACACACCTCGCTCCCCCAGCTGTGGGGATCTCATCCCAGGGGAAGACTCAAGACTGGGCTTCTCCAGGGGCCCTGCCCAGCAGGTACTTCAGTTACCTAGGGATGTTACATTAGGGGTTCTCACCTGCCATTAAGAGGACACTATCCATTCCAGGCGACCCTGATGGCACTCATCCACACAACTTGGTGTGAGCACAAGGCTGGGTACTGGAGCCTCTCAGCCCCGTGGTCCTTGCAGTTCCAATTCTATCAGAAAAGCCAGCCCTCCCCCTCCCCCTAAGCACCAATGCCTATCTATCCCAGGGTCTTGTCAGGATGAAGACACACAGCGGGGACTAGATGGGCCTGCCCTGGACAATCTAGAGGTCACAGGTAGGGGTGACATCCAGAGTTCACAGTTTGCAGGATTGCACACACAGTGTACAGGTGCCGGGGGCTGTATCGGAGGCGGGGCAGACTACTACTGCAGGGAGCCTGGAGAGCTTCCTGAAAGAAGAGGTCCTGGCACAGAGCACAAAGAGATGCACAGGCTTTCCTGGCCTGAGGAGGAGGAGGTCAGGTGAGGCTCAGGTGCCCCTATCTGAGCCTATATCTCCAAAAACCCCTTCCCTCTCCCATCAGCCGCCCCATCCTCCCCGCCACTCCCTGCGGCTCCCTGTGGCCAACAGTACTGCAGCACTCGGCTCTGCTCCACAAACGGTCTGCTCCACTCCAGGAAGGCCACCTCCTCCTCCCCCTTCCCCCTCTTGCTGTCACCACTCACCGCTCTAGCCTCCAGGGGGTGGGGACCCCAGAGCTGGACACACCCCACTGTGGCCCCACAGCTCAGCCAGCCGGACAGACTCACAGTCGGACGCAGGACCCGGGAGCCCCGAGGTGGGCAGTGTGCCAGGGTCCCTCGCAGCTTCTTCAAGGTCAGTGCAAGCTGGTCGTGCAGCCCTTCTGGGGCCCTTGAGGCCGGTGGGTCCCACCCCAGAGCCCTTCTCCTGGACCAAGAGCCCCAAGGTGGGCTTCACTCCAGGTGCACCTGCGTGGGCTGGGGCACCCTGGGTCCACAGCCAGCACAGGTCCAGGGGTCCATCAGGAGGGGCCCCAGGCTGGGGGGCCAGCTGCCTGCTGAGGCCTCACTGGGGACACTCCCCACCGGCCATGGGGAGCTAAAATTGGAAAGTGGCGAGTGGGAGGCAGCTGACACAGCTATTTTGTGCTCTCTCTTCATCCGCTCCGGTTTCACTCTCCTGCTCCACTAACCTGATCCTATGCTTCCCTCCCCCACCCTACCGATGAAGAGGTGTCTCAGCCCTCAAGCCACAGTGCAGAGGCTGGCCAGGAGGGTCAGGGCCTGCGGCGAGCAGGGCCGGCAGTGGTCTGGTCGGAGCCAGGACTCGGAGGGGCTCACCGAGAGCACCTGCCCTTTAGAGAAGCTGGCTGGACGGCTTCACTGGGTCCCTGCCCCTTTCTGGCCCACACCCTCTGTCTGTATAACAAGTTGTGGGCTCTCAGAGCCCTGATTGCAGGGCCAAGGAAGAGCATGGGTTGGGGAGACGGAGTGACTCCAGCCATCTCCAAAAGGGCATTACATTGCGTTCCTCTTTCACTCCGTTCCAGGTCTGAACCCGCACAACCCCGGGCAGACTGCAGGTTGAAGAGGGTGGGAGGGGCGTAGGCAGTGGCCCAGGCCCCAGGGATGGCCCAGCAGGGTGGCAGGAGGACTAGGCTCATCCTGGGCACCCAACACCGGTCAGTACCTTGGACAGCAGCCAGCACCCTCCCAGTTCCTGCCTGACCCTGCCTGGCCTAGCTCGGGCTTCTCCAGGTTCTCAAATAGCACAGCCTCCAGCCAGCAGCCAGCAAGACTACACAGCACCTCAGGAGGGACAGTGGGTGGACACAGGCAGAGATCCGGGATAAGACAAACCGCCGGTCAGGGACTTGGAGGAGGAAGGGGGTCAGGCAGAGCCGAGTGAGGCTGGAGACCTGGTGCTAGGGGAAGTCACAGGATCTCAGGAAGAAGGGACTTTGTGGGCAGGGCTTTGCTGGGGCTAAGGGAGGCTCACTGAGAGATGAGAAAACTGCCTGATGGACTAGAGACAGGGTCTCCCCCGGGAAGGACCCCCAAGGTCGGGGAGGAGCGGTTTTGGACAAAGTCCATCGGAGAGGTATGAAGGAGAGGAAGGTGGTGGGCTGTGTGAGGTCTGGACTGGGGGGACCTTCAAAGGAAGCAGAATCGGCAGCTGCAGAGGAAGGAAGGAGATGCTTGGGTGGGAAGAGCGACTGACACAAAGTCCCCCAGGGGTAAGAGGGGCAGAGTCTCCTCAGAGGACTCCACCACCCCAGAGAGCTCTCCAGGTGAGGCTAGGCATGGCTGGGGACCCTCACCCATGCTTTCCCTACAGTCCTGTCCAGGCCATGGGCATCAAGACGGCTCTGCCTGCAGCTGAGCTCGGGCTCTACTCCCTGGTGCTGAGCGGGTCCCTGGCTTACGCTGGCCGAGGTCTCCTGGAGGCATCGCAAGGTAATAAAGGTTGGGTCCTGGGACAGGGACCCGAAAAGCCTCAGAGTTCTGACCAACGGGACCAGAAACTTGGAGGCTGCAGACCCTGAGTATTCTCTAGGCCCTGGGTTTGGACATAGTCCTGAACACCATTTTAGGTACACACACACACACACACACACACACACACACACACACACACCTGAATTCTAGCCTGGGACATATCTAACAATAGGTACACAACACACACAACACAACACACAAACACACACACACACAACAACACAACACACACTGAGTATTCTCTAGCCTGTGGACATAGTCTGAACACCATTTTAGGTACAAAAAAAAAAAAAAAAAAAAAAAACATAACACAACACAACACACATACCACCCTAGCCTGAACACCATTTTAAGTACACACACACACACACACACACACACACACACACACACACACACACAGTTCAGGGGAGAAGGGAGGATAGAGAGAGTGTCTGACCCAGACATGCAGAACACCCAGTCCTGGGCCCTGAGAGCTCACCTCCCTCTCAGCCACTGCTTTCTGCCCAAGAGCCCTGCAGCTCTGAGGCCCTCTCTCCCTCTCGCCCTGCAGCTCTGAGGCCCTTTCCCCTCTCCTCTGGGTGGGATGACCGTGGAAGGCACACTCGAGGCCTCTACTCAGAGGTCACACTTTGTTCTCAGATGGGGCCCACAGGAAGGCCTTCCGGGAGTCTGTGCGACCTGGCTGGGAGTACCTGGGCCGGAAGATGGTAGGTCTCCCACACCTCTCAGATACCTGGACACATCTCACCCCACATCTTTCCCAGTTTCTAGTTCTCATGCCTTACGGCAAGGAGGGCTCTGCCTTGAACTTCAGGACCTTCAGGCTCATTAGGAAATGGGTCCCCTAGGACAAAATGCTCACGTTGGCCCTCTGGACCTGCCTTCCAGAACGAGGCAACAGGGGTAGACTATCAGCCATGTGCCAAGCGCAGAGGGACAGGCCTGTGAGGAGCAGGCTCTCCTTAGGGTCCCTCCTCCATTCCTTCTTCCTGTGTTCCCGGGCACCTCCCTCAGGGTGAGGTGTCTGTCCTCAGAACCCGGGGCAGGAGCTCCTTACCCCCCCTCCCCACTGCCCGTCTGTACCTCACCTCCTCCTGCTCTGGCTACCCAGGATGTGGCTGACTTCGAGTGGGTGATGTGGTTCACCAACTTCCGAAACATCATTGTCTTTGCTCTCTCGGGACACGTGCTGTTTGCCAAACTCTGCACCATGGTGGCCCCCCAGGTGAGCTGGGTCTGCGGTACTTAGCCTCCTCCTGCTTGCCCCTCCTTAGCCCCCCAGAGACTGCGGGAAATTCACCCCAAGGTCCAGGGAGGTTAACTGAGGCCTGCTCGTGTCCACAGCTCCGCTCCTGGATGTATGCTGTGTACGGAGTCCTGGCCGTGGTGGGCACAATGGGCCCATGGTACCTGTTGCTGCTTCTCGGCCACTGTGTGGGCCTCTATGTGGCCTCACTCTTGGGCCAGCCCTGGCTGTGCCTTGCCCTTGGTCTGGCCAGCCTGGCCTCCTTCAAGATGGACCCCCTGATCTCTTGGCAGGTACAGAGGATGGAGGGGTAGGATAAGACCCCAAAGGCCTTGTCTCTTGAGTATTCCCAAGCATTTCCTCAGTTTCTCCTCCTGTCTTGAGTAAGGCGGCTGCTTGCCCCACAGTCTGACCCTTGCTCTGCTGTGTTGCTGAGCTAAAGCCGGTCTTACCTGGCAGGATCAGGCTCAGCTCCTCCAGGAGGCTGGTAAGGGGCTCTCCCCAGAAGCATGGGCCCACTGGTGAGCCACGGGCTTGCTGCTGTCTCCTTCCAGAGTGGGTTTGTAACAGGCACCTTTGATCTTCAAGACGTCCTGTTCCACGGAGGCAGCGGCTTCACGGTGCTCCGCTGCACCAGCTTCGCGCTGGAGCGCTGTGCCCACCCCGACCGCCGCTACTCCCTTGCTGACCTGCTCAAGTACAATTTCTACCTGCCCTTCTTCTTCTTCGGGCCCATCATGACCTTCGACCGCTTCCATGCTCAGGTAAGGGAACGCCGTGGGCTCACAGAGCACTCACGCCTGGGTCTCCTTTTCCAGCACGAGCGCCCCATCCTCAGGCCATTTGTGGCTCCTCTCTCAGACAGGGCTTTACCCCTCCAGGTGAGCCAGGAGCCAGTGAGGCCAGAAGGAGAGCTGTGGCGCATCCAGGCCCAGGCAGGACTCAGCGCGGCAGCCATCGTGGCTGTGGACATCTTCTTCCACTTCTTCTACATCCTCACCATTCCCAGCGACCTTAAGTTTGCCAGCCGCCTCCCAGACAGCGCCCTTGGTGGGTCCCCCATGGGATGGAGGCAGGGCCACCAGAAATGCTCCCAAGCATGCAGCACCCAGGGATACCAAGGCTTCGAAATGTGAAGGACTCACATTTGTTGCATCCCATAAAGCCCTTAGTCTCCCAAGCTGCAGGTGCCACTTGAGGGGTGTGGCTGGTTTCAGGGTCGGTGGGGCCTGGCACACACCTCCAGGGAGGAGCAGGGTCTATCTCCATGGGGGTAGGTGTGGGACAGAAACAAGCCTCTCTGTCCATGGAGGAGGCGAGGCTCAGGATATGGGGCGGCCAGTGCACGGATCCCCAGAGTGATGTCACCTGTCCCCAGCTGGCCTGGCCTACTCAAACCTGGTGTATGACTGGGTGAAGGCAGCGGTCCTCTTTGGTGTTGTCAACACTGTGGCGCGCCTGGACCACCTGGACCCTCCTCAGCCTCCTAAGTGTATCACCGCACTCTACGTCTTCGGGGAAACGTGAGTAAAGACACTGGCCCCCATCCTTCCTTAGCTTCGTCCCCACGCCCCCAGGCTCTGCATCTGGCAAATCCATGCTCATACGCTCTCCCCACAGGCACTTCGACCGTGGCATCAATGACTGGCTTTGCAAGTGAGTTGGAGAATGAATGGTAGCAGCCTTCCTGCTAGGTAGTCAAACTGGCTGGGGCCATGGATTGTTTCAGAGATTGGCTCTGGGCCAGAGGAAGCAGGCGGCAGTGAGGAGGCTGTGCCAGCTGCCTGGGTGACAGCCAGAGAGCTTTGGACTTTGTGGGGGCCCCAGAAATGGTGGGAGCAGAGACATACTGGCCGCTTGGTAGGAGGTCATGTTTAGTGGGGGTATCTAGGGAGTCCCAAATTCCTGCCTGCCACCTGGGAACTGGTCAGGACATTTCACACAGAAATGTCTAGCTGACATCCTTGTGGAGACTTGGGGAAGTGTTTAGGCCTGAGAGTCTGGAGTCAAGAGAGGCCTGGAGGAACGATGGTCTTCCATCCACTGAGCGTTATGAGTTGGGCAAAGGGTCTCCCGGACTCGGTCTCAGGAGCCTGGGTCCTAAGGAGGGGAGTGAGGTGAGGAGGACAGGGGCAGCAGCATTGGGCCCACAGGACTCTGGCAGGGGCTGAAGAAGATCCAGAAAAGACGTGAAAAGACGTGGTCAGCAGAAGAGGACGTGGCTATGTGAACCCCTGGAAGCCAAAGGAGAGTGTGCGGGCATGGAGGCTCCCATGTGGGTGCTGCCACGAGCCAAGGAGGGCTGGTGCTGGCAGCGGGAGGCTTCCACCTGCCCCAAAGAGGCCGGCAGGGAGAGGAGCCGAGGACTTGCAAGGGCGGCCTGGGCCTTCACGGGAGGCCAGATCAGCTTCAGGGAGGAGTGGGACACGACCGGGCATTGGGGGTGATTGATAGAACCGGGACCCCGAGGACAGAGGTCGGCCCTGAAAAGCAGCAGGAGGAGAGAGGCAGCAGGAGAGAGCATGGGGGAGGAGGTTAGTCACAGATGCTGAGGCAGGCAAGGGTGCCAGCTGAGAGACACAGGGTAAGGGCGGACATCACCTCTTGCAGGAGGCCAGGAGTGCAGTGTCCATTTCCAAGCAGGAAGATAAAGCTGACTGGAGAGAGTCCAGGAGGGACTGGAGGGAGAGCATTTAGAATCCATGAGGAAGGAAACCTCATGGCGCAGGGCGTGCATTCGTGTGTGTGTGTGTGTGTGTGTGTGTGTGTGTGTGTCGGGGGGGGTGGCTGGAGTCTCCAGGTGGGTGAGCAGGAAGAAGCAAGAGATTGTGATGATGTGGTGGCTGTGAGCCTCCTGGGAGGGGTGGTAGAGATTCTATAAGGCCAATGGATGTGACCGGATGAAGGTTCACTGGGCAGAGTAGGAATTCAGAAGGATGAGAATTCAAATTGGGGTATGATCCTGGGAGTGTGCGGATAAGATAAGGTGGAGAAGCCTTGGAAATGAGGTCAGGGAGTGAAAAGCTGGTATTTGTTGAGTACCCATTGTGTGGCAGGCACTGTGCGTGGCAGGCACTGTGCGTGGCAGGCACTTGTGTGGCACAAATACAGTAATGCACGAGGCAAACCCATGGAGCTTACAGTCCATTGAGGAGAATGGGCCACAAGCAGGTGAAGAAACACACACACACACACACACACACACACACACACACACACACGAGTCTAAAGAGCAGAGTGTGGAAGGAAAATGGTGTAATAGGGCAGTGGCCCACGGCTGGAAGTTTCTTTAGACTGGAGCCTGGGCGGGCCTCTGAGAGAACATGTTTGAACTCAGGCTTATATGAAGTCAGAGAAAAAAAAAGTGCGGACTCTTGAAGTGTGAAACAGTTGTGTCTGAAGACCCGAAGGGCCAGCCTGGCAGGCCCAGCTCATGAGGGAAGGAGTGTGAAGTCAGGCAGGAGAAGGACACATGCCATAAAGAGCTTCCTTTATTATTGGGAGGGTGAATCGTGGACTGACAGGATCTGAGCCACAGTTTAAAACAAGATTTATTTTATTATTTTGTGTATACATGGGTGGGCCTTAATGCGTGCATGTGCACCACACACCGGTAGGTGTCTACAGAGGCCAGAAGAGGGCACTGGATCTCCTGGAACTGAAGTCACAGGCAGTTGTGAGCCACCTGATGTGGGTGCCGGGAAATGAACCCGGTCCTCTGGAAGAGCAGTACACACTCGACTGCTGAGACATTCCTCCAGCCCCATGAGCTGCACCCTTAAAGCATTTGTAGAGAGTGGAGTGGGGGTAAAAGGCAAAAGCAGGACTAGGAAGCTCCTGAAGGACAGCAGTGGTGACGCAGAGGGTCAAGACCCAGCAGAGCTGACAGGACCTGTGGCCTGTATGTTGGGGATGAGGGGAATCCAGAATCTTGACTACAACCTACAGCCCGACACCTGTCAGGTGATGAGCCTTGGCTGAGTTGGGGCTGGGAGCTGGCAGGAGCGGGGACGGGAGAAGCAGCCTCTGGAGTGAGACAGGAGCAGACGAGTGACGAGACCCAGCCTTGGGTCATCACAGACCGTCCTGAAAATCTCGGGTCTGGGTCAGACAGAACTAGGAATAGACAAATCCAGCTGCAGATATGAAGGTCCGAGTCCGCCCCTCCACAGTTTGGAGCTGGGCAGAGGAGGTGCAGGTGATTCCCAGAGGCTGATGTACCACATGCCACCCTGCTGTGTGTCCCGTCTGTCCCCACACTCCTGCAGGCTGCTGTGTGTCCCGTCTGTCCTCACACTCCTGCCGGCTGCTGTGTGTCCCGTCTGTCCCCACACTCCTGCCGGCCCCCTCTCCCATCTTTTCTGCAGATATGTATATGACCACATTGGTGGGGATCATTCCTCTGTGATCCCGGAGCTGGCTGCCTCCGTGGCCACGTTTGTCGTCACCACTCTGTGGCTTGGACCTTGTGACATCGTCTACCTGTGGTCTGTCCTTAACTGCTTTGGCCTCAATTTCGAGCTCTGGGTGCAGAAGCTGGCAGAGTGCGGACCATTGGCGCAAATCGAGGTGGGTAGGAAGGTCCAGGGCTGGGATTGGCTGGGATCAGCTAAGTCACAGGAGGTGACGGCCCTGCTGCTTCCCAGAGTCATCCAGGCACGCTTGGTCCCTGGTCCAGAACTTTCTCCCTAAACCTCTCTTGTTCGCCATGGCAGTGTTTCACCTAGTGGGAACTGGGTCTCCCTGGCTGCTGAGTGGACAAGGCTTGGCTGCATTGTTCAGCTCTTACTGTTCCCCTGGGCCTGAGTGACAATGGCTGACCATGTCCCTCTCTCCTGACCTTCTTGTCGACACATTCTTGGACAACAGGCCCGGCTATCAGAGCAGATGTCTCGCAGGGTCCGGGCCCTCTGTGGGGCTCTAAACTTCTGGGCTATCATCATGTACAATCTTGTGAGTCTCAACAGCCTTGAGTTCACAGAGCTGGTGGCCCGACGCCTGATACTTACAGGTAAGGGATGTGCCCAGTCTCACACGAGGACAGGACCTCTGGTCTACCCAACACGCACACAGCGCCCTAGCACCCTAGGGACTCAGCAGGGGTTGGGGTAGGATGCAGAGTCTCCCGGATGGGAGGCTTCAGGGGCGTGGCTCCTCCTCCAACAGGCTTCCCTCAGACCACGCTGGCCGTCTTGTTTGTCACCTACTGTGGTGTCCAGCTGGTAAAGGAGCGTGAGCGAACCTTGGCTTTGGAGGAAGAGCAGAGGAAGGACAAAGAGAAGCTGGAGTAGGGTTGGGGACAGAGGACTGGGCTCTGCTCAGCTGCATCTGGGCCCCAGGCCATGGGGCCTGACCAACAGAATAAAAGACTTTTCTACCATGGTATTCTACTGGCTTCTTGTCCACTCTGGGCTGATGGTTCCAGGCTTTGGGGGAAGGGCCATTCACAGGACATGATGGGGTGTCCTGTGAGGGCAGGGCCACCCACGTTGACAGCCCAACACTGGTATAGTCAAGCCCCTAATCTTCAGCCCTCTAGACATTGGCTCTTTGTGGTGGCTAATTCTAGACCCTGGGTTAGATGCTCAGAAGGCAGTTTATTGCCCCTGGGCTTCCTAAGGGAGGTCTGGGTTAACACCAGAAGGTACCAACAACAGACACTCCCATATGATGGGCACAGACACTGAGTCCCTTAGGAGACGTAATGGGCACACACAGCCAACATGGGCAGAGCCAGAACACAGCCTGGGGTGCCTGCCTAGCTTTTCAGTCCTTGAGGAGACATGGAGAAATCCCTTCCGTCACTTTCCTGACTGATCCAGCTCCTCTCTGGATCCCGCCAGGCATTTGTTGTGAGGCCACAGGTCGGGAAGGAGGCTCAGTTAGGCCTTGCACTGGTCACATCTTGGTCAGGCGAAGCACGTTGAGGCGTACAGGGAGGAAAGTGGCGCCGGCCGCATAGGCGATCTCCCGCAGAACCCCCTCCCACTTCTTCTCGTCCTCATTGAACCTGAGGGGAAGGGAAAGTGTGTACTGAGGCCAGGCAGGGACCCCGCAAGGAGGGGTAGCTGGTGCCCTGGGCCCACCTCCAAGTATTTCTATTTCTAAACAATTTTCACAAGCTTCAAAGTGGGATCCTCGCCGGGCGGTGGTGGTGCACACCTTTAATCCCAGCACTCGGGAGGCAGAGGCAGGCGGATCTCTGTGAGTTCGAGGCCAGCCTGGTCTACAGAGCGAGATCCAGGACAGGCACCAAGCTACACAGAGAAACCCTGTTTCAAAAAACAAAACAAAAAAGTGGGGTTCCCCACGAGATACCATAAGAAGACACCCAGCAGTGTAAAGCAGCCCCCTCCCAGGAAAAGCCACCCCTAGGTCCCCACATTCCTCAAAGTTCACTGCCCTCTGGGAAGAGTTCCAGTCCCCAAATTCAAGTCTCTCCTCCTGAAGCTTCTGTACACTGAGGAAGTCCCTGAGATGATGGCCTTCTTCCCCACACCAGGAAGGGGTGTAGAAAAAGAAAAACAGCTCTTGGAGCCTGGATCCAGCTACCTCCCACTCCTAAACAAAGCACCCCAGAAAACGGGGAGGACAGACTCTGGGTCTGTGCCTGAAGCTTAGGATTGGCTCCGTCTCTTTCCTACCGGTGCTCCACAGTGGGGCAGGCCACGTCACTCTCCTCCAGGGCTTGTGAGAAGCCAGGGTGGAGCTGCTGACCCTGCCTTGGGACACTCAGGGTCCCCCTCAGATCTTAAGGCTGGGCTCACCTCCATATGTCATTGAGTTCCGTGGGGACCAGCTCTCCAGACTCGGTCTCCAGAGTGGCAAAGCCACCCAGGGCATAGAGAGTGCCAGCTAGGCTGACCAGGCTGAGCGAGCTGCGCTCCTGTGGGAAGGCCTCAAAAGAGGACCACCTAGGGACAGGGGAGAGGAGAGTTATCTAGGGCTTCAGCAGCCACTGTTCCCACCTTCTGAGCATCCATCACCCCGGGAAATCCGAATTCCAGGTTGCAGCCCTTCGACCACCTACGATGCTTGGTCATCCCAGCCATGCCCCCATTCACTCTGACCTTTACTTCCCTCCCCTTCCCGGTCCTCCCCTTCCCCATCACTTTGCCATTCCATTTACCCTGCAGAGTGAATGGATAGCCCCACTATATATATATATCCCTACACCTGTGAACTCAGTCCTCAGTGCTGCTGGACTCAGGCCCAGGCTGTGGTTGCCTGCCACTGATGGCCCTGTTCCTTGGGATGTCCTCCATCCTTCTCCTCTGAGACGCTCCTGGCTTTCTCCCGCACACCCCCAGGTACCCTGAATCTACATTTCCTGAACGGATCTTCAACTTGCTGCCTACCCCCCAGGGCTCCCCCAACAACTGGCCTCTTAGACTTACTCAAAAGCGTCCATTTCACCCTCTTTCCCGTCCAACACCGTCCCCACCACTAACCTCAATGACTTGGAAATGCAGCTCCCCTGCCTGCCCCACTCCTCAGAAGCCACGCTCGCTCCACTGCCTTTCCTTGGCCCTTTCCCTAACACATTCCCACCCAAGGAGTCTATTACCCCTCGTCGTGGCTGCAACCAGACCCGTCTCTGAGAAATTTCCTGTCCTGTGGCAGCCGGCGAGCCATGGAGCTTAAACTCCTAGGAGACATTTCACCTATCCCATCCCAGAACCCTCCCACATCCCTTCACCCATCAACCCCCATTCTCCTGAGCATGGCTCTTCCTCTAGGAGCCCCACCTTTGGTGTTGGGTACCCACTAACCGCCATCTTTGCTGGATGGGTCCAGGTGGCTTCTCTCTCCTGAACTCCTGGCTCAGTACTGCTACCTCAGAGCCAGCCCATGTCCTGGCAGCAATCCCCAAAGGAGGAAACTGTCACCCCCACCCCACCTCACCCTGGGAGCCCTTCTGTAGACTCTCCTGCAGGGAAGCCTCAGAGGAGAGGACGACTTCTATGCCAATGTCCCAAATCAACATGAGGACCTGGGTCTATGACCCTCAGCAGGGCAGACAGGGCTGACTCAGGCGAGCAGCTGCGGAGGGGGGGGGAGGGGGACCTACTTGTTGTCGGCAATGCTGTACACCTCCGTGGAGCTGGTAAGTCCTGTGTCTGTCACCCCTGCAGCCACAAAGATGCGGCCGTCATGGACGGTGGCCCCGAAGAGTGAGCGGGCTGTCTGCATGGGCGCCAGCTCCTTCCACTCAAACTTCTTGGGGTCATAGACACACATCGTGCTTAAGCATTTCCTGTGGGCCGACAGGGTGAATGGAGAGAGGGGGCGGTGACAACTGCCTGTCCCCTCAGCCACACAGAGGCTCCACCAGCCTGAACCTCACCTGTCCTTGCCTTTGCCGCCAATGACGTAGACGAGGTCCATGTGGGAAAGCACCGCGTGGCCGTATACTGCATAGGGCAGTGAGTCCGATTCACCCCACTTGAATGACCTGGAGGGGACAGGAGAGACTGGAGCGCGGCTCAAGGCGACATCAAGTCTGGTTCTCGGCACCCACACTCACAACACACGTCAAAATGCGTTCAGTGCATCCCTGGGCCCCTCCCCTGATGTCTTGGGCCTTTGCACCAGCCTGCCTGCCCCTCTGTCAAGGATCTATTTTCAGGTCTCCACCCAATGGTTGTGCACCTGTGCGGCCCCGTGGCTGCTCCAGTGATCCCAGCCCCTCCCCAGGGCCCTGCCCCACACCACCCTGTCCCCAAGGCAGCCTCACCCCGCCCACTTACAGCCTGTCATAGCACAGGACTGAGTCCAGGCTGTCCTCGCTGTCCTTGAGCTCCCGGCCACCGACCACGTAGATGGCGTTGAGAGCCTCCCCCAGGCCGAAGAGGCAGCGTGGTGAGGGCAATGGCGGCATACCCAGCCACTCAGAGTCCAAATGGTCAAACTGTGGGCAGGTGGTACCCTTGGGTCAGCCACAGCAAACTCCTGTACTAACCTCCTGGCCCAGCTCAGCCAAATCCATGGAGAGGAATTTTTCCCTCTAAGATGGGGTCCTCCCGTGGCCTTGACTCTTTGGTGACCCTCTGCTCCAGGCTTCCCACCCCTTAAAATCTACAAGCTTTGCACCCCACCTTCTGCATCTGCCTGACCCTGTGGTTACAGGCACAAGGACCCCTAATTGTGTGAATGGACACTTGATGTTATTTAACCTCTGTTCGGCTTCATCACGCAGGAAGAACAGTGAGTGTCCTATGTAAGAGGCCCAGAGAGAAGATGCTTCACACTGTAGCCAGCCTGGGGGAGCCTCTCCTGCTCCAACTGTGAGGACTGTGGCGGCCTGACAAGGCTCAAGACCACAGGGTCCCACAGCCAACACCACTGGCCAGGCTGTCCCCTCACCCAGTCCCCCTGAGCCTCAGTTTCTTGCCCTGGACACTGAAAGAAGACAAGGTGCCTTCTGTGTGATACTGTGTGTTTCGCACCCTGTCCTGGCACTTCTGCCAAGGCCCGGCTCACTACTGTCTCTGACCGCCAACCCCCATGCAGCGCCAGGGCCTCCGTCTCCCCAGATTGCTGCACACTGGGCCCCACGACCCCCAGACACAGTCACCAGACTTACACCTTTGACTCTCCCCGCTTTAAATAAGTGGCGCTCAAGTAGACGCACGCCCCTCCCACACTCCAAGGCCGCCTCCTAGTATCCAGACCCAGCACTCCCAGGGCTGGCCAATCACCTGCAGAAAGTAAGCACTCATAGGGTCCTCCTTGTTGTCCTCATTGTAGAAGAGGCCACCGGCCACAAAGACCTGGTTCTCCTTGGTCACCAGGCTGACGTGATTCTTGGGGATCTGGGTTGACAGAGATGCACAGTAGCATTCGTTGGCGGCTGGGTCGTAGGCCACTGCACCCTCCTCGCTGATCATGAAGATGAGGTCTTGCAGGAACATGCCGAAGCGTAGGGTATCGTTGAGGATCCCAGGCAGTACGCGTTCCTCATCGTCCTCAGCCTTGGCGTCTGCTGCGCCCTGGTTGGCCTCCTTGGCCTGGACGGTTTTCTCGCCCTTCTCCTTCTTCTTCTTGCGTAGTGTAGTGAGGCGGCCCTCATGTGCATCCTTCACCATCTGCACCTTGCGCAACAGCTCGGGCTGGGCGCGCACGAGTGGATGGCGCTCCACGCGGCTCTCCAGGAAGGCGCGAGGCAGCAGGCGGCAGCGAATGCTCTCAAAGACGGTAGGCAGTGCGCGCTGACGCTCTCCCTGTGCCTCGGCATCGCCGCTGCCGGCCCAGCGCATCACCGCCTCGAACACCGCCTCCTCCTTTTCCACATTGAGGCCGTCGCTGGAGATGATGGCGATCAGTTCGTCAGCGGAGAGCCCCAGGAAGTCGCTGTCGCGCGCCACCAGCGGGAAGCGCGAGCAGATGAAGTCGCGCGCTGCCACCGCCAGGCGCGCGCAGTCTAGTAGGAGGCCGAGGCGGAAGACAGCCAGGCAATTGGCCAAGCACAGGCGCTTCTGAAGGAACGACACGCAGATGGTGAAGATGGACGGGATCTGGAATCGGTGCGCCGCGGCGAAGAGGTCCTGCACGCTTGCCTCGTCCAGCGCGATCTCCGATGTGTACAGGTAGTGCAGCACCTGGGACACCACTTCGGGCGACACCTCCTCCAGGCGCAGCTCGCGTGCGCCATCGGGCTCTGCCAGGAAGCGCGCGCGAAAGTAGGGGCTGCAGGCGGCCAGTACCAGGCGGTGGCACGGGAACTCGCGCTCGCCCACGCGCACCACGCAGTCCAGGAACTTGCCGTGGTCCAGCATGTCCTTGAGGCCGTCCTGAAGGAGCGTCTGCTGGTACAGCCGCTGCTCCTCAGCCTGCTCCAAGCCCAGCGTCATAGTGCGGCTCCCTAGAACGCAGCAAGCCTGTATGTCAGGGGCTGCTCTGCACACCTCTGTTGTCCTATGGGTCAGGCACTGACTGCGCAGCTGTCTGTGCTGGGCTATATATAGAGGATGCCCGGACCCTGTAAGAGGAGCCACTTGGCCTCCTGCACATGACGCACCGGGGACAGCTGGGCAGAGAGGCCCTTTCCCTGAGCAGCCTTGACTCAGCGCGGGGGCTCATGGGGTGAGGGTGGGGTCTGGGCCCTTCCAGAACTGGAAGTCTCTCGGCCCTATTTGCCACCAGAACCCAGGGAAGCCTTGCCTCTGGATTCCTTAGTATAGACATGCCACTGCATATGACGGCAACTCTGGCCCCGGGCTGAAGTCCACAGAGCCTCTCTTCCAGGACCCTGCCTTCCAGGCTTGTGTGCTCACAGCCGTCCTCACAGAGCGAATCTCACGTGACTACTCCTGGTTACAGTACCTTTGAGTTTCCTGCTTGGTGAACGTGTCCTTGGCAATCACTGTTTAGAAACCTTGGTGCCCACTTTCAAAATAAGAATGGGTTTCCTCTCTGCCCCAGCTCAGAGACTTTGCCTTTCCTTAAAGAAACCCCTTAAGTCAATAAGAGTAGGTGTTTCTCCATTGAGCCTCAGTTTCCCCTCCATTCAATGAGGGAGAAGCGCTAGACTCCAAGGGCCTCAGCTCAGCTCTGCTGAGGGCAGAGACCCCGGGGCAGCATGCACCAAGGAGCACTCAGAGGTGTCAGGCCTGCTGGGAAACCAGTGTCTTAGGATGCTGCTATTCTGGGTGTTTAGACCTTCAAATTCTTAATATTCTAGGGAATGACATTCAGAATTGTAGAGTCTAAATAGTGGCATTTCCCACAGTCTGTATAGTGCTCAGGGACTTTGCCTGTCTGTCTGTCTGTGCCCATTGTCCTTCGTCCACTTTAGGCTTATAGTGTTCCTGCCTGGCCTTGGGCCCCTGCAAGCCTGTTTGTGATTTGAGGAGTTGGGTTGAGACTAGGCACAGCCAATCTCAATGCCCACCCTGCTCTGGACTCCCGTCCACCTCCCAACTCACACACATGGGCTTTAGCCTCTGAGATGAACGCATTCCCCGAGCTCCAAAGGCTGCAGCTGTGGGTTAAATTTAGCCCTGGGACATTGGTAGGAGGTGTAATGGAGCACTCCCCCCCACCATGCCTCTGAGTCACTTGTTTTTAACCTTGAGCTTGTGGGGGGATAGGAGAACAGGGGGGGGGGGACTGAGTCACCTCCCCTTTTATGATTCCAGAACCATCACTGCCTGTCCCTCATGAGTAGCGCAGCTGACAGTCCCTCAGTCCTACAGGGACACGTACTTGGTCAGGCTCCAGAGGTGGGCTGCCCACCTTTCTGCAACGTCAAGGGCTGTCTTGGGGCAGGCTGGGAGGGTCTCCATCCCAGCTCTGGACAGTGGGGCATTTCTAGACAACGGGGCAGTCAGTTGCTGGGTTGCACAGCTGCGCACGCCTGAGCCAGAGCAGACACACCCATCTCTGACAACTTGAAGAACCCTCCCCAAGTGAGTAAAAATGTCTGTGATCACAGCCTCGCTTTCCAAAGTCCTGAATAGAAGACACTGACTGAAAAGTTAATTTATAGCCACCAGATGACTTAATGCCGTATTTTGGTTTATGGCGGATTCTGTGGTGCTCACTCCCTACTCGGCTTCCCAGGAAAACATTGGAGCATGGCTCACCGTCCATCCAGAGCCTGTGTGGACTGCAGGTCACACAGCTTGTGGGTGGTTGAGTCGGTTGTGAACACCGTCCCTATGGAGCCTACGTCTGCTGAGGTGGGCATCAGGGAGGGAGCCAAAGATGATCGTGAGTGCTGCAGAGACAGGTGGCGGACACAGCAAAACTAAGTGCGGTTGTTCCGCCCTGCCTCCGACAGCAGATGATGCCCAGCCTGCTGGATCCTAATCCTACAGAGCAACAAGGCCCTGCAGGAAGGCTCACTCCTGCCACAGACTGCACCCACAAGTCTCCACGAGTCCACGCAGGGACCACCACAGGGAGATGAAGCAGCAAGCATCCAAGGGAGGTGTCCTGAGCCTGAAACTCATTTTCCCGGTCAGACACAAAACTGGCCTAGAGAGAGAGAGCATCGACCAAGGATTGAGAATATCATGACTTGAATGCCAAAACAATCAACTGGCACCAACACGCAGGAAAATATTAAACGCTAGAATTAACTGGAAGGATTTGAAAGCAACAATCACAAACTTAAAAATCAATCAATTTAAAAATTCCCTTAAATTTCTCAAAGCAGAAAAATCTCAGTAAGAAATAGAAGTGATACAGAAAAACCAAGTGGGAATTACAGACCTGAAAAAATACACAAAGCAAAAGCTTCCTGAGTGGCCTTGACAAAAGTGAGAGACTAGCTGTGTGTGTGTGTGTGTGTGTGTGTGTGTGTGTGTGTGTGTGTGTGTCACACCTTTAATCCCAGCACTCAGGAGGCAGGTGGATCTCTGAGTTGGAGGCCAGCCTAGTCTACAGAGCGAGATCCAGGACAGCCAGGGCTGCACAGAGAAACCCTGTCTTGGGGAAAAAAAAATCCCCCAAACCAAACAAACAAAAAAGTGAGAGAATAAATCACTGCAGAGAAGGGGCCTAGAACCCCCTACCAGGCAACAGCGAGGTGCTCCGGTGAGGAGTGTACTTAGTGACACAGAGGGTCTCGGGCCATGGGGCACAAATAGAGCCAAGAACTGCATTGTTTCCTAACCAGAGAGAGAGAGAGAGAGAGAGAGAGAGAGAGAGAGAGGAAGCGAGACAGGTCAAAGGTTAAGTCCAGTAACAATGGCTGAAAATCCCCGAATTTAGTTAAGACACACCAGGAGAGGCCAGGGGCCTCAAGGGCAAAGGTGTCTGAGGACCAGAGCTTGATAACTGGAACCACACGGTGGAAAGATAACTGGGTCCCACATGAACATAGCAGACACTCCCACACACCACACCACACCACACACTCACCATACTACACCACACCACACCACAGCATACCACACATACTACACCACACACACACCATACCATACATACCACACCACATACACACCACACATACACACCACATACACACCACACACACACCACATACACACCACACCTCACAGACACCACACACACATACACACACACACACCATACCACACATACCACGAAGAAGCTAAGCAAGCTGAAGACAGGATAGATGCAGAGAAATTCAGACTTAAATGTATCATACTTAAAATTTTTAAATCAAAGAGAAAGAAAAATATGTGTATGATCTATGAAGGGTGAAGGGCAGCTACTTGGGTGACAGTGTCTTCTCATCAGAAGTTATGGAAGCCGCAGGAAGTGGCACACTTTTTATTTTTATTTATTTATTTATTTATTTATTTATTTTTGAGCTGACTGAACCTAGGGCCTTACGCTTGCTAGGCAAGTGCTCTACCACTGAGTTAAATCCCCAACCCCACTTTTAACTTTTTTTAAGGCTCTAAAACCTATCAGTTGTGGATTCTATACCCAGTGAAACTCTCTGTCTGGGAAACAATCCCAGGGGGTCAATTTTTCGTTGTTGTTTAAATATTTATTTATGTAAGAGTGCTCTGTCTGCATGTCCTCTGCTTGTCGGCAGAGGGCATTGCATCCTATTACAGATGGCTGTGAGCCACCATGTGGGTGCTGGGAATTGAACTCAGGACCTCTGGAAGAGCAGTCAGTGACTAGCCTGGCAGTGCATCAGAAAAATAAGATCCTGTCCGAAACAAGAAAGAAGGTCAAGACTGACAGCCAAGTCTGTCCTCTGACCTCCTCAGGCACAATGACACACTCACACCTGTGGTGATGTATTGTGTATCAAATAAAGCTTGCCTGGGGACCAGAGGACAGAGCCAGCCACTAGAGTAAACAGAGGTCAGGCAATGGTGGCACACACCTTTAATCCCAGTACTTGAGAGCCACACGCCTTTAATCCTAGCTGGGCGGAGATAGGTACATCAGACGTGAGGAGACAGGAACTAAAGTCTTTTCGACTGGACCCCTTTCAGCTGAGGACTCAGAGACGTTCAGTCAGAGGATTCATGAAGTTGGCGAAGTGAGACGTGGCAGTGGCTTGTTCCCTTGTCTCTCTGATCTTTCAGTATTTACCCCAATATCTAGCTCCAGGTTTTTGTTGTTTTTTTATTTTTTATTTTTTATTATAAGACCATTTAGGATTCATGCAACTCACACCAGCATTTACTTACACACATAAACACACACACATGCACACAATTACAACTCTTACATGTGTTTTATATTCACTAAACATACTTATACATGCATAAACACCGTGGGGGTGGGGGTGGAGCAGAAAGAGTGCCTTGGCAATCCTAAGACTAGATTTGACTCTTAGAGAGTCAAGCAAATGAGTGTGGCTTAGTAATGAAATCACGGGGCTGCAAGCCTTTGGGGAGACGCAGGAGAATAACAGGTACTTTGGGTCAGGGAGTGAGTCCTCAGCTCCAAGAACAAGACATGAAAAAGGGAATTGTGAACAACTAAATCTCAAAAGCAAACTTTTGTTCTACAAAAGTCTGTGTAGAAACACATGGCGATCTCCAGAGCCGGAAGAGGAGAAAACATTTGTAAGCACACTCCAGGTTCCACAGAAGATAAAACATCCAGCACCCCTCCTTTGGACAAGGTTAGTTTTGCTTCTGGTAAAATCTCTGGTTCTTCTGAAGATTTAACTAATATTCTTGTGTTCAGTCGCTCTCTGTTTTATCTAGACAGGGTCTGTCATTTACCACTGATAGCCCTGGTCCTGCTGAACAATGACCGCCTCTGAGGACAGAAGAGGTGTGGTGCAGTATTTACAGAGCAAGTGGCTGGGACTCGGACAGACTTGTGATCTAGTTCCTGTGTCGATTAGTGTCTGCTCACGCAAGTGGCTTCAGTTCTCTGAGTTTCAGCTTCCTTGTGTCCTCAGCACTCAGAAAGCTGCAGGCTGGGCAGCTACAGGGAGCTGCAGAAGCCCCTGGGGGCATGGGGACAGGTATGACCACAGCTTCGAGAGTCCCATCTCCAGCTAGGCAAGAGTGTTGAGGAGAGTGCAAGGTGGGGCCTGCTCAGCTGCTGCTGGAGATGTGTAGAAGGATGGGACCCGTGCTCCCCAATCCCTCAAGGCCCCAGTGACCATCTGTGGACATCTGGCAGGTTTCTCCAGACGAGACCTTGGGGATGCTGCACCATGTTGCCTTTTCTCAGACTCTCTTCACACTTTATATTTTTCATCCTCTACCCCCCAAAAAAGGTGTGTTCAGGGTAGGGGTGTAGCTCAGTGGGTAGAGTGCTTGCCTAGCATGCACAGACCTGGGGTTGGCTCTCCAGTGTGGTGGCACATGCCTACCATCCCAGCATGGGGGGATGAAGGCAGAAGGTGAACAATAAGTTCAAAGTCATATTCAGCTACATAGGGTGTGTGTGTGTGTGTGTGTGTGTGTGTGTGTGTGTGTGTGCGCGTGCGCGCGCATACATGAATTTGTATGGGAGATGACTGTACGGGTTGGTTTCGTGTCAACTTGACACAAGCTAGAGTCATCAGAGGAAGGAGCCTCAGCTGCGGAAATGCCTCCATGAGATCCAGCTGTAAGACCTTCTCTCAATTAGTGATCAATGAGGGAGGCCCAGCCCTTTATGGGTGATGCCATCCCTGGGCTGGTGGTCCTGGGATCTATAAAAAAGCAGGTTGACACCAAAACTAAACAGAGAAACCTTGTCTCAAAAAAACAGAAAAAAAAAAAAAAACCCAGCAGGTTGAGCAAGCCATGGGGAGCAAGCCAGTAAGCAGTTCCCCTCCATAGCCTATGTCTGCATCAGCTCCTGCCTCCAGGTTCCTGCCCTGTTTGAGTTCCTGTTCTGACTTCCTCCCCGACTTGCTCTTTGGTCATGGTGTTTAGTCACAGCAATAGAAACCCTGACTCAGACAATGACTCGGGGTAAAATGCAGAACCCATGTGAAGCTGGGTACAGTATACGAGCCTGAAATCCCAGCGGCTCCATGGAAAGATGGGAAATAGTGATAGAAGAACACTTGGAAGTTTAGAGGCCAGTTAGCCCAGCCTACAAAGTAGAAAAACAAGAAATCCTGCTCCCACCCCCCAAACTGTGAGAATTGACCCTGGAGGCCATCCTCTGACTTCTACATGCTCATGTCAGCGCGTGCACACACACACACACACACACACACACACACACACACACACACACACGCACACACACGCACACACACGCACCCTTTTAAAAGCTGTATTCATTTTGAGACAAGGTCTATGTTGTAGACTGGCCTCAAACTTCTGGGCTCAATCAACCCTCTGCCTCAGCTCTCAGGTGTCCCGCTGCCCTTGGCCGAGTAGACTGCCTGGCAACCTGGCCCCAGGAGACCAAGGCAAGGTACAGGAGCGGGTATTGCTGCCTGCTATGGTTCTAGAACTCTCTTCACTTCAGCTGCTCACCAGGGTCCTCTTTCCACATCACTCTCAAGTAGGGCTTGGCCATGGAATCTTAGGTAATGACATGTCATCTCTGAATAGCAGCACACTGTTCCTACCCTAGCTCATCCGTCTGGAGACCCAAGTCAATATGGCTGTGCCACAGATCAAAGTAACCTGTCGTTCTGAGGCACCAAAGCCTCTCCCACAGACTTCACAGGGTCATAGGTGTTGTGTCACTGAAGTGTGGGTGGCTTGTCACCACCGTGGGATCCAGCCTCACCTGACTTACTATACACAGCTAAAAGGCCATGTCATAGCAAAGGAAGGCTGGAGAGTACTGCTAAGCCAGAGTGAATGTCTTATTCTTGTTGAATAACCAGGCATGCATAGACAGGGAACAGCCTTCCCAGCTGTGGAGGCCCATAAACGTTTCCTCGTGAGATCTGAGCTTGCTTTACCCAGCAGAGCTGCATTAGAGGACTGCTTGACCATGTGCATGGTTACTAGGTGATTGGAAGGGTCAACACTTGGCTAACCCAGGGGGAGGTCTTTTGCTCCACCCCTTGGCATTCCTATAAAAGGCCCTTCAGAAGAGACAGAAGGGGCCGGTAGATAAGGATCCAGGCCCTCCCGAGGCTATCCTGTGTTTCTGTTTCTCTCCCCTCTATCCTTCTATCTAAACCTCTTATCCCTCTCTTCTCAAGAGTACCCTGAGGTAAAATGTGGGAGCTGGTCTCCCAGCTGGCCCTCCCACACCAGCCAGGCTTCAGGAAGAGATAAGGCAGAGCAGCCTGGGCCCAGACCCTGCTGTGGGATGTTCTGTATGGCAAATGTGTTGCTCTGATTGGTTAGTAAATAAAACACTGATTGGCCAGTAGTCAGGCAGGAGAAAGTATAGACGGGACAAGGAGGAGAAGAATTTGGGGAAGAGGAAGGTTGAGTCAGAGACACTGCCAACCGCCACCATGACAAGCCGCATGTGAAGACGCCGGTAAGCTACGAGCCACGCGGCAAGGTATAGATTTATGGAAATGGATTAATTTAAGCTATAAGAACAGTTAGCAAGAAGCCTGGTACGGCCATACAGTTTGTAAGCAATATGAGTCTCTGTGTTTACTTGGTTGGGTCTGAGTGGCTGTGGGACTGGCGGGTGACAGAGATTTGTCCTGACTGTGGGCCAGGCAGGAAAACTCTAGTTACAAGGCACTCTGCTGTCTGACACCCACAGCCTATAGCCCAAGGTCCCGTGTGAAGGTGGCACACTGAAGGACAGAGTACAGAGGTGCAAGAGAGAACATAACAGGACCCTCCCAAGAAGCCCACTTACAGCCGGGCGTTGGTGGCACACACCTTTAATCCCAGCACTCAGGAGGCAGAGGCAGGCGGATCTCTTGAGTTCAAGGTTAGCTTGGTCTACAGAGTGAGTTCCAGGACAGCCAGGGCTACATGGGGATATTCTGTCTCGAAAAACCAAACAACAACAAAAGAAGCAGCCCCTTCACATCACAGCTTGTTTTGAATCTTAGGCCTTTTTGAGACAGGGAGGGTGTCAATTCCATAGGGCAGGCTGGCCTGGAACTCACTGTGTGGCCAAAGGTGGCTTTGAACTCCTAACCCTCTTGCTTCTGCCTCCCAAGTGCGGGTGTTACAGGCATGTTCTACCACATCCAGCTCTTAAGAGTGTCTTGAGTACAACCTGTTTCTTGTGAAGGAGACAGTAACCCCACAGGAATCTGCCTGGACAGCCAACTCACCCACAGCCTCCCCCACCAGGCCTCCGGGTCTCTGTGGCACTCTGCACCTGTGGGCACAGCCTCCCCCACCAGGCCTCCGGGTCTCTGTGGCACTCTGCACCTGTGGGCAGGGTGACAGATGACAGTTGTGGAGACCCGTGTCTCCAGGGCCCAGAATTCCACCAAGCAGAGCACGAGTGGCAGGAAATACCTGTGGGGGTCCCTGGCTCTCAGAGCTCCTGGGGTCTGAAAGCATCAGACCCCAGGGGGATGAGAGGGGCAGGCCCTGCTGACCCCAGGACTGAGGCCCTGGAGTCTTATGGATGCTGCCTTGGGGGTTACCTCAGCAGATCCCAGAACTTCAGGTCTTTCAGACCCTTCTGTGTCTGATCCAAAACCCGGAGGCAGTGTGGGGCCCATCTCATCCAAACCTTTAGGGGGAAAGGTGGGCCCCATGGATGCCCTAAACGCCCATAGGGGTTGTGTGCTGAGATTCTGGGACATATAAAGAAGAGGCTGGGCCGGAGGCCAGGAGCGGTACTAAGTTTATTCCCCCATCACTCATCTCCCTTGAATGACTACTGTCCCCACCCTGGGACCATGGGGGTGTCTATGCAACCAGACATGGAGGTTCCACACACCTGTGTCTGGCCTTCTCCACCACCTAGACCACTGAGGGGATATGGAGGTGGTCGTTCCTGGGTTCAGGGCCCACCATGCCTCCATGGAGACTCCCTAACAACTGTTCCAAGACCAGAACACCTGCATCACTTCAGAGGAGCAGGCCCAGGACTAGACCTACCAAGTCCAGCTCGGCAAGAGACCCCAGCAAGTCTTCCCAGAGGTGAGGGTCCCAAGGCCAGTCTCTTAGGTGGGCGTGGAAAGTTGCCACCATGCTCCAGTTCCCACATGCCAACATTCAGCGACTTGACCATCTTTTTTAAAATAAAGTGTAAAAGCTGGCGAAGCAAGAACCCCAATTCTACAGCATGGAGAAGCGCAAGGGAGCTCCATGTGGGCAGGGTGAAGTGTGTAGCACCACACAGCGGCCTCCGAGAGGGGGCTGTGCCCACCTCCCACATAGCAACCATCCCAGCCAGTGCCCAGAACCCGTCTGGCCCCTGAGGGTGGGGGTATGTAAGGGTATGGGGAACCCACCTCCTGGGACAGTTTCATCTCCAGCCTCTACCCTTCAGACTGCTGCTTACTGAAGAATGGCCAGATAGACCAGGGTCCTGGCCCCATGAAGGCCACCAGGGCCAGCAAGTGACAAGCGGGGAACCCCCTGAGGTGGTCAACTGTTCTTTTTTTTAAATGTGAGCCAGCTCTGGAGAGCTGCCAGGCACTGGGGCCAAAGGTTAGAAACAAGAGGCAGGGAAGGGGTCCCTGAGGACGTTGTGGAAGCCCAGAGATTAAGGGTGCCAGGGGAAGAACAGCTACAGAGAAGGAGCTGGAAGCCCAACCTTGGGCAGCGAGGCAGGAGTCTGCAGGCAATGGGAAACCTTCCTTTCTCAGACAGGGTCCCACCTGTCTCCCCCCGTGGACACAGAGGGACCCGAGGCCGTGCTTGAGCCTGACTATGCAGGCTGGGAAAGGTTGCCTACACCAGAGAAACTGGTCACTCAGTCCTTCCTAGCCCAGAGGACAGCCGAGTCAGCACCTGGGGCCTGCCCACACCTGTACAGAATAAAGTGCTTCGTTTATTGATGATTAAAATGTCCCCAGCCCTCTGTCCCAGCTCCATGGGCCTCTGAGGTCAGAGGGCTTTGGTGCCCTCTGCCTGGACCCTTGGGCGCAGGCCTCTTCCCAGTGTGGCATGCTGGGAAGGTGGTGATGGGAAGGGAATAAGGTGCAGAGTGTGACAAACAGAAGCTTATGAACAGTGGGAGACCAGAACAGCAAACAGCTTATGGAAACCTTCTCCCATTTGAACGCAGGAATAAGGACATTGAATGACGACAGAGAAGGGTCACCTATAAGTGCCTGCCTCCCAAGGGCAAGCACTGGGCACTGGCTGAGCCCCCTGGCTGGGCGGGCACACCAGGCAGCGCAGAGTGCAGGGGGACCAGGTGCCAGCCAGAGGCGGGTAGTGGCCTGGCCCCACAAGAGGCCTCATGTAGGCCTCTGGGGAGCAGACACAGATGCATGTGTCTCCTGGTGGGGGAGGCCAGCCAGGCAGGCTGGTAAGGGACAGGGGCGCCCTGTGGACACCTCCTTGTCCCCTGACCCACAGATAGCACCGTGAAACCCTGAACTACTTGCCTGAGGCTCCTGTGAGACCCACCCCTGGGATATCATTCTCCTGCAGGACCCCTGGGAGCTGGGGCTGAGGAGTCAGCTTCTCCACCCCCCTGAAGGCTTGGTCCCCAGCACCCAGAGAAAGTCTCTCCAGGATTTGGGGCTCTTTAAAAAGTCCTGCACAGGCTGAGGATCCCTGAACCTGCCTGGCAGGGATGCGAATAGGAAAAGAAACCCATGGGGGCCAGCCCCTCCCGCCCCACTCTTTATCACACAGAGGGGGTCTGCAGCCCTCACATCCTGCCATTCCCCTACCCTGCCATGCCTCCCTGGGCATAGGCCTGCTGGGGGGGGCGGGTCCACAACTCCTTCAACAGGGGTGTACCCGAATTCCCCCCCCCAAAACCTTCCCATCCTAGGGAGTAAGTCAGGGCACAGGAAAGCTGGGACGGGCAGGCGAGGCTGACCCAGGCCCTGCCTGGCTCATGGCCATGTCTGCAGCCCAGAGTCCCCCTGCCCTGTATCTGTTGCCTCCGGCATCCCTCACCTGGAGGGGTGTAGCCAACTAGTCCTTCTGTGTTCCCTTACTCCCAAAGGTAAGGAGCAAAACCTGCAAGGAGCTGCAGAAGGGAGCTCCCAGCATGCACCGGGACCCAGTGCCAGGGGCACCCCGCCTCAGCACAGCCCCCAGCCTGTGTCTCTGCTGTCCCTGGCCAGGAGGGCCTGTGCTGGGGGTCAGTTGGTGTCCAGCCTGGGAGCTGCAGTGGGGAAGAGGGGGGCTGTGGGCTGCAGGTGTGGGGTGGGCAGGGTGGCAGGGTCGCTGGGCAGTGGGTGGCTGACACGGAAGCACTTCTCCTTGTGTGCCTTCAGCATGTTGGAGAAGCGGAAGCGCTGGCCACACACGTCACACGGGTAGGGCTTCTCTCCCGTGTGCGTGCGCCGGTGCCGCTTCATGTTGGGGCGGCTGGTGAAACTCTTGCCACAGATCTCACAGATGTATGGCTTCTCCCCTGCAATTGGAGGGGTGGCAGGGGTGTTATGGCCAGCCCGAGCTCCCACCCCACCCCATCCCACCCTACCCAACTCAGGGCCGAGGGGGCCCAGAAGTGAACGGAGCCCCTGGTGGAGGGCGCGCACCTGTGTGCGTCTTCATGTGCTCATCGAAGTACTGCTTCATGTTGAAGTCCTTGCCGCACCACTGGCACATGAACTGCTTGTGGCCGATGTGGATGCTCATGTGGGAGCGCAGCTGGTATTTGTACTGGAAGCGTTCATTGCAGTTCTATGGGGAAGGGCAGAGCTGCAGACGTCCTCATCCTGCCTCACCCAACCTGAAACTCATGTGCGTGTGTGTCCACAGACAGATGTCCCCTGTGGTCAGCCTCTGGTGTTTCCTCAGGCATCCTCCACCCTAGCTGTTTTTGACAGGGTCTCTCTCTGGCCTAGACTTTGTTCAGGCTGTGCTGACTGGCCAGGGAGCTCCAGGTACCCACTTGTCTCTGCCTCTCCAGCACATGCTCCTCCATGCCCAGCTTTAACTTAATAATAACGAAACGAAAACAAAACAATACCTGGACTGGAGCTCAGGTTCTCAGGCCTCCAAAGCAAACATTTTCCTGACCGGCTGTCTCCCCAGCCTGCCCTTCGGTCGGCTGGTTCATGCGCCCCCACCCCAACTCATTGTATGACGGAGGCTGATCTTGAACTCCTGCTCATGCAGCCTCCGCCTCTCCAGTGCTGGGATTACAGGCATGTGCCACCAATCCAGACCTGCAGCTCCCTCTGACCTCCCTATCCCTGAAGATGGGGGTGGGTGGAGGTGGGACCACCAGGGGGACCCTGCAGGAAGCAGAGCTCACCTCACAGCGGAACGGCTTCTCTCCGGAGTGCTGCAGCGAGTGAACCTTGAGCGACATGCTGCGCTTGAAGGACTTCCCACAGGTCTCACAGGTGAAGGGCATGTCCTTGGTGTGGGCTGCGGGTGGGCGCCAGCCGTCACTTCTCCAGGGTACCTACCTGAACCCCCACTTCCAGACCCGCCTTCTGGGAGCCCTGCACCCCGCAGTTTCCTGAGGGGTGGTACTGAACTCAATGGCATACCCAGGGTGAAGGCCTCATCCTTGGGACCAGTGACATGGAAGGCCAATGAGGAACACATCTGGAGACAGCCCTCCCTGCTCAGAGATCACCAACCTGTTACCCAGCATGCCCCTGGCCAAGACCTAGACCCCAGGGTCTCAGTCCCATCCAGTTTACACTGTCCGGTGAAGAAATGTCTGCCGGGCCATTTGTCTATCTGATCGATCCTTCCTAGTGCTCAGAGCCCAGTTGAGAAAAGGTAACCACAGGGAACTCCAGACACTCGGCCAGGTCCACCTGGAGGGTATGCAGCCTCGCCTGAGCGTGGGGTGGCCATCACACTTGGGGAGGCCTCCTTACTGTGTCCAGGTGTGAGCCCTGGGGGAGGCTGAACGCAAGAGAAGCCTGAAGCCCTGTGAAGGGCCCAAAGGTGAGACAGTAGGAGAGGCTCGTGTCTGCCACCCTGAGACGGGACCGCGCCAGCCCACGTGGAACTGCGATTCAGGAAAAGCTGTTCTTTTCCATGGGTGGACAGGACCCAAGCCTGGCCAGCAGTGGGCCAGCTGGATTCCCACCTTGCCAGCTTGCTCGGGCATCCCCTCCCGCCCCCCGGATGCAGTTCTGACACAGCCAGCAGCCGGCCCACCCTGGGCCCACACTCACTGGCGGGGACTCACCAACCATGTGCTTGCGCACATGTGCCATGGTATAAAACTTCTTCTCGCAGATCTCGCAGGAGAATTTCTTCTCTGCGTAACCATGCACGATCTTGTTGTGCTCATGCAGGGACCAGAGCTTCTTGAAGGCTTTGCCGCAGGTTACGCACTGCGGGAAAAGGAGGAGGGCTTTGGGTGTGGCCTGGGACTAGCTTCCACCTCGACAGGGCCTCAGTTTCCCCATTTGAAGAGTGCTGGTGAGATGGCCGGACCTGACGTTTCGAAGCTGGGTTGACTCCTCCCATACCACCCCGCGTGGCTGCTGGGGTACCACTTCCAGGACCCCCTCTTAGGTAGGGCAGCTGCGCTGGTTGGGGGAGGGGCCTTTCAGGTTCTCGTCAGGGGGGGCTCTACGGACGGCAGAGGGTACGAGGACTTCCTCAGGCAGTGGAGGGTGGGTGGACTGAGAGACCTTCTCCTGGAGCCCCGGAGGTAAGAGGCCATTGGCAGGAAGGCCAAAGGCTTTGCCGCCTGCAGCAGGAATAGCTGAGCAAACAGCCCAGGGGCAGGAAACAGGTGCACAGAGTGGGGGATGGGCAGGTCACCAGGTCACACCTTCCCCACCGGCACCACAATTAGCAATTAGTGCAGGTAATTAACACCCGCCTACCTGTGGCCATTTTTCCCTTTGTCCTGGGCCAGGCTCATGTGTGTATGCATGCACATGCGGGGGTGTGCTCAGACAGACACAGACTGGCCCGAGAGACTGGCAGCCATCCCAGCACCGGCCCCCCTACACACACACACACACACACACACACACAGAGTCGAATGCAGGGCTTCCTCCCGACGGGCTGCCTGCGGCTCTGCCGTGACTGTGGCCAGGGGAGGGTGGCGCCCTCTGCAGGCATGCCCCTTCCCTTCTGTGCACACTCCGTGTGGTGTACACCCTACGCAGCTGCACGGGCAGCTCTGGGCCTTAGAGACTGGTGAAGACACATTCCTCCCCGGTTCCTACTTTCCCTGACCACATGCATTCAGAAAATTCTCCACTCTTCCCACACACACCCTTGCTGCCCTCGTCCATCGGGTAAGGGTGCTGCCACAGTCCTCTGTTCATGACCCTACGGGCCAGCACAGAGCCCGGCTCCACCTCCTAGAGCCAGTCTGGGGACCACCTGGGCAGCCTGTCTCACCTGGATGTTGCGCTCGCAGTCCGTCTGCCGATGTAGCTGCAGCTCACTCTCCAACAGGAAACGCTTCCCGCACTGGCCGCAGATCTGCATGCGGCTGTGGGTCACATTCATATGCTTCTCCAGGTACCAGCGGTTGTTGAAGACCCGAGGGCACTTCTGGCATGGATGCTGCTGTTTCTCTTCCAGCTTCACCTTGGCCCCCAGCCCGTCCGCTGCCTGGGCTGCAGGAACAGCTCCAGAGGCCTTGGGCCTCTTCCCGCCTCTACGCCCGGCCTCCTCCGGCTCAGGGGTGGCTCGGGGCTGAGAGTTTTGTCCCCGGGACCGTGTGGACATTCGGCTGTGCAGCGGGGGGTCCACCTGGCTGCCCTGACACCCCGCAGGACCCGCGGTGTCCTGCCTGCCCTCAGCCTCCCCCTCCTCCTCCGAACTCTCTGCATCCTGCTCACTGGGCCCATCCTCTTCATCTTCATCTTCCTGCTCACTGGGTCCTTCCTCATCTTCCTCCTCTCCCTGGCTGCCTCCCTCTTCTTCCTCCTCTTCCTCCTCCTCCTCTCCCCCTGCACTCCCTCCCCCTTCCTCCCCCTCTTCTTCTAAGCGTTCCTGCATCCCATCCTCCTGGCCCAGCACCACAGTGGCCCCAGAGCCTGGCTTGCCCTCAGACCCAGTGGACACATGCAGCGTCTGGTTATTGAGGTTGACTTCCACAATGATTTGTGACTGCTCCTGGCGCCCATAGGTGCCCGAGGCGCCCAATTCTGGCTCCAGCCCCTCTCTACTTTCTAGCTTGCACAGGCTACTAGGGGCCTCGGCCTCCTCAGGTGCCCCAGCCTCCTCAGGCGCCCCTTCCTTCTCCTCCTTGAAGAAGAGTGGCTGTGCCGGCCCAGGGGCAGCCGAGTCCCCGGCTGTCCCCGCCCCGTCCTCCACACGCACAGAGTAGGGGTCGGGGCCCTCTCGGGCATAGATCTTGGGTATGCCTGGGGTGTCTGCCTCCTGCTTGATGTCACAGTAGTAGGGTGGCGGAGGCACCGGGGCACAGCTGGCAGCCGGCTGTGCCAGGGTCACGGGGCCCGTGGGCGCCAGGGACCGAGCGTCCAGCAGCTCCTGGCAGGAGGCAGCGATGTCAGCCATCTGCAGCAGCGAGGCCGCGCTGAGCACCTCGTGCACGTTGGCTGCGTTCACCAGCAGCTTGGACGTGTATATGAAGTTCAGGATCTGCTGCAGGCCACTGGGTGCCAGCGCCTCGAGGGACAGCTCCACCCGCTGCAGCTGCTTGTTCTGTGTGAAGAGCGAGTGGAAGAACTGGCTGTAGGCGGCCAGCACGCCCTTGTGTGCGGGGAACACGCTGCGCTGGGGCACCAGCACTAGGTCCACGTCGCACAGGTCCGGCTGGAAGAGGCGCTGCTCGTTCAGGCGGCCCATCAAGCAGGCGAAGTGCAGAGCCACGTCCTCCACCAGCGAGAACTCTGCCGCCGGCGAGTCTGTCGTCTTCTCAACCAGCAACTGTGGGGCCGGGACACAGGAAGGTGAGGGCCCGCCGCCGCGCTCCCACCGCCGCGCTCCCACCGCGTGGGCGACACCAGAGGCACGGCAGGAGCGAGTGTCCTGGGACCTGTGCCCAGGTGGCCGCCCCGGGCCTCCTCCAGAGCTCTTCTGTGCACGCACAGGGCGGTCACACAGAGAGGGGAGGGGACAGGGGCCGTGTGAACCACTTGTGGGGAACCTGGAGCTCCTTGGGATGCCGGGCTTTCTGAGAGGCCCAAGCATAGCAGGGCGAGGGGTCGCCCCGGGATCCTTGCTCATCGTGCCTCTATTTCCATCTCTCCCCCAGTGCGTCCTGACGTCCCACCACACCGACAGACAAGAGCTTGCCCAATGGTGAGCAGCTGGGAAGCAGAAGACCCAGCGTCTGCTACAGCACCCCGGCTCCATCTGGGGATCACTTAGATGGTGGCCAGTAAAGGCCTTTAGGGTTACAGAAGACAACAGACTAAAAACGCTCAGGCCTGGTCCACCATACCTCCCAGCCCTGGCCACAGCAGCTCCTGGGACCCAGGGCCCTCGCGGGAGGATGGGCCGCGTTCTCTGTTTACCACACTCCCAACAGGAGACTTCAGTGTGGCTGGGGTGATGCGCAGGCCTACAAGCTCCAAGATGGCCCTGTCTTGGAGGCCACACCTCCTGGAGATCACCAGGGACCTCAGAGACCACTAGACCAGACTGCCAGAGAACTCCCAGAAGTTGGGTGCCTGGGGCTCGGCAGACACTGGCCAGTCCAGCCCCACACAGGCCAGCATTGGCTGCTTCTCAGGCTCTGCCTGGCAAGACAAAGGCTTCCCGTGTCTGAGTGCCGATTTGCCCCACTGGGGGACATAAGCCCACCACCTCTTCCTCAGAGGTCCAAGGGTGAAGCTGCCCTGTCGGTCGATTCTCTGTCAGCCGGGGAGAAGCTGTGTTTCCGATGCAGGTGAACCCCGGGGAGCTATGAGCCTTTGCCCTTCCGGAGGGCAGCCTAGGGCATACCTACTCTTTGCCCGCAGCTCCACCAGCAGCGGACATCACCTCCCTTGAGTGCTCTCCGCCACCCATCTCCGACTACCCCAGAACTGCTGGCCCATCGGACTGGGACGTGGCATGGAGTCCCTCTCCTCTGACTCACTCTGATTCATCCTCTGGGACCAATTCCTGCTGCACAGATGGAGAAACTGAGGCCCAGAGAGGCATTGTGCTCTGGAGCTGTGGCCATCCTGCCCTGCTTGGGTACCCCTTCCTTCTGGCTGGGACACGCCAAGTGGTGAGATGGCTTAGTGAGCGCCGAAAGTGAGGTGGGGTGGAGGTGTGGGGTCTGTGAACATCCAAGCACGGTCACCACACACCCTCCGCAGTCACCGCGCCTGCAGGTGACCGGGTCCGCACTACTGAGGATGGATGGTGGCAGGGAGAGTGTGCATACCACATACCCCACCCCCACCCCGCCAGGGCCCACCTGCTTGGAAAGGGCCACCTGGGCCTGGCAGGAACCCGTGTGTTTCTAAATCCACTCCCTAGCCTAACCCTGCCAGGCAAGCAGCAGGGCCCAGCTGTGGGCCCAGCCCCTCCCATCGGTGCCCACCAGCTGTGGGTCTCTGGCCAGATGCTTCTGCTCCCTGGAGCTGAGGAGGCCTCTCTCCACCTGGTTATGCCAGCTCCAGCAGCAGCCCTCCCCCAGGGGACACCTGCAGAGGCCACCGAGCTTTTGACTCCTGAGGGCCATCTGGTGAAACCTGGGGAGAGCCCAAGCCGCGCAGGGGTACGGGCTCGTGACTTCTGGATGCCTTCTTTGGAATGGCCTGGCTCAGAGACAGCAGGGGACCGGCCCAAGGTCACACAGGAATTTCCACTCCAGCTGTGGGCGCCCCCCGCCCTCGGTGCGAGCCGTCCCAATCTCCGGCAGGGCGGCTGCAGCGCCCACGTGGCCCAAGGCCTGGGCGGGAATCCGACTCCCTCTTTCCCCCCCATTACCAGCCCCGGGGCGGCGCCGTCCGGGCGCAGAGAAGCGCCCCCCTCCGCCCGCGGGCAGCAAGACCTCGGCCTTTCGCGCCTGCACCCCCACCCAGGAATTTCACCCCTAGCCGCGCCACCGCGCCACCGCGCTGCACTCTCGGCCTGCGGACACCCAGCCGATAGGGTCGAGGACCCCCGGGGGAGGGGCCAGGTCGCTCCAGCCCCTGTACCGGGTCGCGCGGGACCGTGAGCTCCGAAAGGCGGCGCTCGCAGGTGGGCGGATAAGCGGGGGGACAGGCAGGGCCCTGCGTACCATGGTGCCGCGGCGCTGGGAGCTCACAGGGCCCCGCAGGATCGCGCTGCCCCCGGCGGCCGGGGCCGGGCCGCCCCATGAAGCGCCGCGCTGGGGGCCGCCCCCGCGACCATGGCCCCGGGGGCGCGGCCGGGCGGGCGGGCGGGCGGGTGGAGGCGCAGGGCCGCGGCGAGTCCCGGCCGAGCAGCTGCGGCCCGGGAGCCTCGGGCGCGGCGGGCGGGGGGCGCGGGGCGCCGATTGGAGCCCGCGCGTCAGCTGGGGCCGCCGTCTGGACGCTTAAAGGGCCAGGCCGCCCTGCGTGCGGGCTAGGGGCGCGGATGCGCGGTGTGCGCGCCGTCCCGGTGCGGCTGCCCTGCAGAGAGCCTCGGGGCCCCCGGGCCGGGCCGGCAGCTGACGTGGGAGCGTTTGAACCGCGCGACCCCACCCTCCCGCGCTGAGCCCCTCTCTGCGGGGAAGTTCGTCCGGAGTCTAACCCGTGTGTCCTCCCGCTGCTCCACGGGGGCGGGGCCAGGGTAGGCGTGAGGTCACTGAGCTGGGCGCGCCGGCCCCCGACCCACCTGCTCCCTTGAGCCGGGAGACGCTGAGGGCCCGAGCCCCGCACCCCAGCCACGCTCACCACCCGCCCCCTGTGGTCCCGGCTGCTCCGACTTGGGGGTGAGTCTGGGGTCCCCGGCTGCTCCGGCCTCCCATACGTTTTGCTCTGCGCCTCTGGGACCTACCTGGTGGCCTTTGGCTGCGCAGGGCCTCTGAGCCACCGCCGCAGCCGCAGCGAGGGAAGCCTGCTCGGGACAGCCGGGTGGGGGCCCAGAGGCCCAGGCCCGGCCGAGTGGCCTCTCGGCGCAGCCTCCACTGGGGAGATGCAGCCCGGCTTGCGGAATGCTGCTCTGGCACCGGCTCCGTGGGGGCAGGGGGCTGGCTGTGCTGGCAGGAGGCTGCGAAGGAACGCTGCCAGGCTGAGCGGCGGCAGGGCGGGACCACGGGCTACCACCGTGGTCTCTCCTTCGGACGCCCCGCACCCCTACCCAGCGGCCGCTGTTCAGCCTAGTCACTCCCCGCACTGCTCCAGCCTGACCGCCCCGCTCCAGCCACAGCAGTCTCCCTGGGTATACGCCTTCCTCACGGTGGGCAGGGGCTGTGGCTCTTCCTCTAGAGCCAGACAGGTGCCATCAAATAGCTGAGGGTCTGTCCCCTAAGAATGCAAGGGGACATTGCATTCCCTCCCACACTGGGCTGGCTACCCCTGAGCCAGGGAAGCAGTCAGGTGGGATGAAAAGAGGTGGGGACAGAGGAAGGCCCCTTCCTCCATCTGAGCAGGACATGCCCTGTAGCTGGGGGAGCAAGCTGCTTGCAGCCCCGAATCTGCAAGAAGGCACAGACAGATGCCTGACTGAGCTGTGAAACTGCCGGTTCCCAGGATGCCTCCTGTCACTCCCAGCCACCGTTTCTCCTCGGACTGGTTTCTCTTCTGAGTGGTTTGCTACACTGACCCGGGAGGTGGGAAGGGCAGGGCTATCTACCCATTGAGTGGACAAGGACAGAGTCCCACAGGAAAACGAGACATGCAAACAGAACCCTGTGCCAGGAGGCTGGTAGCTGGGCAGAGTGGCCAGCTACCACAGGCAGAACGCTGGCCTTTGGGGGATGCCCTTGGAAAGTAAAGGAGTGACTCACCCCCACCCCCAGCTGTCCTGAGCTCTGACCCACGGCTCCAGGACACACTGCAACACCTGCAAAGGCCAGGTCTGTCCCTTGTGCTCGTTGGCTACAGAACTGGGTGGTCAGGGGTGGGACACAGCCAAGATTCCCGTTGAGTGCACGTGTCCAGCTGGGGGGGAGGCCTGAGAAGGGACTGATGGGGGCACTCGACCTCCTGGAGGGGCACGGTGGGAGCAGAGAGCCCAGACCACAGCCTCAAGCTCAGGATAGAGGCCTGTGACCTGAAGCCGGGTGACTCCAGTCCAGACTTCACTTCTGGGGTTCCCTGTGCTTGGCTGGGAAAGCTAAGCAAACCTGGTAGCATGGAAGTACAGTGTAGGTAGTACCTGGGTGGTGCAGGCTGCAGGGAGGACAGCGGCCTGGTGGTGCGGTGCGGGGGCCCCTCCATCTGCCCGAGTTCTGGCTGCAGAGCCCAGCACTAATGGGCCACAGCTGCACCACTGTGGCAGCCTAATGCAAACCAGCAGGTTCCCTTGCCCACACCAACTCCAGGGCCTTAGAGAGCCTCCCTGGTAGCTTCTAGAAGGCTGCCAGAGACCTTAGTCCTGCACAGCCCTGGGAGGCTAGTGTCTTGCAAAAGCCCCCACCCCCAGTTACTCAGGAGTAGCAACAGCCATGTCAAGGGCTGTTCATCACAGCTGCTCAGAGGCCCTCACAGTCCTGAGGAGCTGAGTGTAGGTTCTGTAGTGTAGGTCCTGAGCCCTAAGTGCCCCCTGGACACGGCCTGCAAGAAGGCAGACTCCTTTCCAGACCAGTGCAGAAGGGTTGAACCACCTATTTACACCTGCTTGCCCAGTCACATGCATCCTCTGGGTTCAACAGTTGGAAAACAAGGGTCTCAGAATCTGTCGCTCTCACATGGGCAACAGAGATCAAGGGCCAGGGCTCAGTGGACACAGGCACAGTCCTGGCCCTTTCCACTTTTTGCCTTGGTGTCTTCAAAGCTCCTTAGCCCAGGCTGTGGAGTTGGGTCTTAATGCATGCGTGGGGTGTGGTGTTGAGGAAAACAGCAGAAATATGGAGCTGTTTTAAGACAGGGAGGAGCAGCCATGGCAAGGGTGGCCCAGGCCTCACAAGAATGCAGTCTGTGGGTGATTCCAGGGTGCTGAGCTCTCCCTCACCTCCAGGTTCCTGAAGGACTGCACCAACCAATAATTTGTCTCAGCCAAAACATTCTGACCTGTTCCAACTTGTTAAGATTAAAATTTATGGGTGTTTTGCCTGCATATATGTCTGTGTGAGGGTGTCCGATCTTGGGGTTAGTAGACAGTTGTTAGCTGCCATGTGGGTGCTGGGAATTGAACTGGATCCTCTGGGAAGAGCAGGCAGTGCTCTTAACCACTGAGTCCCATCCAGCCCCCACACCCCAGCTGTTACACACCCCTCACAAGGACATTGGGGGCCCAATGCCTGGCTAATTCAGTAAGTTGAGACCAAAGCCTCTGGCAATGCCCCAGTACTGCCCAGCTCACCAAGCAGGTTCTTACCAGATGAGAATAAAGTTCTTAGAACTCTGTAAAGACCATAAGGGACTTCCCTAATGCCCTCCCCCTATCTTTTGAGGGTGTGGAACAGGGTCTCATGTAGCCTAGGTTGGCCTTCCACTCATGGATCTTCCTGTCTCCATCTTCCAGGTGCTTGGATTACATGTTTGTGAGGCCAAATCCAGCTAACTTTAAATTTTACTTCATGTATTTTCTGAGAGTCTTACTTCCCCCTCCCCAGACAGGGTTTCTCTGTGTAGTTTTGGTGCCTGTCCTGGATCTCTGTAGACCAGGCTGGCCTCGAACTCACAGAGATCTGCCTGGCTCTGCCTTCCGAGTGCTGGGATTAAAGGTGTGCGCCACCATCGCCGCTGCCCAGCTATTGAGACAGTCTTACTATTCAGCCCTGGCTGGCCTTGAACTCACAGAGATCTGCCTGCTCTGAATACTGGGGTTTAAGATGTATACCACCACACGTGGCATTTTCTTTAAATTTTAAAGGAAAGCACCCAGATTTGACAATTTGCAATTTCCTAACTTGGAAAGACAACTATTTAGAAAACTGAGTATCTGCAAACAAGTCAGGTTCCAGAGCTCACTTACTTGCCTGGCAGATCCTCACCTTTATGTGCAAAAGGTCACTGTGGTCTCCCAGAGGTGGATGACGATGGGCACTGCAGTCGGGTGACTTGCTCCTGGGCCGAGAACCATGGAGGCTGGAGCTGCGCCCCACCTGAGAGGGCACCGTTCTGTCTGCCAGGGTTTCCCTGGCTCCACTCCTGCACCACTAACCTGCCATGGACACGTCTCTTCACCTGCTCTATCAGAAACTGACTGTGGAGTCTGAGCAAGCAAAGACCAGTCAGCACAGACTCAAAGTTAGCATGTATTTTCATGTCTACAAGACCCTTTTCAAGTTGTAGGGAAATTTAATTGATGTATATACAAATTAGACACTGCTAATATGTATGTACAAAAGTATTTTCTACATTTTTGACAATATCAACTATGCCATTTGCAGTAAACAGGATGTTACAAAACTGTCCAATAAAGCATTTTCTATTAAGCACATTACACAATGTAATTCAATTTTATTAAAAAAATAACTTCAAAATACAGAATGATCCTGGTTAGGAAAGAAAGCCATTTCTGTAGTTCACTTGAGTATAAACAGCCAGGCTGACACTGCTAAGGTGAGAGCCTGCCTGGACAGGTCAGGCTGTCCATGGTGGCAGGAGGTGGCACGCCCTGCCTCTTCCTATGCCAACCCCCGGAACCTGCCAACGCCTGTAACTCCCCTGGCCACCGGACTTCAGATATTTATCTCTGTTCTAGTTTGATCTAGTCACATGAACCCTTAAGACAGGAGGAAGGCAGAGGTTTTGAAGAAAGATGAAGGCTCAAAGGATCCCTGTTGGTTGAAGATGGCTAGGCCTGGGGCAGGGATGTGGGCACCCTCAAAAGAGCCCAGCTGACAGTCTGCAAGAAAGTCACTCCTCCTCAGTCTTCATGAGGCATGTGTCCTTCCAGCCCTTAGCCACAGCCCTGAGACCCTGAGCAGTCAACCCCACCGTGCCTGGCCATGAGTTACAAAGCTGACAGTCAGTGACACATGGGTACTGTTTTAGGCTGAGAAATTTGGGATAATTTGTTACACAGCTACAAAACAACAATACGTTGCCCAATAGTGACTTTTCCTTACTAATTCCATTTGGCAGTTTGTTTGGGCTCTGCTTGCATTCTTCTCACCAACTAGTAGGTTCAAACATCCTTCTTTGTAGGAAACTTTTAGGGAAAAAAAAAAACCCACTATAAACCACAGGTTTAATCTTCAGCCAAGCAATGACTTCTGATGTTATACTTTTTTCTAATGGACTTATATTTACTGGTATGCTGAACAATGGCTGGCCACCAAAATGCTACTTATGTACCTCATAAGGGTGACAGCATTATTTTTGGGGTACAAGAGCATCCTTACATGCTAAGCATATGCTACACTGAGCCACATGGCCCTGGAAAACCATTTTCACACATCGGTGCCTCCCTCCATCGGGCCAGGGCTGTAAGGTCCTCTAGCAGCTAAAGGCTTTTCTTCTTCCCAAATACACCAGCAGCAGGGCCTGGGATTGGATGGTATAGACTTTGACACCATATACAGAAATTCTTTCTGTGAACAGGATTAAACCGGCACTAAGGTGATTAAGTACACTTGGGGAAAGAATGCAAACTAAAGAGTGAAACAAAGAAACAAACCCAAACTAATTTTTACAGGTTATTTTTAGGAGGAACCACGCAAAGCCACAAGAACATCTTTCTGTGCAGCAGCCTGTGATCCTTCTGCTCCCAACTCTTGTCCTGGGTTGTCTCCAGTCAGGCAGGGCTTCACGGAGCCAGTAGAGGTCTCAACACAAACAGGAAAGAGGTTGGCTGTTGCCACAGTGTGATAGTAGAGCTTTGCCAAAGTGTCTCTGGGATGTGCTAATTAAAGAAGTGGGGTTTCTTCTGAAGTCCACTCTCCAGCTGACTCTTCCAGCACACACGTGCAAAGCAAGATGGCCAACCTTGCAGGCTCTGTTCCAAGACACCTGCACCACATATCTGTTTGGAAGAAGCCCTACACTCATAGTGAACCCAGCTCAGAAGAAATAATTTTTGGTGCCAGTGAATTTAAAAAAAGAAAAGAAAGAAAGAAAAAAAAGCCATGATTCTATCTTCTGGCATCAGGACATGTATATGAAGTAAGGTGTAAGAGAACCAAAGGCACCAAGCACCAAAGTGAGAGCTGGAACAGCAACACCATCTGCAGTCTCTGTGGAAAGGCAAACATGGCGGCATGCGCCACCATCCTGCACACCTGGCCACAGTCAATATGGATGTGGATGGCCTAGTTTGACAACACACACAAGACTATAACCAGCACAGGGATGTGGGGACCTGTAGCTTGTGACAGCTCTCCACAATTCTGTTTGGCAGCATGGATGCTAAAACCTGAAAACACTGTTGACAAACCTGAATTCTATGGACTATGTGAGCTACAAACACTGCAAATTATACTTACATCAACTTCACCATTTCTTGATTCAAGAAAATGAAAATTCCATAGTTGTCTACTGTAAAGTGGGGCATAAAAATATTTCTAGTTGACACCTGTACTTGAAGTGACAGGAACTATCCACTGTTGGAATTGAGTTCTAATACTGAAACACAACAGACTGCCGTCCAGTTTCTTAAGCTTTAAGTTACCAATTATTTACAGTTAAGATACAATCTGTGTACAAAGATCCCTCAGCTGTATCTGCTGCTCTCACTGGGGCTCCGGTGATGAGAGTAACTTCTGTCACTTTCACTGTCTGAGCCATACGATCGACCGCTCCTGCATAACAGAACAAAACAACACAACACAAAAGCCTTTAACTCCTATTATTTGGGTTCTAACTATGGCAACACTATGGGCTTTTCAAAGATGTGTAAAATGGCAAATAGTAGCAAAATCAAGGTTAAGATAACAAAGAAACCTCACAATAGTGAGGTTTTATTTTTAAATTTACTTGAAATTCATTCATAAAATTGAGCCAACTACTTTTTTCCCACACCCCAGTGAACATCAACACTGGAGTAGACTGAAGCGGGAAGGGTCTAAGGTACAGAGTCTCACTAATAGTGTGGTGTGGGTTTGCATGTGAACAAACCATTAGGACCCTAGCCAGTGGGCTTGGTTATGGTCATCATTCAGTTCACGTAAGAGTCTTTTCTGGCCGGGTGGTGGTGGTGCACGCCTTTAATCCCAGCACTCGGGAGGCAGAGCCAGGCGGATCTCTGTGAGTTCGAGGCCAGCCTGGGCTACCAAGTGAGCTCCAGGAAAGGCGCAAAGCTACACAGAAAAACCCTGTCTCGAAAAAACCAAAAAAAAAAAAAAAAAAAAAAAGTATTTTCTGAGTCATGGTGGGCATCATCCCACCACAAATGAGCAAACCACCTAAGGGCTCAAGGACAGTGTAAGACTGTGGACAGGCAGGTTAGTGCACTGACAACCCCAAGGGTATATTCAGGAAGGAATGCACCTCACAGTTAGCAGTGGGATGGAGGTAGGGGTTTCCCAGGGCAATGGGCTGCAGTGGAGACCCACTGGGAAGCAGGGGATTGTGGGGTGGGTGTTATATGATCACTTTAAGACACACAAAAAACAGAAATGATGGAGATGGCACTTATGTTTCTGGGCAGAAGGTTCTAGAACATTATAGGATGTTGGAACTGGAGCTGGTAATTGGAAGGCTTCATGTACAAGAGTGTAAGGCACCTGGACCTGTGAAGACAGCTGGCATCCCCTGAAACAGTTCAAGCAAGGGATTGGTCACATGCACTGTCTGTAGAAAGGTTTCTGGAGTGGAACTAGATGAGGGAGGGTGACAGCAGCCACCAGCAAGGGACAATACAAAAGTTGTTATAAAGTTTTACATCTTATTAAATAATACAATATAAACCTTAACCGTGCTGCTGAACAAATAATTATGATTAATTTAATAAAATGACAAACTGGCTGTTCTAGCAAACTAGCCTGAAATTCAGAAGTGAGCCATGATTTGGTCTTCTTACTCCTTCCAAAAGAAATATTTGGTCAAAGCTATATGAGTGTTTGAAAACCCACTTTAGTTTCAACTGTAAAATAATAACTAACAACTAGCTATTCACTGGCAACTCTTAGTACCAAAGCCATATTTAACAGCTGCCTGTAGGCCAATGGAATTCAAGAAGAGAAACGCTGACAGTCCACTTGCACCAAGTGCCCAGTCACTTGTAGTGTTCTAAATCAGGACCCACCTGGACCGCCTGTTGTAACTTCTGCCTCGATGGTAACTGTCACTCCTCTGGCTGCGGCTGTGGCTGCGACTCCGGCTGTAGTAGCTATCATAAGTGTAGGATCTGCTTAAACAGAAACAGCACGCATTATATTTCCTCATTCAAATACGGAAAGTCTCCTTTTTAGGGCTGTCAGATGGTGCTAGCTCACATGGGCACTCTATGGAGGTGTGAGGACAGTTGCATAAGAAGTTCTAGAAACATCCAGCAACTGCCCCCAATTGGACTTACCATGTTAAAGAGAAAAATACTAATTTCTTTTCTGCATTGAAAAGCATCACAAAGTTAACATTGCGTTAGTTTGCCTGAGTCTGGATCTTATTACGCAGGTATATTCAACAAGCATCTGCCATTACAATTTGACATTGTTGCACAATGGGCCTCAGATAGATCTCATTTTTAAAGAGTGTGATTTCAAACGATAAACACTCATTTAAGTTATTGGATCGAAAAATCCAACATTTAGGCTGGGGAGGTAAACTTCATGGCAGAGGACGTGCTGTGTGCTGCACCTAGGCCCTGGGGTCAAGCCCCAGCACTCCACGCCAGCCCTCCCACCCCAGCACACTGGGGCCTCCCACTGCCACTTACCTGGAGCGACTGTGAGGGTCATAGGAGCTGCTCCTGGACCTGCTCCTGCTGGATGTCCTGGAATGTACCACAGGAGGGACTGTCACCTTGTGCATTAGGGCACAGGTCACATTAACAATCTAGACATTTTTGCCCATCAAAGTGAAAATATAGTGAAATCTTTTAACTATTTTGTTTTTATCACAAGTATATTGGATTTTCTTTATAAAAACCTTTGTATTTCATAAAGCTTTGTGTAGTTCTCTGGGGAGACTCAGCTGGGTGGGAAGAGAAAAGGGCCATTTACATGAGTGGCCACAGCAGAAAATACCTCAAAATGCCAAAGGGAAAAGCATCTGGGAAGAAAAAGCGCACGCCCTGCCCTCTAGCACACACTTTCCTCTTGGTTTCCTCACTATAACCCCGTTTTAACCCCTAAGTCAAGAGGTGACTGTGCTTGTGACCCTCAGTAAGATCTATGTACGAAGGAGTTAAGAGTGACATGGCCTTTCCATACTTCTGTTTCTCTGCCTCACTCTGAAGAAGGAACATCCAGGGAGAGTTCAGAGCTCCAAGAGCTGGATGAGAAACAGATCAGTGTGGTATCTGACAAGGACAGATCTACAGCTGTCCTGCTCTGTCCCAGAAGGGGTCCACTGCAAGTGACAGGGCACCACACAACAAGGCAAGACCATAGCTTACCTATGGCTATGGAAACTTCCATAAGAACTGCTCCGGCTTCGGGTTCGACCTCTGCTGTACCAGCCTCTGCTCCGGCTTCTAGAGTAGCTTCTTGATCTACAGTGGAAATGAGTGAGAAAGAGCGCAATGTGTGTACTCCCCAGTTAGGATGGACAGTGGGGCAGGGGGAAGCACAACCAGGATAAGGTCTCTCTCAAACTGCACGGCGACAGTCATGAACTTGCAAAGAAGTAGTCCAAAAGAGGCCACCATGGCTTAAACAAACAATGAGATAAAGAGCAGCCACAGAAGACTGCTCATGAACGTAACCACTTACTGGTCTCCTGTCACCGGGACACCCCTGCCCGCCCTTTCTTTAGCTGTCACTCTCCTTCTTTGTACTCTTCAGTCTATCTTGATGACAAAGGCTGGGTGAGACTTGAACAAAACATTTGAACATGATCACAAAACTTGATAACTTAGATAGAGTTGCCTTGGACATCAACTCTGCATCCATAGCATGTACCTTCCACGTGTGTAAAAGGGTAGTTAGATCAACAATCCCTAAGCCCTGCAGATTCTGCTCAAAGGATTCTTTGCAAAAGCATGGTAACCTAGGCAAGAAAGCCAGCCACTTGACACCTCTGAAAATGGAGGGATTTGTCACTGGTCATGGCAAGAGAGCTTTCACTGTCCAAGTGATAAAACTACAGATAATGATGGTCTTTTCAACTCAGCCCAAATTTCTTCTCCTGAAATGCCCACTTCCTATCTATGTCCTCTATCTGTGGTTTTGGTCACATGGAATAATGCTTCTTATTCCCCTGTATTTGGAAACAGTGATCACATTTATGTTCTTCTGAGCTAAATGACATTGGGGGTGGAGTGGGGGGGGGGTGGTGGTGAAATTTCTTACCGGTAAGATGATGTGGAACTTCTAGATCGACTTCTTGAGTTACTATAGGAGATAGACCTTGTTCTGTGTCGAGATTTGGTTTCAGATTTACTTCGAGATCTGTGTGGACTCCTGGACTGGCTATTACCATCCCGACTAGGTGTCTGCTCATCACTGGAACTCTCTTGATTCCGTGGCCTCCGGTTTAGGCGTGCTGTCTTTCTTACTTCATCAAAGAGAGACCCGGGCCGAACTTTATTTTTGCTTTTGATTTCTATTCTCAAGCCTTGTGGTTTCACTTCAGGCACAGGAGCCAATGGCTTCACATCCAGAGCACTGGATGTGGTTGCAGTAGGCACTGCCAGATTCCCTACACCCTGCAACGGCTTCCACTTCTCTGTGAGGTTCATCTGGCTCTTCTCAGCCCCCTCCTTCTTTCCAGCAATTTCTACAGGACTGGCCAAGCTGGCAGAACTGTCCTGTTTTCCACCTTCACTTGAGGTTTTACTTTCAGACACAATGGTTTCTTGTTTCCCTCCTGCTCTGGGCTGTGCCATGTGCTCAACCTGCTCTGGAATAATGCTCACCTCTGGGCTGTCCAGCCTGTGGCTTGCTAATGGGGACACTCCCTCTCCCTTTGCAGGAGAACTCCTATCCGGGGTGCAAATGTCCATGTTGTCATCTGTCTGAAGCACGTCCTCCCCTCCACCTGGGACATGCTCTTCAATGGGCTGGGTGCTAGGAGGAGAGCTAGTAGCATTTTCCTCCACTTTGGAAGGTGCAGGGCAAGGGCTGGGATGCCGATCACCCTCTGCAAGTGGGTGGTGCTCTGAAGTATCCTTCTTAGGGTTACTGGGACAGCTGCCTCCATCACAGGTTTTCTCTACTTTTGGAACATTGTCTTTTACAGTTTCACACTTCTCGGAGACATGCTTTTTTTCTCTTGGCTCCTGCGTAAGTTGCTTTCCATTCATCTCCTCCTCCTCTTCGTCACCAAACTCTAGTGGAGGCTGCCAGTGAAAGGCTTGCTTCCGTTTCGGAGCCTTGTGTTTTTTGTCTTTTTTGGCTTTCAATTTCTCTCTCACCTTTTTTGTGTGATCCCCTTTAAGACTATCCTTTGGGCATTTTTGCTTCTGGGGCTCCACTCTAACGTTTCCCAAGTTGGAGCAGGAGCCCTCTGACTCAGAAGCCGAAGACTGTGGTCTCCTAGACTTCCAGGCACCATTACTGTCAGGCAGAGAAGTGTTTGCTGAAGGCTTTGCTGGGGGTTTGGCTTTGAAGTGACTCTGACCAACTTCTGACTCGGAGTCTGAAGAGGCTTCACCCTCTTCCTTATCAGAACGTCTCCCAGGATCACTTTTCCTGTTCTTAGTCACATCTTGTTCTGAGTTCGACTCAGAGTCCCATTTACTCCCAGCACAATTCTTCCCTTTAGACTTACTGCTGTCTCTAGAGTGACCAGAAAGACTCTCTTTTAAAGTTCTCTTTTCCCATTCAGGCTTGGATGGCCCTTCCTCTCTGCTTTTCCCCTGCTTATCACTCAATACTTCTGTTTTCCCCTGCTTCTCCTTCTCTGGGGCCGAGTGCTCTCCTGGAGCATGTGACTGTTCACTGTCTGAGGAGGAATCTAAAGACGATCTGCTTTCACTATACTTTCTTTGACATGGAGACTTCTCTCTGCCTCTGACATATTTACTGTGAAGTATCTTTTTTGAGCTGCTGCGGTGTCTTTTACTTGAGGTGACACTCTTTTTCCCACTAGATCTAAATGTCCTCGCGGCTCGTCTTCCATCATCACTGCTAACGGAAGTGTATGAAGATGACCTACTGCGCTGGGAACCATCACTGTACTTATTCTCTGAGTGAGACCTAGATGACAGAGACCTGGACCGAGAGCGTGAAGTAGGCTGACTTCGTGACCTTGACCTTGTGTAGGACCTAGAGGATGACCTGCTCCTAGAGGACCTGGCCCCTGACCTCCCTGAGCTCGCAGAACTTCTGTCACTGTACCTTGAATGAGCACTCCCGTCACTCTCGGAATGGTTGTCCCTTTTGTGATAGGAAGATGAACTCCCAGTCTCTTTAGTATGTGTTAAACTGTATGTGCTTTGGACAGGCAGCAGGTGGGTTGTCTTAGCCTTCATCTCCTGAATCCGCTCGTAAGAGGGCTTCCAGGGCTTCTGTCCAGGCTTCCACCTAGAAGGGGGAGGGCTGTCACTCAACGGTATTACAGGAATGCTTTCTGCCGCCACTGGCTGTACTAGCACATTTCCATTCGGTGGCATCGATGATCTCAAAGGTTCTGTCTTAACTGGCTTATTTTCACTCAAATGAGCAGGTTTTTTTGGTGATTTTGATGATGTTCTTCGGTGCCCTGACCTGGAACTAGATCTGGACTTTGATCTATTGTGAGAACGCAATGAGGACTTTGACAGAGCCCTTGATCTTGAGCTCCCTCTAGAATCCGATCGTGAATGAGACTTGGATCTGCAGGAGTCTCTGCTGGAGTGGGTAGAAGAGCTCCGGTCGTCCCTGTCCGAGTTAGACCAGTCCCGCTTTGATGAGAGACGCGAGGAGGAGGAGGAGGCACGAGATCTCCTTTCTCTCTCACAAGAGGTCTTCATTCGGTGGGTGGAAGATCTTGAGGGTTCCAAGTCAGGTGGCATAACTACTCTTCTCTTCTTTGTCTGTCTGTGTCTTCTGCAATGCTTCTGCTTTTTAGCTTTTTTTTTATGCTTAAACTTCTTTTCCTTTCTGCGTTTCTTGTGGTGACCATCAGAGTGTCTTGCTGTACTAAGATCAGAATAGTATCCATTATAGGACCACGATCTGGATCTCTGGGATAAGCTTCTTTCATCCCATCGGCTGGAACAGGGGTCACTTAGCCTGTAAGTGGGAGACACAATGTGCATGCAGTTATTTGCAAACACTTTCTGCGTCTTACAACACACTTCTTACTAACACAGAGTACCTAACTCCATACTTTAACATGAACCAGAGCGATGACAACTATTATTAGACTCACAAAAGATTCCTCTTGTTTCTAATTGAATCAAAGACTCTGAATGTTTGTGAAAAACACATCAACTAACCAGAGTCCTATGGAGACACAACTCCCCTATGATCTGCTCACAACCTTCTCCCTCCAAGAGCAATTTCTGAGAGAGTGAAACCAGGTTCCCAAGCAACCTCACTGAGGAGCCTCTACAGACACAGACTTGCAACTTGGATGACTTGTCTCTGTGGTGCTGGGCATCACTCAGGTGATGCATGCTAAGCAAGCACTGTACTACAGAGCTAGAAATCCAGCTTTGACTCAACTTCAAGAGTCTTCTTAAAATTTTCTTCTTTTAAAAAAATCCATGTGCACGCTGGAGAGATGGCTCAGAGGATAGGGGCACTGACTGCTCTTCCAGAGGTCCGTAGCTCAATTCCCAGCAACCACATGGTGGCTCACAACCATCTGTAATGAGATCTGGCACCCTCTTCTGTATACATAATAAATAAACCTTAAAAAAAAATCCATGTGCACATGTATGCTTGTGTGCACATGTGGAGGGCACCTCAGGTGCCACTCTTAGGAACACTAATTCTTTTGAGAGAGTCTCTCATCCATACAGCAGACTGCTATCCAGCAAGCCCAAGGACCCTCCTGTCTCCACCTCCCCAGCACTGGGGTTATGAAGTACTCACTGTTACACTTTGACTTTACACATATTTGGTGTCCTCATGCTTGCAAGGCAAGCACTTTAGCAACTGGGCTATCTTCCTAATCACTTTGCTTTTGGTGAGACAGGTTCCTGTGATGTGGCCTAGGATGGCCTGGAACTCACTATGTGGCCTAGGCTGCCCTTAACCTCCTAAGCACTGGGATTATAGTGCCTTCAGGCCTGGCTAAAAAGCTGGGTTATTTATTTATTTAATTTTTCACTTTTTAAAAATTTAATGTGCATTGGTATTTTGTTTGCATGTATGTTTGTGTGAGGGTGTCAGATCCCCTGAAACTGGAGTTACAGGCAGTTGTGAGCTGCCATATGGTTGCTGGAAATTGAACCTAGGTACCTCTAGAAGAGCACTCGGTGCTCTTAACCACTGAGTCATCTCTCCAGCCCATTTTTCTTTTTTAAAATGTTATTTCTTTTTGAGATGTCTTAGTATACAGCCCCAGCTGGCCTGCGATGCACCATGTAGACCAGGCTTGAACACACAAAGATGCATGTGCCTGCCTCTCTTCCCCAAATACTCAAGACTAAAGGCAAGCATCACTACGCCCAGTTTCATTAACTAAGTAAGTCACATGACACAGAAATGTCCTTAGTGGGAATCTATTTACATGCTGAAATGACAACTACATTCTCTCCACTTCACTGTGGTAATTAACACTTCGTCCTAAGCTCCTATTAATTACAACAGAAATCAAACACAATGACACGAAAACTGACAAAAGCTTTATGATCTTAAGAGGTCAAGATGCAGCTCACAAGTGAGAGTCCTCAGCACCACATCTATGCTATTTCTACACAGCAGCTGCCCACCTTTCCCTTGTTCTTTCAATTTAAAACCATTCTCTTAAGATACCTTCAGAGAAACCAGAATTCTCCCATGAAGAATTACTTTCCCACTAGCTATTCTGGAGCCAGATCCCTTTGGGAAACTATGGGGCACCACTGTTATCCAACAGTCCCTGGAGTCAGAGATAAACTCACGTGTGATGCAGGCTCTGTCAACCAATCCATGCACCTGTGACGAAGGTATCTGTCAAGTCAGACACCTACTAGTAATGTCTAAGACCTGAACACTTCTACAATTGAGAGTCCATTCCAACTTTCAGCAAGGAGAAGCCGCACCTGCCTGAAGAACCCCTTGGTCTCAGGTGGCAGCAATGGCCATCGTGACACAGGTTTCAGACAGTGACGCCCAGCACTTAGCGCTCTGCATCCCGGCTGTGCTTACACTCCAGGTACTTACTTGTCTCCTTTGCTCCACTTCTCCCCGCTTGGCGGCCTATACGCTCTTAGTCTCTGCATCTCCTCCTTCCAGTGAGGAGGAGTTTCACTGCTGTCATCATCTTCAGACTCAGAACGCGATCTTGACCTTGGAGGTGTGTGGTAGCGCTTAAACACGGAGAGGGCAGTGAGTGACTGTGGTGATAGTTTATTTGTGCTCTAACAAATAAAGCTTGCCTGGGGGTCAGAGGACAGAGCTAGCCACTATATTAAACATAGAGCTCAGGCAGTGGTAGCCCACGCCTTTAATTCTAGCATTCGGGAGGCAGAGATCCATCCAGATCTCTGTGAGTTCAAGGCCACACTGGGAACAGAGCCAGGCATGGTGGCACACACCTTTAATCCCAGCACTAGTTAACCATAGAGGTTTGGAGGTTTGTACAGACAGACAGGAAGTGACAGAGCTGGGCGCAAACAGGAAGTGATGTAGCTGGTGGAGAGAGGAAGTGAGATAGTAGGGCACAGAAAGGATATAGGTGTTGAGTATACAGGAAGTAGCTCTCTTGGGCTGAGGATTTCCTAGAGGTAAGAACTTGTGGCTGGCTTGTTCTATCCCTCTGATCTTTCAGCCCTCACCCCAATATCTGGCTCCGGATTTTTTTTTTATTAATAAGACTGTTTAGCAATTCGTGTTACAACTGTTCTAAAAATGCCCCTTGTAAGACAGAGTCAGCAAAAGTCTAACCTAGGCACTGATTTATATCAACTGGATAGCGTGAAGGTGTTTCAGGTACAAGACATTTACCTGAAATCCTATATAACAGCTTCCTGCAGTCCTAACACAAGCCAGTCTCAAGAGACTACAATTTCTCAATCTGCTATTTCAGGTATTATTACATCACTGAATAATTAAATTCATCCACAGCTGTAAATGTATGCAATGGCAGTACCTTCCCAAACTATGGGAAATAAAAAAGATTTCTTAAATAGGAGGAATAGTCTTTTTTTTTTTTTTGGACATAGGGTTTCTCTGTTGTAGCCCTGGTTGTCCTGGAACTCACTCTGTAGACCAGGCTGGCCTCAATCTCAGATATCCACCTGCCTCTGCCTCCCAAGTGCTGGAATTAAAGGCGTCTGCCACCAATGCCTGACAGGAGAAATATTCTATTTAAAACTAAACCTCAGATTTTTAAAATAAATTAAAAAAAAATTACTATTTAGGTAAGCATTTTGAAAGAAGAACGTTCTAACATACGTACAATTGTGCCTCTTCCTTTAATTTTCCGTCCAGACTTTGATACAGATGGTTTCTGATCACTTACAACAGGTGCAACATCTGGAATGTTCCTGAAAAAGTTGTGATGACCATTAAAAATGAACAAATGCCAGAATGTCTTCCAAATGTTCCAAGGCAGAACTACAGTCTTTACCATACAAGGTTTCATAGTTCATGACATGAGAATTACATGAAATTCTCATCCATCCACATATTTCTGAGCTCACTCAGCTATGAGGTGTACCACACATCACCAGATACAATCACAACTAGCACTTCAGGTGCTACATACAGGACCCTGCCAACATGAGGTGTGTGAGTTCTCACTGCCAACATGAGGTGTGTGAGTTCTCACTGCAAACTACAAGACCAAAGCTCTAACAACTCTTCTAACAGAGAATACTAACTTGAGCTCTAGACAGGAGTTATCCTGCCCCAGAAGAATTCCATTAGTAAATATGTAATTTGAAAAATTAATATTTACTACTTTGATTTTTTTTAAAAATAAAAGATCTATGGAGGAAGCCAACCATGCCAGCACATGCCTGTAATCCCAGCATGTGGGGGACTTCAATGCCAGCCTAAGCTATACAGCAAGACCCTGTCTCAAAAAGAAATAAGCAAAGCAAAGCAAACAAGAAACTGAAGGGCTAGGGTACAGCTCTGCCTGACTTCTCAGCTTCCTAAACTACTCACAGGCACTTCCGACTTACACCAGGCACTGCAGCATCTTTGTTCACGGAAGGTGTTTTTCTCTCCTCCCTCTCCTTCCCCAACTCCCTCTTTTGAGACTAGACCTTGTCATGTTTCTTAGGATGAACATCACTCCTGAGGTCAAATAATCTTCCCCAATTGTCCCTGCCCCCCACAGGCTGCAGCACTCAGGAGAGCTGTCCCTGCACCTCACCTGGGCACACAATAGAACCAGCCCTGTTCACAGAGGTGTAGGCAAGCCATCCCCGAAGTTGTAAGCATGGGAGAGCTGTCTCCACTACTTGTCTGTCAGGTGATGGCGTGGGTGGGGGAGAGATGCCCCCGTGTCCCCCGCAACCCCTTACCGTCTGCAACAGCCACAGCCGAGCAAGATGGCCCTCCCCCTTGCCAGCTGCAGCACTCAGGAGAGCAGGCCCTGCTCCTCACCTGGGTAGCACAGCAGAGCTGGCCCTGTTGTTGCAGGTGTGGGTGACCCAGGCGCACTGATGCAAGGGAGAGCCATTCCCTTTACTCATCTGATATTTGGCAGCATGGGTGGAGGAGAGATGCCCACCCCAACCCCCAATCAATGCCTGAGACAGGTGGAGGAGTTGGCCCTGGAATCCTAAGAGCACAAGGGTTGTCCCAGCCCCTTGTCAGCTGTAGCACTCAGCAGAGTGGCCCCTGAACCTCACCTGGGCAACACAGTAGAGCTGGCCCTGGTGGTGTAGGTAGGGAAGAGCTGACCCTGAGGGTGTGAAAGCAGGAGAACTGGCAGGCTGGCCAACCCTGCAGCTGCCCAGGCCCAGAAGTAGGGTTATGACTTGGCCCACGCCAATATCTACCCCATCTATGATCTGCTGGAGCATGTGAAGGGGCCTGACACGCAGACCCAAGCTGCAGGATCTGCACAACACAGGGCAACAACAGAATATTCAAGGAGTTTCAATGAGGACCCAGCATTGATAGTGTACTAGAAAACAGAGGTCTCGAACCAGACCAATGACACTTTGTAATGAACATTTGCAAGTAAAGATATATACACAAAGGGGTTTACTTCGTGACTCACTGTGTCACACAGCAGCTTCCATGAGGAAATTTTAAATTTTTTCCTTTTTTTTTTTTTCTTAAATTCTGTTTTATTTGGGGGGAAGGGTTGCAGAGGTAGAGGGCAGATTCGAAGTAACAGGGAAATGAATGTGATCAAGATGCATGATGTAAAAGACACATTGAATAAATAAAAAGAAAAAAAAATAAAATCTTCTCATTTGTTTAAAAAAAAAATCTTCCCCGTGGCTAGGCCACATGCATATGCCACCATGCTCATGTCCTTTTAATAATTCCAAATTTAAATCTAATATATGAAGCATATTAAATATTATTTTCTGAGACTAAACCTAAAGCCACAATACAGGGGAATTAACTACAGTAATATTATGATACTAAATTTTATCTCCAGTCACTATGTAATTAACTTTGCACTATTAAAAGTGAAACAGATTTCACCACTCAGTTGGATGCACAGGGCTCAATCAACCTGATAATCCATTCTGAACAAAAGGCCAATCAGCAAGACCAGTAATATAAGCTTTCCAAGACCTCTAAATAAGCACTTACCCTCCCTGCCAGGCAGGCGGCATATACATAGCTATAACCCTAATACTCTGGAGGGATAAAGCAAAAGGATCAGCAGTTCAAGGCCAGCCTGCAACACATAGCAAGATCCATAAGCAGACAAAAGCCACATAAGCAAAACAACAAAACACACCTTCTTCAATGAATAACTGTCCACTTCCTTTACCTGTTTATGTACTCAAGTGTGGATTCCGAAAAGGAGTCATGGTGAGGGAGTGTAAGGTAGCAATGAAATAATGGATTTACCCATCAAAGAAACAAAAATATACAGTGTAATCACTAATCATCACTGTCACCTTGACTGGATATCCAATCACCTACAAGACTGGGCATCCTAACTATCCCACGTGCTAGGGCCAGGGCAGATTAAAGGAGGAAGAAGGAGAAAGCCAGCTGAATGTCAGCACTGCCTCCCCTCTGCTTCTTGTCCACTGTGCTGTGGGCTGCTCCATGGTACCCCTCTGCAGTGATAGATTTAATTCCCTGAAACCATGAGCAAGGTGTTTCTGTCAGTGGACACAGCAGGGAGAAGATTAATACGTTCATCAGCCTACTTACGGTTCAGGCTCCACTGTGACAGCAGGCATATCTCTTCTAAGTAAAAATCGGTTCTCGGGAACTGGAGGAATTTCTTCTGGACGGACAACTGGCTTTTCTCTTTTAGCATTTGAATCACCTGATCTTTTTTCATTCACATCACTTCTCTCAGAATAACTAAAGTATAAATCAAGCCACCAATTTAGATGCTAGCATTCACAAAATAAAGGCACATAAAACAACGAAACTTACACTCACCCTGAAATGTTGACTTGTACAAATATATAAAAACATCAACATATTAAAAAAATGCAGAGCAAAGAAAATTTTTATAAAAAAAAAAACTAAAATTTTGAAATGGAAGTTGTCAATTCTGCTAATGTTTCCTTTGTTTGTTGGTTTTTTGGGTTTTTTATTTTGTTTTTTGAGACAAGGTTTCTCTGTGTGTAGCCCTGGCTGTCCTGGAACTCACTCTGTAGACCAGGCTGGCTTCAAACTCACAGATTTGCCGCCTCTGCTTCCTGAGTGCTGAGATTAAAGGTGTGCACCACCACCTGGCCATGTTTCCTTTCTTTAAATAGTATTTATTTACTTACTGGTGTGTGCTAGTGTGCCATGATGTGGATTGAGACAACAACTTGTAGGAGATGGCTCCCTCTTTAAACCAGGGGTCAAATTCAGGCATGGTGAGAAGCCACTGAGCCATCCCAATTGCCATGCTTTAGGGAGAATCAAGCTTTCTTCAGGATGTGGACCCTGGTGTCCTGCCTGTACCCCAGTGGGTGGCCTACACCCCTCGCACATCTAGGCCATATTGAATGGACTCGGTGGGTTACTGACAGAAGAAATAAAAGAGGAGGGAGACACAGTGGGAAATCTGAAGAGGGATTAGGAAGTAGATGATCAAATTAATGTATGAGATTCTCAAAGAATAAAAATACTGTATTAAGAAAAAGAATATCAGGCATTAGGATTGGCAAGATGGTTCAATGAACAGAGGCTCTTGTCACCATGCCTCATGTCTTGAATTTCATCTCTTGGGACCCGTCTGGTAGAGAGAAACCACTCCTCCAGCTGTCTTCTGACCCCCACATGTGCATCTATCACATACACACATCTCTGAATACACAAAATAAAACTTTAACATTAAAAAAAGAAAGTTCAGAAATACCTTCACATGAAAACCCCACCAATCTTTGCTATGAGACGTCTAGACCACTCCTAGATTGTTAGAGGCATCAGGTTAAACTCCAAAGGCCCCCCTATAAGCACGGTGAGTAAGAGTACTGAGCTTGCGGCGTGGTCACTGTGCCTCCTGTCGCAGGCTGTGTGCTGGGTCGGACACTCGACTCACACTTACCCTTCAGTGCTCACTGTGCGCTTCCTCCTTGGCTCCTCTGAACTGCTCATTTCCTTCCGTCTCTTTTTAGTATGTCTGACTTTTGGCCTCCTCTTATGTCTCCTCCTTCTGATTCTCTCTTGTTCAACTTCACTTTCTGAGGATGATTCTGAAGAGGAAGAGGAATTGGAAGAAGAATCCGAGTCTTCTGAATGTGTTGGTTTCTTCCTTTTCTTCTCAAAAACTTTTAATAGATAGTAACAAAAACATTAGTGCTTGAGTCCAGTGCACACCCATCCGAGTGAGAAACGTGACTGCTGGTTATCATATCATGACTTCATGCATAGCAAACTAAAACTAAGACTTAAACTTTTCTCCGGTTATATGTATATTAGAGTCGTCTACAAACTTGAAAAATACCAAAGCCCTTACCCACCATGAAGTCTATAGTCTGAGTAAGTGTGGCAAGTGATGAAAGCTAAGACAGAAAATAAAACATATAAAGGGAACAGAGAGATGCAGGTAGCTTAAGCTTACATTTGAGCAGAGACCTAAAGTAGGGAGGGGTCCTATAGATATCTTAACAAAGAATGTTCTAGACACCCAAGGGCAGGCACAAAATCCCTTAGTGTCAGAATAAAGGTCGGCGTGGCTGGAGGACAATGAGTAAGGAAAAAGAAAGACAACAGAGACCACAGGCCTCTGTGCTAAGGATGCCACTGTAGGTGTGTCTAGGCAGGACGGACGTGTTTTCGCAATGTGGCTGAAGAGGATCACTGTGGTAGCTGCTAAAGACAAACCAAAGTAAAACAAGGCAACCAGCAAGGACACTCTTGCTGATAAATGGTCATGGGAACACAAGGAGACAGAAGCAAGGTAGGTAGCATGAGGGTACTGCAGTAACACAGGCATGGGCTGGCTTGGATAAGCCAGCAGCCGGGCAGAAGCAAGGAGAAGCTGACAGTATCTGCTGGTGGATGGGATAAGGCACGGCACAGAAGCACCAAAGCTACCACCTCCACACAGAAATTGAGAAGGGATCTTAGAAACTGGGAAGGCAGCTTCAAGTTGCCATATGCTTTACACCGCTATCCCAGATTCCTCCACCCTTCAAAAGCTCTTACCATCTTTCGTCAACTTGGTGGCAAGCACACCACAGTCAATGACTCGGACATCTGCATAAGGTCTGCTTGCAGCATCTGTTTTCAGATTTTCAATCTGTTCAATTACTTCAAAACCGGAAATAACCAGTCCAAAGACGACATGAACCCTGTCATAATATAAATTCAAGAAATAAATTAGTCTGATAATTACATTATGAACAGTAATTGGGACAATGCCACAAAAAACATATCTACAGAATTGCAAACAAAGCCAAAGTATTACGAACAGCTAGAAGGGAGTGACAACCTGAAATCTACTTCATTACAGGAAACAGCAACCGTTCATGTGAAGAAAAAATAGGACTGTTCTGTAGTGGCTCCTAGCCTTTCTAGGGTTAAGAATCTGGTAACAGAGTATACTTCATACTGAGAAACCACCTCAACAGAGACAATCAAAACCACATGGCTGGGAAGACGACCCATGGGCACAAGTGAAAGACGTCTTTAGTAACAGGAGAGATGGGCTCTTAAAGCTACTGTCCTCTGTGCCCCTTCAGGAAGAGTTTAGCTGTGAAAAGACTAACCCCGGATCAACCAGTCTTTCAGGCTTAGCACCCAAATAACTCCCCAATATTTTAATAACTTGATGCTTACCCATCCAGGTGTGGAGCAGGCTTTGTAGTTCTGTACAATAAACATCAACACAAAGATGGTATCAAAAATGACGTATTCAGATGAAGAAAGCAGAAGGTTTAAACATAGCATGTAGTGAACAAAGAAGTAAAGATAAAAAGACAGAAAAATGTTAAGCATAATATATATCCAACCTTAAAGACCACCCAAACACCAATAATAGCCACTTTACTGATTAAAAAAAACAAGATTGCAATGAATTATAAAACCAACTCTATTAGAATATGAGATAGGTTTCATTTGCATTATAAAAAATGTACAGAGTACACACTGAAATTAAATTTACTCTCAAATCAAAAACAATAATGGCAACAGAAACAAACATTAAAAAAAAATTTCCCAGCAGAATTAAACGAGGAGGAAGGCCCCACACAAAGGAGTGATGAACACTGGCCACACACCCACTGGCTCTTCTATTTGTTACTTAAGACTGAGACAGTCTGCATATACTTTAAGGCAGGCAATGGAGAAGCCTCAGGAGTTCTATCCCTATCTACAGAACTACCTGCCCCTCTTCTTTCACTCAAGCCTCACCACTCACACTTTTGAAAATGCAATAGGGAGGGGCTTTCAAACTGCAGATGCTCCTTACAGCAGAGTAAGAAATGAGGGGGGTATTATTGACGTCTTCAATGTCCATGGTCCAGAAAACACCCCACTAGCTGCTCTGTAAATGTCCCACTGTCACTGTTGGGAACTCTGTGGGGTATACTTGGTTAAGATATTTTTAATTCAAGCTGGTTTTCCCATAACATTTTCATAGATCTTTGTATGTGAATTATAATGCAAAAATTCAAAAGTGGATAGCTAGATCAGCATTAGACCAGAACCTTAACTAGTAAAGATAAAAAACAGATGAGCTATCAGGCCATATTAAAGCAGTCACTTGTGTAAGAAAAACTCATATGCATTTCTATGTACGTTTTAAAGCCATTCCAAGACACATGAACAGAACACAATCTAATAACCTTTACAACAATGCCAAAAACCATTACTGTACAAGAGACTGCAATGCTTATACTTACTTTAAGAGTATCCAGTTCTGTTAGAGGAGTATAGATAGTATTTAACTTAAAAAATTTCAATGTCAACTTAAGTTTCAGAACTTTAAATGAATTTTGAGTTTTAAAGTCACAAGTCTCAAATATTTCTTAGAAAACTGAGCAGAAATTAAAGATAGTATAATTGTAAAATAAAAATAAAAAATAGGTAACGAAAAAAAGGAAAGAAATGAAGAAAATCTAACAAACTGGTAAGCCACAAACATTGAAACTATGAAACAATTACCCAGAAGCCATGGCAGACAACAACCGTGAAACAAGATGCTTCCTCTATTGTAGGACTTTATCAAAATACAAACTAACACACAAGCTAGACAGAAAGCCCTCCTAAGAAGGAGTAAGGGTGCTTCCAGAAAGACAAACCTGCTCTGCCAGGCAGAAGATGAAAGCACATGGTTGTTTACTGATTAGATTCACTCCTCCTTTCTTGGGCCTCACTCTCAGGAATCTAGTATTGAGAAGAGCCTACAGATTTTTCTAGCACACCGAATTTTCCAATTCAACCGCCACCTCATCTAATACTGTGTAAGACATGTAAGGCAAACTCTTGAAGCAAATTCCAGATACCTGTAGCAACATAAACTCAGACTGAGGATGGAACAGTGATCTTAGGACATTCAAGCTAGGATAGATAACCTGTCTCATTTTGAGAATGAACCCAGGTCCCTCACATGTGCTAGGAACATGCTCAACCACTGAACTACATGGTCAGGCCCTAGTTCTGTGTTTAATTCAAATGAAAACTGGTTGATAAACAAACCCAGTCCTTAGTGTACACATGAACAGAGGAAAGGATCATCTCTGCCTCTGAGGACAACTTTCAATCTGCTCAGCTTTCAAACCAATGTGAATCTTTTAATTTCCTGGCGCCTACAATTCAGGACACAGAAATATCAGCTTGCACCTTAACTGAGATAGAATATATAGTAAGAACATGAACAGTATTTCACAAAAAAAAGGAACTCTCTGGATCTGAGCCTACCAATTCCAGGAGGACTCACTGTAAGGCAGGCTCACTGACACTGTGTTGACAGTACACACGATAAACAGTCAACAGACCACAGGGTAACAGAAGGGCAGGAGGGACCGTGTGCTCAGCCAAGTCTATTAAAGCAGACAGAGAAACCCCACCCACCAACTCTTTACTACATCCAATGTTCTCAATGACATCACTCGTGCCAGTGATATACACACAGTAAATGAAGACTCAGAAGACCAGAGCCGAGCAGAGATGTGTAAGTTTATACACACTTATTAAAGCAAAGGAGAAACAAAGACAAAAAGAAAAACAAAAAACATTTCAGACTATAAAGCTTCAGTGCTCACATGTTTCTATTTTCTGCTATCACTTAGAGACACAGTCACTCCAGCCCCTGAATCTACTTAAAACAGTTATTGCAGGGGTTCATTTAAATCACAAACCCTAGAAACTGAAGAGTATTGCTGTTGTTCCAAAGAATAAACTACACGTATGCCATCATCAGACCAGCTTTTGGACCTTACTACCTTCTAAAATTCTAATGTAAAACACTGCCCAGTGCACACAAGAGCCACTGAAATGAACTGTACTTCTTAGGTTAACCATAAGCAACAAACACCCTTGTTTTACGTACACTGCTGCTACACAGAACAAGCAGAAAGCTTTTTTTCCTTAAAATGTTTCAATACACATAACAATAGGATTAAAGAAACAAAGGCAAAGAAAAAGAGAGAGAGCCTTAGAGTAATGAGACATTACCTTTGGAGCGCACGGTGTAACACTCTTTCTGTAAATTTTACACAAAAATGGCAAGAAATAAATTGTAGTACACTTTTAAGACAAGACTGAATCTATGTTCTAATATCAATATAACTTTGAAATAAAAATTTTATAGTTTTATGCAAAGCAAGAAAGCTTTTTAAAATGGAGGGCTCTAAATTTTCTTTCATAAGATATTTATGAAGAGATGAATATTGTTTTAGAAAGGCCTTGTGGAGATCTTCTCAGACTGATGGTATTTTAACACAGGGGATGGTAACAGCTAATAAAACATTAAAGCTCCATTTATAATCCCAGAGACTAGCTACGCCAAAAATCTTTCTCAAAAAGGTAATGCATCTTGAATATGAACACAGATATACAAATCCAAATACTAGAAGTAGGAACTTCTAGGAGAAAGCAATGACCCCCCACACACACTAAAAATACCAAGTTCAGATCATTCAAAACAGAACTTGAAGAACTTAACTATTTCAGTTCATTTTCATGCTTCTGCCTTTCAAACCCATTTTTGGTTATATATCACAACATAACAGAACTGACATATAAATATCAACATACGTGGAAAATTATTTGGGCAGAGTCTGGACTATGCTCACTGCTTGTTGCACATACTCAAGCTGTTAAGTCACTGGACAGAATTAATAAAAACAGTCATAAGGGCACAATTAGAACTTTAAGATCTCCTCTGAGACTCAAAAGGCAACAGAGGTGACAGCCTTAGAGCATAAACTCAAATCCTGGCCACAGGACTTACGTCTAATATGATTTTTCTCTTTATGAGACGTCTTTTTTTTTAAGAACACACACTGATGAATTTTAACTAATAAAACCTAAAAAAAAAAAATAACAAAAACTATGACTACATAAACCAAAAACCCTACTAAACCACAAACAAAAATTTGCCAGGAATTTAGGTATATTAAGTAAAATGTTTAAAAGTAAATTAGAATCTCTCATATACATGAGATGATACATGCATTAGTGTCACACACACAAAAAAGTTTTAAATCATGCAGTTTTTCTTTTCAGTAAAACAGAAAGGTACTCCAGGCCTAAAGTAAGAGGTCACGAAAAACAACTATTCTAATGTCATCTTTGGTATACAACTCGTTCCTTCACAGCCTGAAACTACAGCTGTCACAAAGAGGGGAGCTTGTGTTCAGGCAGTGGGCAACTCACAATGCTGTGTCCCCAAGGTCACTCAGACAGAAGAACCTTCTGAAACTCAGCTCTAATACAAAGGAAATACACAGAAATGATAACTAGATACAACATCTCTTCCTGACTGCTAACATGTATGTCGCACAAGCACTCAGTAAATCTAAGCCCAAGTGTTAGAAACGACATCCAATATTCAGACAAAGTGGCTTTGAGTTCAAATATCACAAACTCCTTCCCTCTTAAAAAATTTCTGAAGTTAATGCCGGGCGGTGGTGGCACACGCCTTTAATCCCAGCACTCAGGAGGCAGAGGCAGGCGGATCTCTGTGAGTTCGAGGCCAGCCTGGTCTAGAGAGCGAGATCCAGGAAAGGCGCAAAGCTACACAGAGAAACCCTGTCTCGAAAAACAAAAACAAACAAACAAACAAAAATCCTAGATCACGTGCCCCTGTCTTATTTATGACCTCTGTAGTAAGCTGGGGATTAGAGATGTGGCTCAGTGGTTAAGAGCACTTACTGCTCCTCCAGGACCAGTGTTTATTTGCTAGCACCTCCTGGTGGCTCACAACCAGCTATGTAACCCAGTCTCAGGAGACATGGTGTCCATGTGGTACACTGACACACATGCAGGCAGAACAGCCACACACATGAATGGGGAGGAAAGAGAAGAACTTCATTCATAGATATAAAATCAACAGGCTGGGTGTGGAGGTACATGTCTTTAATGCCAGCACATGGAGGCAGAGGCAAGTGGGTCTCTGAGTTGCAGCCAACCCAGTTTAGAGGACTGCTTGTACAGCATTTACAAGACCCTTAAGTCTGACCACCAGCACTGAGAAAAAGAAAAAAACAAATCTTGTTTAAAGGTCAAGTTGAGCTTTTCTTTTCATCTTGTTTTCATAAAAATTATCATGACCAGAAATAGTGGCCAGTGACAGTCTATTCACCAAAGCTTTGAAGCCATAAAAGGCCTACACTGGGGCTGGAGAGATGGTTCAGCATAAGAGCACTGAATGCCCAGCACCTACAAGGTGGCTCACAATTCCAGTCCCAGAGGATCCAATGCCCTCTTCTGGCCTCTGAGGGCATTGCATGCACATGGTACACAGACATGCAGGGAAAACACTCATGTGCACAAAATACTGGTTTTTGTTTTTGTTTAAAAAAAAAAAAAAAAAAAAAAGACCTGTACTGACCAATATTTTAGTAGCAGCTGAGGGAGTGAATGCTGCAGCTCCTGGTTTAGACAAGATGAGTCCTATGTCTTTCTGAGGAGCTTTTCTGATGAACATTATTAGGTAGCTATAGAACAATTTCTTTTAAAGAATGCTTGTACACAAATCATTCCATATATTCAGAAATTTGTAAGACATGCTCTTTCTTCTATGACATTTTTGTACCAAAGTGTTTATAGTTTATCTTAAAAATAGGGCTATTTGGGGCTAGGCAGATGGCTCAGTGGGTACTTACTGTGTAAGCATGAGGGACCCTAGTTCTGATAGCCAGCACCCACATAATAGCTGGTAAGAGCATGTACCTGTAGTGCTGGAACTGGGAAGGGCAGAGGAAGGAGGGTTACTGGAGTTTTCCAGCTAGCTAGTCTAGGAGAATCTGGAAAGTTCCAGCTTCAGTGAGAAACTGTCTCAAAAAAAATAAGGGAGAAGGGTCGACAAAGAAAGATACCTGATGACAACTTTTTTTAAAATCAATTTTTATTTTTATTTTATTTGCATTGGTGCTTTGCCTTCATGAATGTCTGTGTGAGGATGTCAGATCTTGGAGTTACAGACAGTTGTTAGCTGCCATGTGGGTGCTGGGAATTGAACCCAGGTCCTCTGGAAGAGCAGTCAGTGCTCTTAACCACTGAGCCATCTCTCCAGCCCCTGATGTCAACTTCTAACCTCTGCTCTCAAGTACACTTGAGAACAGGCACACATGCACACACATAAAGACATAGGCTTTTATAAATAACAAAAAGAGTAAAAAAATTAACTCAGGGTACAGAAAAACAGAACTAAAACCAAGATTTCTTTGTGTGTGTGTGTGTGTGTGTGTGTGTGTGTGTGTGTGTGTGTGTGTGTGTGTGGCTTTTTGAGACAGATTTCTTGTGCTGTGTGTCCTAGAATAATTCGGAACTCACTCTGTACTCAAATCCACAGCTGTTCTTCTTCCACAGCCACCTGAGTGCATGGAATCACAGGTATGAGCCACACCAGGCACCCTGATAGCTAGGTACATATTCCATCCCACGAAAGTAGTAATTGTCATTTTCTTTTGCAGCAGGATGTCCCTGACTCTGATACTTAACCACAGTGACTCAGAACACAGTGCTTATGACCCTGGAGCATGCCGTCTGTCAGCAGCTTTCTTCTCCTGTCTTAACATTTTCTTCCAGAATGTGAGAGAAGACTCTAGAGCAGCCTAGACTGGGCATGTCTTTTCTTCCTTATTGAGCATTCATTCTCTATACAACATGAAACGTGTCCCACATGATCTCTAATTCTACAGCTTTTACCTGACTCGTTCACTGCTGCATCTGTTTCTGCAGTGCTGGTGACTGGGCCTACAGCCTTGCACATACAAGGCAAGCTCTCGATCCCTGAACTACACTTTCTGCCCTAGAGCATTTATTGTTTTTGTTTGTTTTAAAATACTTGACCTAAAAAATGAACAGAAAATGACGAAATGAGTAAACACTAACAGGGGTTGACTTGGTGAGTGTGGTTCCAAGATTCTGAATTCATTTAAAAAAAAAAATGTTTCAATATGAATTCTTATTTCCTTAGAACTTTATGAGGATGGGGCCACAAACCATTTCTTTCCCATTTCTTGAGCAGTACTACTCCCCATAAATGTCTTTTCTTCTATATAAGCTCCCCAACAGAAGCACCAATTCATATAGCAGTCAATACAAGCAGCTAATAATTAAAATTGTAAATAGCTGTAAAGAAAACCTCATCTTCACTATGTATGATCATAAAATATATATCTGCTAAGATATACTCTCTCTACACACACACACACACACACAACACACACACACACACAGATTTAGCCACTAAAACAATACATGTGAAATTATATTGATGAAAATAGTGTACACCTTATGAAGGGAAGTTGCTAAATGTGTGAGCATCAAGACAACAGTTAGTGCACAGAGCACAATAATCCTGAGGCTTCCACATGCCACACTAACAGCACCAAATTTACTCCTTGGGAACTGTAAAAGATTTGTGGGACACAAACTGAGTATCATTTTGTGCAGATGTTTTACAAGTCCTTGCAAGACCAATGAAACAATCTATAAGACACATGTGAAGCCTCTCTTGCTTTCCGTTTCAGAACTACTACTCAAGGTGCCACAGATGTGTGGTCAAAGAACAAAAGCCCAGAGCTGTTCCAGGAAAGCCACTGGGTAGGTCTCTCTATGATTATACACACAACTAAAGACAGTACATTATTCTTTTTACACTTCCAGCTCCAAAAGGACGTTAGCTTGCAAGATATAGAGTTTCAAAGACTTCTCCTTTATTGGCTACCATCTCTTTCAGGATATTTTGTTCAGAAATGTGAACATTAGTTTGATTTTAATCTTGCAACCTGTGGAAACCGGAATTTTCAGCCAGCATAAAGCAGCACATAGGCACACAAGTCACTTAAAAAAAATTAGAACAAACTTTGTGTGGGTGTAAAATGTTCAATTACCTCCAAAACTGTGAACTCCTCTCCACAAGGAAGTTTCAAATAAATTTCACCAAACTAAAGATAGATTTTTTTCCCATGCATCCAGTGATTTTAGTGCTAGCTATAGTTAATTATGAAAACAAGCTTAAATTTTTTATTTCTAATTTATTGATTTAAATTTTTCATTTGGCATTCCTCTTCAAACAGCAGTCCAATGCAAAATTAGGCCACAGTGAAAGCAGTAATGCCTTTACTAAATGTTTCTAAAGATTTAAGTAGCTATTAAAATGATAAGGTAATAGGATAGTAACAGAGGTCTGTATAAATAAGCTAACTATATGCAATAAAGGCAAGAAACTGCTACTACCTGATAAGGCAAATTTTAAATGTAATGATAAAAAAGAAACTTTAGAGCCCTCAGATGGCACCATCCTGACAAATGAATTGTTAGTTTTTCATGTTTACAGTTCAGATAAGCTTAAAAATGGAAACAAAGAGGCCTTAGAGCAAACAGCTTTGACAAGGAGTTACTACAAAAAAGTTTTTGAAAATCTACCTCTTTACTTTGCACTGTACCCGCCCCCAACAAAGGGTAAGACTAGGAAAAGTACTCCAGTGAAAAAGTGTGTAACTAACCATCTGTGGGATCAAAACAGGGCACATAAGTGACAGTCTCAGGTTTCCTTCCCCTGTAACTCAGCATCATCACTTTCTGCTAGCTTTCCATTTTTAGGACATCTTTAGGAAGAGAATGCCCCTTATCTGAACTTCTTCAGATCATGTTGGCAATCTTTCAAACTTAAAATGTGAGTTTTTTATATGAATAATTGACTCCTTTAAAGACAGAGAAGCGCTATTCATATTTATCCATTCAGAAAGATGTAAAAGAAAACGTGATAAACCATGAATAAGATATTTCTCCAACATACATAGAACAACAGAGATTACTATCAAAACTACTAAGCTGCATGCTGGGCAATTACCTTTCATATTTTATATGATGAGATAATAAAAAAAATAGGTTTAGATAAGAATGTAATTAAAAGTATGCCAAAGGTTTTACTTAGAATTTTTACATGAGAATCTAGTCTTTGGTTGTGCATGCATATACTAACAAGAAAAAAACCATTATTACTGTGCATGACATCTGTATATGTATGTAGGCACACATGTGGAGATTAGAAGACAACTTTGCAGAGTTGATTTTCTCCTTCTACCTTTATGTGGGTTCTGGGGATCAAACTCGGGTTGCTGGGCTTATGTGTCAAGTGCTCTACCAACACTGAACCACAGAGCCAGCCCAAAAGTTATTTGGCTTTTTGAAAAGAAAATTTAGTACTTTAAAGTTTGTTGAGTAATATTTACAAATTTTGGGAAAATGACAGCCAATGTTGAGTTAATAATGTTCCTATACCTCCTTTTAGAAAAGGTTACCTCTCTCAAAACAAGCTCACAGTAAGAGAGAAAACAAAACCAAAACCTCACATGATGATTTAACCCAAACCATTTTATGCCTAGGGGTCCATCATAGACAATTTTTCTTTTCTTTTCTTTCTTTCCTTTCTCTCTCTCTCTCTCTCTCTCTCTCTCCTCTCTCTTTTTTTGAGACAGGGTCTCACTACGTAGCTCTATAGCTCTAGCTGTCCTGGAACTCACTCTGTAGACCAGGATGGTCTCAAACTCAGAGACCGGCCTGCCTCTGCCTCCCAAGTGCTAGGATTAAAGGCGTGCACCGCCACATCCCGCTAGGCTACATCATGAACAATTTTTGCATGTTCATCATGAGTTCCTATTCCAATCTAGGTTTCTAAACTAAGCCTTCAAATGAGGAAAAGGCTACAAATTCCTTCCTCATGATGGCAGCATATTCTGGAAACAGCATGTGCCTTCAGGTTATATTATTCGGTTCCATTCTTCAAATCCAGGATATGTGCTGAGCGCTGAAGAAGCCATTAGAGATTACAGTTACTACATAACATCGGAAACACAGAGTCAAACCAAAGCTGTCAAGTGTTTGAGCAGTAAAATGAGGTTAGCTATTCCATCTTTCTCATGAACAGCGCTTCTCTGTAGGAAAAGCTCATCTCTGCATTATGCCTACTCACATGAAAAACTGGGAACCATTGGTATGTTTCCCTCGGTTTGCCATTGACAAAAGGAACGCTCTGTCATGTTTGAGAATAAAGTTTTCATCTGTTTGAAGAAAACACAAATTTGTTAGTCTCCAATTATAAGCAGCTTTTAAAGTCATGTTCAAGTACTAAATTGAAAGCAAAGGATGAAATTCCTCTTCTGGTAGGTAAGATATTTGGCAATATTTAGAAAAAAAAAATTAACTAATCAAGTAACAAAAGCACAAAAAGGCCGAAAAGATACTAATGAAAGCCTTGAGGAAAAGAACAGGAATTGAACACTGCACAAACAGCCTTAGAACAGTCACTTCCAGCAGAAGCCACTCGGCTAATGACATAAACCACCGACTCTCAGGGAGACCAGTCACGAAGTTTTTAGAAAAATATCTACAGTTCAATGTATTTCCTTCAAGTTTCCAATTAGCCTGACACATGAACTATACGTAGGTGAGTTTAATAAGCCTAATCTTAAATGCTTAGCATTTGTAAGGTAAATTTATTATTCTACTGAAGTCAGCTGGTCTATGAAAACAAAAATATTACATATATTAAGTTTTAGGAAAATATCAAATTAAGTATCAAAAGGATCACAAAATTACCTATGGAAGAAAGTTGTGTGAAACTAACATTTTAAAAGGCAAAATACAATCTTAAGATACAAAAGCATCTGCCACAGAGAATAGCCACATTAAAGCGGCCCACAACATTAAGTGTAAGTTGCTACATGCCATTAGAACAAGCTAGAAAGGGGAAAAAAATCTGCCATCACCACCACTTAGAGATGGCTTTAATTCAGTAGACTATCTTTAAAACTGGACAGCCATATCACTCTGGATGCGCCTGATCTCCTCTAATATCAGAAATTAAGCAGGGTCAGGCCCGGTAAGTATTTGGAAGAAACATCTTTAAAACAAATTTCCTTTTACATTCATACAAACAAATCTTTCTTTAGAACAAACAGAAACATAAAACTGTAAAAAAAAAATGATTACCTTGGGGACAGGCTTCTGAAAAAAGAGTAGTGATCCATTTTCCCCAAAGGAAATATAAAAGACCATTACACACTGAAGCTTTGATAGCGTCAAAGTCCAGCAATGCTGGAGCCCACTGTAAATCCCTGCAACTGACTTTTCTAAGGCTTTTTGGGGAAGTGCAATAGTTAGACTTATGAAATGTTACTACTGTAGGAGTAAAATACAACCGTAAAGTTCTAGTACACAAAAGAAAACATACAAACCTTTGAGAAAGGAAAAAAATACCAACTTTTATTCAAAGAAATTGCTTGGTTTGTGGCGGGGGGGAACCACAACTAGATTCTTTTTTTCCCTGATGTAGAACGAATAACCAATTGTAAAGAAACAAAGGCACAGATGCATGTATGAAATCACATAGATTTTCCAAGTCTTCAAACAATACAGACATCCAGCCACCACCTGACCAGACTGTCCGTGGATTTATTAGGAGGGCACAAGGGAGCAGAGTGGAGTTTGTGTTACTGAGCTTCGTTCTCTTACCTTTTCATTTTGCAAAAGACCACATTCTCTATAAACAAAAGAATATGTTGACAGTTTTAGGCAGGAAGATAGGAGTTTTCATGTATATAGTTGCCTAACCTCCATGCTGAAAGTCATGTTTAACCTTAAAGTTAGCCTTAATTAATCTTGTCAATTAAAAGTTATATATTACAATATAATTTATCCCCAAACTCATGCAAATAAAGTATTTTCATGCAGCATTAGTTTCATGCAAAACGTGAACTACAAGTAAACCTCTTCTCATTAAAGTATGCGACCAAACTTGCTTTATATCAGAACTGAAACAAAAAAAACACAAAATACCAGGCCTTACCTTTAAAGTATCCACCATAAATTGATTCTCCACCTTTTCCATTACCTGAAAACAATGAGCCATAATGAAAATTTGAAATATTCAACACATGAAAATTAGTATCTTTCAAACATCTACTAGGGTATGCACACATGTGTATGTGTGCAACAGTGTAAATGTGGAGGTCAGAGGACAACCTGCAAGGGTTAGTTCTCTCCTTCCACCATGTGAGTCCCAGGGATTGAACTCAGGTCATCAGGCTTAATCACAGGTACCTTTACCTGCTTAGTACCTTGCTAGCTCCATTTGCTTTAGATTTAAAACACGGCCTCACTAGTGTAGGTCAGTGTGACCTTAAAATCCCTAGCCTCTACCTCCCAAGTGTTGGGATTTTAGGTGTACGCCACCACATCCACCTCTATTACAATTATCATCACCATCATCAGTACTGCAGTACTTCAGATTGAAACCAGGGCCTGGTACATACATACCAAGTAAGTGCTCTACCATTCAGCTACCTTCCCAGCCCAATAAATTATTTTTGATGGCCTCAATATCTTGAAGGAAATCTTGAACCTTTTACCTACCAAAAAAACCTATGATTCTAGGTGCATTCAATTAATTTAATCTTTAAAATATCATGCTAAGTACTATCAGAAAAATGATCTCTATGACCCATTTATTTCCAGTAGTAGTCACACTAAGTCACACTAATTTCTAGAATAGCTGTAATTGGACAATACTGTGGTGTGCACTGAAAGGTAATCTATGAGATAGTTTATGTCAATAAAATAAACTACATACAATACAACATCATTTTTTTTTTTTTACTTTTTCACAAATTCTCGATCTGTAACATCTGTTCATCCAATGATGCACTGAGGACACAATATTCACATCATTCTGTGACATGATATTCACCATTAAAAAAAAAATAATGAGAATCTTTAAAAAGTGACAGATGGATTTATTAGGAATATAACTTTTAGCTCTACCTTCACTGAAGTCCCCACCCTGAATCATAAAGTTTTTAACCACACGGTGGAATGTAGAACCTTTGTAACATAACTTCTTCCCAGTTGTTTTCCCAAGGCCTTTCTCCCCTGGGGGGAAAAAAAAAAGAAGTTTAGCTACAAACCATCATTCTATGGGAATAACCAACAAGCTAATCTGCAGTCAAATCCCTCCCATGTGCTGATACCTGAGAGATGTAAGACACAATGTATGTAGCACACATACATAACGTACAAACTAAAATAAGTAACACAAAGCAGTTCATGTATTAAACTGATCCAGAAACAATTCTATGTGCTACAGGAGGTAAGAATGGAGATGAATAAAATAAATTAGTTCAAACATTGTGTCTCTTTGTGTTCAAATAAAGGTTTTAAAAATGAAGTCTGCTATTTCTAATGTTTAACTTTTTTTTTTTTTTCTGCTTGGCTAGGGTATGTACAATGATACATAATAGAAAACAACATGTTTTATAATTTAAAAAATTGAAATTTAGGTAAAATTTTTCCAAGATAAAATTAATTTTGAAGATGTCCTACTTGACAAACTAATACATAAAAATTGTACCACATGAAATAGAATCTTATCATTTTAAAGATGATTTATTTTTCTTCCTGTCCTCTCAATTACTTCATTTCATATGAAGTAATGATAACATTTTAGCTATAAAACTTACTTCACAGACAATTACGTTTTTATGAAAGTTCCCCTGCCTAAAGCAGATACAGATACAAGTAGCCAGGCATTCTTACTGAAAACAGGTTAAAAACTTCACTGACCTGAGCATAGGCATAGGAAGTTTTTGCATGTTTTTGGACATATGTCTGAGAAGAGCTGAAACATAATTCGACCAACTGAAACAAAATATATGAGGGAAAAAGAACAGTGAACAAGTTAATACAAATATTCATGTAAGAACTGGGAGGTACCCTAGTAATAGTAAGTTTCTTCTTTGTTTTTTGGAGATCTAACACAGTGAGTTCTCTAGCACAAAAATTGTACAATTTAAAGTGTTTTTTTTAACAGAGCCTTCTTGTATATTGGAGTCCTTTAGTACAGAACTAAGAACCCTCTTAAAAAGTACGTCTTTGGTTTGCTAGGCTGAAGACCAAGCCCAGGGCCTCACACGCACAGCAAGCACTCCAGTGCTGAGCTGCACACACTCCCAAGTGTTCTTAACTAAGCTGTGTGACCCACCAGGCCCTGTCAGTACATTAGCACCTCCCTCCATAACAGTCTGTTTTGCTCAGCACAGTTAGAAGGAAAGTTCTTCCATGCTGTCTTTGGAGCTTTCTTCCCTCAGCTGTTTGGAGCCAATCACCTAAACTGTACCCACACTCAATGCTCATGTTCCACTCCCTGAGAGCCAGGGGAGAAAAGGCTGCTCATAAGAACCAATGCTGTCTACAATAAAAAACAATAAAAAGAAACACACTATGCCCTAAAAACTGTTCACAAATTCTGGTCTCCATATTCTTTTTTTTTTTTTTTTTTTTTTTTTTTTTTTTGGTTTTTCGAGACAGGGCTTCTCTGTGTAACAGTCCTGGCTATCCTGGAACTCCCTTTGTAGACCAGACTGGCCTCGAACTCACAGAGATCCACCTGCCTCTGCCTCCCAAGTGCAGGGATTAAAGGTGTGCACCACTAACACCCAGCTCCATATTCTTTTGAACTGTTTAAAATTACTAAGATGTTGTTAATGGGTTATACTTGTTAATTAGCATATATAAATCAAAACTCAGACATTCCTTTAAGATACAATATCCAAGCACATATTCCATTAGCCCTCAAGTCAGTGAAGTGAGATCTTCCTGAAAAGTGCAAATCCTGTTTTAGTATAATCATAAAAAATAGTTCTGAATCATGAAGTGGTATTGCACGCCTTTAATCCCAGCACTCAGGAGGCAGAGACAGGTGGATCTCTGAGTTCAAGGATAACCTGGTCTACAGAATGAATGCTAGGACAGGTAGGGCTGCACAGAGAAACCCTCCTGTCTTGAAAAACAAAAACAAATAAGAAACCAGTTCTGACTATATAGACCTGTTCAAAGAGTCTCAGTAAAAATATTTTTAAAGTTTACTACATATCCTTTTATTTACTGGGGGCAATGGTATGCACGTATTACAAAGCATGTGTTGAGGTCAGAGGACAACTTGCAAGAATGAGTTTTCTCCTTCCACTGTGTAGGTTCCAGGGATCAAACTCAGAGGATCAGATTTAGCAGCAAGTACCTTTTCCGGCTGAACCATCTCTCTGGCCCCCAAGAAATGGAGTTTTAGTTCATAATTCTCTCCTAATTCCATCTCCTCCCTCATTCTACAAAGTCTTTTCCCTTATGGACATTTTATTTAAAGAAGCAGTATAAATCAAAATAAACTGTACATCAAATATGTCATGTTTAGAATAGACACAAACTGAGTCCTACTGTTTTTATTAACAGTTTTAATATATTTCTAGCTATCCCAATCTGTCCTTTACTGCACTACAGATACCTGTCATGGACAATGTCAGAGGCCAGCTACGACATGTAGAAGGATTCTTGGGGAGGAGCGAGGAATGAGGAAGTATTAGACAGAAATACAGACGGAGACAATGAGAAAGACAGACATAGGATAGCTTCAGGAGGACCCTGGGTCAATACCCAGTCACCTGGACTTTATTCATGATGGGCTTTTTCTATATCAGCAAGGGGAGGGGCAAAAGACCTCCCCCTTTCAAGGTTGAGGTATAAAGTACCAACAAGTGTAGACCCTTCAAAATACCTGGTAACCACGTCATTGGCCAAATCATCCCATTATGTATCCCTGCTGGGCAAAGCAAGCTCAGACTTGCAGACATTGAGTAAGACCTCACTAGGGAGCCTCTGTGGGCCCCCACAGGACAACCAGAGGGATCATTATTGACCATCCATCATGTGAGGAAACTTCCCTGTGTCAACACTCTCAAACTAAACTCTGACAAAGTCAAAGTTTAAAACAACTTCAAAACTTTAGCTGACTCTTGAAGAAAAAGATACAAGCTCTGCAAGTCAGAACATACTTAGATCTTTGAAATCATTGTACAATGTTGGCCTGTAGGATAAAATAAACAAACAAAAACCAATAGGGTGTGTGGTGGCAAGAGTCTTTAATCCCAGCACTCTAGGCAGAAGAGATCCCAGTGAGTTTTGAGGCCAGCCTAGTCTACAAACCAAGTTCCAGGACATCCAGAGCTGTTACACAGAGAAACTCTATCCTGAAAACAAAACACAACATAAAACTATAGAGAGATCCTGTCTAAAAGAAGACCTGGGTTCAACTTCCAGTACCCACACCAGGAGGTTCACAACCACCTAAACTCCAAATCTAGGAGATTCCAGTGTAGTACTCACTCAGGAGGCAGAGACAGGTAGATCTCTGTGAGTTGGAGGCCAGTTTGATGGTCTACATAAGTAAGTTCTATGACAGCCAGAGCAACAGTTTCTCTGTGTATCCCTGGCTGTCCTGGAACTCCCTCTGTAGACCAGGCTGGCCTCAAGTGCTGGTTTTAAAGGTGTGTGCCACTAGACTGGCTTCAACCTAGGCTTTCTTAAGATCATAGAAACATCTAAATCAAGTGGATTTTTTTTTTTTTTTTTTGGTTTTTATTTTTCGTCTTCCCCCTAAAACTAACAAGGCTTTAAATCAGTGGCTCTCAATCTTCCTAAATGACCCTTTAATATAGTTCCTCATGCTGTGGTGACCCTCAGCCATAAAATTATTTTGTTGCTACTTCACAACTGTAATTTTGCTACTATTATGAGTCATAATGTAAATATCTGTGCTTTCTGATGGTATTAGGAGACCCCTGTGTGAAAGGGTTGTTTGATTCCAAAGGTGTTGTCACCCACAGGTTGAGAACCACCACTTTAATGAAAGCTGGTCAAAGTTCTCCTTTACAGGTGACTAAGTTATTTATCTCCTAGTAGCACAATAAATTTGAAAATATGAAGTCTAACATTCAGAGATGTAGGCCTAACTATCATAACCTAACCTGATGTAGAACATTTTCTACTGGACTTAATCTCAGGAGGCAAGGGTTAGCAGAAAGTCTTTGTGTTCTCTATAGCACATTAGGATTGGAGAATAGACAAAAAATAAAGCTGCTATGACTTTAATTTGGTGCAAGGTTAAAAACACTGCCATATCCAACTAGAGATGGCTCAGCAGTTGAGAATACTGGCTGCTCTTACAGAAGACCCACCTGGTAGCTCACAGTAACTCCAGTTCCAAGGGATCTTATGCCCTTTCTGGCCTCCAACGTGCTGGGATTAAAGATGCACACAGAAATACAGGCAGGCAGGCAAAACACCCATACACATAAAATATAAATAAAAACAAAGCAAACTGCTATCTCCAGAAAATTTTTTTAAAGTATCCTAGAGCAGTGATTTTCAACCTATGGGTCACAATCAACCCCTTTGGAGGTCACCTATCAGGTATTTGCACTACAATTCACAACAGTAGCAAAATTACAGTTAGGAAGTAGCAACGAAATAATGTTCTATTTGGGGGTCACACAACATGAGGAACTGTATTAAAGGGCTGCAGCCTTAGGAAGGGTGAGAGCCACTCTCCTACGGCGAGGCTGGGGTGACGGCTCAACAGACAAAGCATCTGTATCACAAGTGTGAAGATCTAAGCTTGAACTCCCAGAGCCCATGTAAAATGCCAGATGCAAACCCATACACACGTACGTGTACACACGTACACACGTACACACGCACACGCACACATGCGAGCACACTGAAAACAATAAAAAACTTCATTCATTAGCCTTCAGGACTGGCCACTAGGCCCCTGTACTCTTTATACCCTATGAGACTCCATTAAGTTGTCAGGCTGGCCTCAAGGTTCAAACTTAATTTCTAGCTCAAGAGGACCTTAAATTTACAAACTTCCAGTCTAGGCCAAATTCCTAAGAATTCTTAAGGAGGAACTGTTGAGAAGTTTCAGCAAGTCAAAGTGCTTGTGAGAAAACTCCAAGGAAACAAGAGTCTTGTGGCTTCGGTTTCTTCAAAAACAGGGAATTGTTCTTAGAATGTGTTTTCATGACCTTCCCAGGTGTGACAGACAGGAGTGAGTTCAATTTAGATTACTGACTACAACTGGCTATTATTTGTTTCTATGCCTTTATGGAAAAACATGTTTTTGCCATGAGCAGCTTGTGATTGTGATTAATCAGGTGACTCTTCTTAACCCGCAGAGTATAAACTGTCTGATGCTTTGAATAAAACTGGCCATAGCATGAGACTTTTGTCCGCCTCATTTTTAGGCTCCACTCTCCCAGGTTCATGCTGCCATTAGAGAGGTAAACCACACATTTCAATCAGGAGGGAAAGATGAGCTATGACTTCAGACTATGGCAACTAATGCCTATGTACACAAATCTGACAAATTAGATAAATGCGTCAGTTTCTTAAAAGCTACAAACCACCACTACATCAATAAGTAAGAGACATGTAGATGAATATTCCTCTATCAAAGAAATTAAAATATTCATTAAGAGCCTTAATAACAACAAAAGAACAGTCAGAATTATTTCCAATAGGAACAATTCACTGAATTCATACAGAAAAACTACTATATAATGTAAAGGTTTCCCCCTTTAAATCTGCATTTGCATTCATTCCATAGTTTTATAATTCAAAAGTTAACCTGTTTTGCATTTGTACTGATGGTAACTGAAAATATACACTACGTTGTATTCAACTCTTAGCAGTGTATCTTGATTTCTATACCACCTCTGCTTGTTAAAGTAAATCAGATACTGTATCTGTGATGCTGAGAATTGAACTTGGAGCTTACATATGATAGGCAAGCACTCTCCCACTCAACTATATTCCTGTATGATTCTTACTTCATCTTTGCTCAGTAGTTAATACATGCTCCAGATAACAGGAGTTTTACTAGTTTTTAAGGGTTAAAAACAAGCTGGGCAGTGGTGGCACATGCCTTTAATCCCAGCAGAGGCAGTCAGATCTCTTTGAGTTCAAGGCCAGCCTGGTCTAGAGAGAGAATCCAGGACAGCCAGAACTGCACAAAAAAAAAAAAAAAAAAAAAAAAACCCCAAAAAAACAAAAAACAAAAAAAAAAAAAAAAACACAAAAAACCTTAAAAACAGAAGATGCCCTAAAAAAAAAAAAAAAAATAGACATTAAGCAAAGATTGTGCAGCCACATTAAGTATTTTCCTTTCAAGATCCATATCTGTGGTGCTGGGGATCAAAGCCAGGTCCTTGGTCATTCTAGGAAAATGCTCTACTTCCGAGTTACGTTTCTAAGTAACTAATTATTGCTTTCTGAGTATGCTCACACCTTAGGTTTGCAAAGGTCTGTGAAAAAATCTCCACAATAAGTTTGGTAAATGCTGAATGTACTGCAGAAACAGTTAAGGGTTGAAATGTTAAATGGGAGAGACAAAATTTTTAAGATCACTTCGTTCTTTGTTCAGAACGCTTTGCTGTCTTCCTCTATCACGGAGTCGGGTTCTCCTTACTCCCTTCCCTCCATTCCAGCCACACTGGGCCCTTTGCATTCCCTCGAAAACTGCTGTCCACGTCAAGCGGTTCTCAAACACACCCACATGGTCCGGCTTCTCATCTACTTAACTGTCTTCACACAACGGCCTCTTCTCACCACCTCACTGAACAGCACTGGAAGGAATGTGTTTTTAACCCTTTGTTAACTGCCTGTGGTCTTCCAACAGGATGTAAACATAAAAGTGGCAGCTGTTTTAGTCACTGCTGTACCTTCAGAGCCTAGGACAAGCTCTCCCAAGACATCCGAAACATAAAATGTGTTAAAATTCCTGCAGTTTACAACTCCTGAGCCTAGCCGGCATGGTGGCACACGTCTTAATACCAGTGCTTGGGAGGCAGCTTCGAGGCCAACCTGGTTTATGGAAGGAGCTCCAGGACAGCCAAGGCCATACAGAGAAACCTTGTCTCGAAATACAAAACAAAACAAGGACTTCTGCGCCTGAAACAAGTATTTCAGGAAAACAAACGTATGTTTATACATGTGTATGTATGTTTATGCTGTATACGTGCATGCTTTATGTGTGCGTGTGTGTACATGTGCACGCATGTATGTGTAAGTCTCCCTGTGTGTGTCTGTGTATTAATGAATGGCTGCACACTGGAATTCCTAAGACAAAACAACACAGCGGCGGCGTATCCACGACGCAGTCCCGGGGTTCGGGAACGCACACAAGCCCTTCTGTCGCCTGAGCCCTTTCCCCAGCGGTCCTCGAGGGAGACGGGAAGGCAGTTGACCAGCTCGTGACGAGCCAGGCTGGACTCGCAGGAGCGCTCCGCTGAGCGGCCCGCCCGCTCCTCCCCACGCCCGGCCCGCGGCGCGCTCCACCGCCCCGGCAGGCCCCGGCAGGCCCCGGCTCACCCGGTTCCCGGTTGATCTCGATGTCGAAGTGGCACTGCGGCCGGTCCTGGGCGCCCATCGCGAGCGCGGCGGCGGCGGCGGCGGCAGGAGCTGCGGACAGGGAGGAGGGCGCTGAGGGCGGGCGAGCCGGGGGGCGGGGCGGGGCCGGAGCCAGGGGCGCGGCCGCCAGGAGGCCGCCCGCCGCCCGCCCCGGCCGCGGGCTCCCGCACTCCCGCGGAGCTCCTCACCTGGCCGCACAGCTCCGGTCAGCGCAGGAGAACGCCCTGCCGGCGAGCCCAACGTCACCAACGGAAGGCCACCTCCTCCCGGCCCGGGCCAGCAGCCCAGTGCCACGCCAAGGCTCGCGAGACTGGAGGCAAATGTCGCGAGAGTCGAATCGCGCCGAGAGACGGCCCTTGTGCCCCGCCCCGCAGAATCAGCGGTCCAATCCCAAGTCCGCAGCCCGGTGCGAGCTGTCAACCACGGCTGGCGGCATCGCGAGACTTCCTGGTTCTCTGACCTGTGAATGAACGAGCTAGTGAAGCCGAGGTTTCCGGAGCCGACGTGGCCTTTTGGCTTGTTCTCCTTCTCGGGGTTGATACGAGTTTCCATAAATTTCCTTACGCTGTTTGTGCCGAGTTAAAAGACTCTTGGGTGCCGGGCGGTGGTGGCGCACGCCTTTAATCCCAGCACTCTGGAGGCAGAGGCAGGCGGATCTCTGTGAGTTCAAGGCCAGCCTGGGCTACAAAGCGAGATCCAGGACAGCCAGGGCTACACAGAGAAACCCTGTCCCGAAAAACAAACAAACAAAAAAAAAAAGTCACGGGAACCGGATGTGCCTCACTTGTGCCTGCCAGGCTGAGACAAGAGGCTGGCCGCCAGCTTGAGGCCATCCTGGATTACTGAGACTTTCTCAAAAAAGAAAAAAGAAAAGAAACCAAACAAAAAGCAACAACAAAGTCCCAAGCAAAACACAAACCATGGTGTGGCACACCTTGAAAGTGAAGTTCAAAGTCATCCTGAGCTACATAACAAATATGTACGAACTTAAAGAAATGAAGCACCGGTTGCATTGGAACTGGGTTCAATCCCAACACCCACAAGGTGGCATACAGCCATCTGTAACCCCAGCTCCAGGTCCCATCCGTTCTGACATCCGTGGACACAGGCACGCACATGATGCACAGACATACATGCAGACAAAACACTCGGGAGACAAAGGTGGATGTCTAGAAGACTGAGGTCAGGGGGCGGGGGCAGAGCAACAAGATGTCAGCAGACCCGGACCACCACAGCCACGTGGCAGCATATGGTTTTATAGAAACGGATTAATTTAAGATGAAAGAGCTAGCTAGCAAGAAGCTGAAGCCACAGGCTGTAGCATGACTCTTAAAAGACCTTATTAATAAAAACAAACCCAGAGCCAGGTACTGCGGTGAACGCTGAAAGATCAGAGAAACGGAACAAACCACAGCCAACCTCACCTTGCCAACTTCTCAGTAGATCCTGTTTCCTCAAACTGGAAGCCTCCTTTTTTTCTTTTCTTTTTTTGTGGTGAACGCTGAAAGATCAGAGAAACAGAACCAGCCACAGCTAACCTCACCTCACCAACTTTTTTGTCTAAAATTAAAAAAAGCTTATAACTAATACAAGAAAAACTATATCCAATAAGTATATACAATATATACAGTCAAGAATTACATTAACAATGTCTAGTCCATTAACATTTGACAGATTCAGACAAAAAAATTCATTACTTATCCTATGTAAAACAAGTAGTTCCTTTTTAAAAGTAGATTCAATAATCTCCCTTTTATCATATCCATATTCTCTTTTTTTTAGAGTAGATTCAAAAGTCTATCTTCTATCATTTCTATATCTTCTCTTTTTTCAGAGTAGATTCAGTGATCTACCTTTTTCTATAATAGGCCATACAGTTTACAATTAATATAAGCCTCTGAGTGATTATTTTATAAAGGGCTGTGGAACCTAGGGTGGGAGAGATTCGTCCAGACTGCTGGGCAAGCAGGACTGTTATAGTTATAGATTTCCTTGTTAACAAATTCAGAAAAAAAAAAAAACCACTAAAAAGGTGTAAAGTGTATAAGTTTGAAAGACATCAAAAGATAGTTTTTGGTTGGTAATACAAGTCAGGATTGAAAGTGAATTAGGTACAACATTTTGGACTCACCAAAACAGAATAAATAATGGAGTGTTTTCTCTGTGTCAAATGTTTATGGACTGGACATTGTTAATATAGTTCTTGACTGTATATATTATATATAGTTATTGTACTTTTGTATATAGTTTTTCTTATATTAGTTACAACCTTTTATTATTTTAGATGAAAAAGGGGAAATGTGGTGAAATATTGTGTACCCTAATAAAGCTTGCCTGAGGATCAGAGAACAGAACAAGCCACTAGATTAAACATGCAAACTAGGCAGTGGTGGCACACACCTTTAATCCTAGTACTCGGGGAGGCAGAGATCTGTCTGGATCTCTGTGGGTTCAAAGCCACCCTGGACTACATGAGATTGATTCAGTCTAAAAAAGAAACAGAGCCAGGCAGTGGTGGCACACACCTTTAATCCTAATACTTGGGAGTGACACTCCTTTAATCCTAGCACTTGGGATATCATGGCTTTGCTACCAGTATTTGGGAAGCACACATGCCATTAATCCAGCACTAGGAAGGAAGTGATATGTCTGGGTGGAGAAAGGCATATAAGGCCTGAGGAGACAGGAACTAGAGCCTTTCGGCTGAGATCTTTTTGGCTGAGGACTCAGGTTTGCAGTCTGAGGATTCGTGTAAATAGGATCTTGTCTCCATTTTGGCCTAAGGATTTCAGTAAGTTTCTCTAGTAGTTTGTTCCTTTGTCTCTCTGATCTTTCAGCATTTACCCCAATATCTGGCTCCAAGCTTTTCATTATAAGACCATTGAGGATGGTCTTATTCTGTCCTTGTTTACTTCATGTTTGAGCAGTCTTGTTGGTGAGATTTATGGGTGTAGCTTCTGACATTACTAGGGAACAATCTCACAACAAACTCCCAGATTCTCTCTCTTACAGTCTTTCTGTTCCCTCTTGGGCAAACATTCCCTGAGCATTAGATGTGGGAATTGTTTTGTAGATGTAGCTGTTGGGATTGGACTCCACATCTTGATTGGTTGTAGTTTTCTGCAACAGTCTCTGCTTGTTGCCAAGGGAAGCCTCCTTGATAAGGGGTAAGAACTACATTTATCAGGGCTAGCCCCTGAAGAAGGATGTCTCTTCTGCCAAAGTATTTATTTTGGTGACCAGTCGTCCCAGCTTTTTGTTGTTTTTGTTTCTTTCCCTGGAAGCTGAGGATGTGGCTCAGTGGTGCAGAACCTGCTTAGAGCGTGTGAGGTTCTAGGTTCTGTCTACAGCATGGAAGGGAGAAGGGAAGCAAGGAGGAGGGAGAGGAGAGGATGGAGAAGGGGAGGGAAGAGAAAACCGGTGTATCAACTTCAAGTTCATGAAAACTTCCTCCTGTTTTCATCTGGGAATTAAAAATTGTGATAAGGGTGCTGAAGTGTAGCTCTTCAAGGTTGACGGCTTCTGGTGGGGGTGGGGTGGGGAAGGGCTCAGTCTTCTCTCAGGGGCTGTCCACTGGGAGTTTGACATTGCCCAGTGAGTATATGAGCAACACAAAACAGAACTTGTTTTTTTCTTCTTCTGCTGTTTTGGAGAAGGTCGCAATGGTTGGGGGCAGACCTGGGAGGACTGGAATGAATGTGATCAGAGTGCATTATGTGGAATTTCCAAATAATCAATACAAAATTACATAATCAATCCAGTCTTCCTATGTCACATAGGATGGGATTCAAATCTTGGAGGCCTGCCTGTGTTCCATAGCCATTTGTTGAAGACTTTTGTTTTGTTTTTTGTTTTTTTGGGAGAGTTTCTCTGTGTAGTTTTGGTGCCTATCCTGGATCTTGCTCTGTAGACCAGGCTGGCCTTGAACTCAGATCCTCCTGACTCTGCCTCCCGAGTGCTGGGATTAAAGGCATGTGCCACCACCGCCTGGACATACTTTTGTTTTTTTATTTATGGCTAAGACTATTTTTTAACCCATAATTACTTGGCTTTATGACCATATACGATTATCAGTGCCACACTGCCATTTTTATAAAATTGTAAAGCCTGCATTATATTATCGTTACCATTTTTAAGTGCAGTTCAGTGGTATGAAGTACATTCACCTTATGGCACAGCCATCACCATCAACTGACTCAGAAGGTTCATCTGGCAGAACTGCAACCATGTCCCTTCACAAACTCATTTCCCTCTCCTCTTCACCCCTACTCTGCACAATACCTCCACTTTGTCAGTTGAGTGCCTATTAGTACTTCCTGTTTGTAGAATCATGTTGTGAAGGTCTGTTTTGGTTATCAACTTGACTATATCTGGAACCAACTAGAATCCAAGCCGCTGGGCACCCCCGTGAGGGATTCTTCTCATTGGATTATTTGAAAGAGGAAGAGTCATCCTGACTGCGAGCCACACTTTTCTTTTTCCAGATAAAAGGACCTGGACGGAGACTCTGGCCACTCACACTGTCACTGCCAAGTTCATCTGTCCTTTGCTGGTTGATAGGAAAACCAGCTTCTTTGGGATTCCAACACAGACCGACGACCAGCAGCTCTCCAGGGATCTTCCAGGCCTCCAGGGTACGATGGGGATTGCTGAGATAGCCAGCCTCTTGGGCTGAGCAACTAATAGATTTTCAGTCTTTTCAGTAAGAGAGTGAGCCAATAGGCCCCAGTCTCCCATGGCCTTTGCTTCAGTTTCTGCCCCTAGATTTCTGCCCTCACTCCCCTTCATGATGGACTATGACAGGATGTTTAAGCCAAATAAACTCTTTCCTCCACAAGTTGTTTTTCATCATGGTGTTGTATCACAGCAACAGAAAACTGATACATTTGGTGTCTATCCTTTATGGCTGGCTTCATAACATAAAGGTGAAATACCTTTAAATTGCATCCATGTTGTATAACAAGCTTTCAAGTAGGAAGGAGTCAAGAAAGAGTGATAGAAGTGAATCTGGTCAAAATGTATCTTATAGATGCATGAATATGTCATTGTTCTCTGTGAGTTTGAGGCCAGCCTGGTCTACAGAAGGAATTCCAGGACAGCCAGGACTACAAAGAGAAACCCTGTATTGAAAAACCAAAAAGAAAAAGAGCCGGGGGGGGGGGGGTGTGGGTTGGGCGGCGGCGGCGCACGCTTTTAATTCCAGCACTTGGAGGCAGAGGCAGGCGAATCTCTGTGAGTTTGAGGCCAGCCTGGTCTACAAAGCCAGTTCCAGGAAAGGCGCAAAGCTACACAGAGAAACCCTGTCTCGAAAAACCAAAAAAAAAAAAAAAAAAGAAAGAAAAAGAAAAGAAATCCATAGCCACGCCGTGGCACACACCTTTAATTCTAGCACTTGAGAGGCAGAGGTGAGTGGATCTGAGTTCAAGGACAGCATGGTCTACAGAAAGAGTTCCAGGATAGCAAATGCTACGGATTGAAACCCTGTCTAACAAAACAAACAAAAGAAAAAAAAAGAAAGAAAATATTGTTAAACCTATTTTGTATATGCTAACAAAAACATTTTTCCTTTTTCAGGATCTCATGTGGCCCTGGCTAACGTTGACCCACTGCCTCTACTTCCCAGGTGTGCCTAGTGCTGGTTATTCAACTTTTTTGCCTCTCAGCTCTGAATGCACCCTTTGCTTGATTCTCTGTAATGTGTAATTCAGCCTTAAGCAGGGATACTTGCTTCAACCTCTCTTCCTGAAAAGAAACTTTGGTATTTTTTATAAACTAGGAGAAGGAAAGAGGTGAAAGAAAGGCGAGAACAGGGCTGTGTGATGGCATTAGTTGATTACAAAGAGACATTCTGGGGTACCGAAGAGAGGTGTACATCATTGTTGTGGGATATATTGCTGTGATTGGTTCAATAAAGAGCTGAACAGCCAATAGCTAGGGAGGAGGTACAGGCAGGACTTCTGGGCAGAGAGGAAGGAAGCAGATGAATCTACTTGTCCAAGAGACGCCAGGAGACACAGAAGAAGCAGGATGGGCAGTATGTGACAGAATGTAGATTAATAGAAATAGGTTAATTTAAGTTATAAGAGCTAGTAAAAAAAACAAGCCTAGGCTAAGGCCAACCTTTCATAAGTCTTTCTGTTGTTATTTGAAAGCTGGCTGGTGGGTCAGAGAAAGACTCATTACATATCATTTATTATTACATGATATCAGAGATTTAAGCACTGTTGATTCTGGTGATATGGTATTGCTGTCACATACCTCAGTTTAGTTTTCCAGCGGGGTCTGCTTTATTACTAAAATATTTACAATATTTAGAATATAGTACAGTTAGCAGCAACTTCTCAGTCTAGAAAGAGCCACAGACTTCTCACCCAAGTGGCTCAGTTACTAACAATTCTGTCTCTGTTTCACAGGAGATGGGTTCCATTCTGTCATTCCGCATCAAAAGCCTCCTAGAAGATTATTCCACTGCCTTTGTAAGGCTGCCTGTGTTGGCATCTGCGATGGTAGCTAAATAAATGAGATTTCTATGCAACACGTGCTGGTACCTATGAGTGAAAAACAAGAATTAGAGGCTTGGGTTTTTTTGTTGGTTTGTTTGTTTTTGTTTGTTTGTTTTGGTTCTTTGAGACAGGTTTTGGTGCCTGTCCTGGATCTCACTCTGTAGACTAGGCTGGCCTCGAACTCACAGAGATCCTCCTGGCTCTGCCTCCCGAGTGCTGGGATTAAAGGCGTGAGCCACTACCACCCAGATTAGAGGCTTGTTTTTACTCACCTTGCAAACTAGAAGAAAACCTGCCCAGTGTGGTGGAATGCTGTTCCCTCGACTGAATGACACAGGTCACCAACCTTTTTCTTACTTTTTGATTCACCTGCCTCTGCCTTCCCAAGTGCATCAACACACCTCGCTTCACCAACCTTCTTGTTTAACTTAGGCTCTCATCCATTCTCACTTATCACTCACACATATGTCCTCTAGATCAAGCAACCATGACTTTTTTGTTTGGACTACAATAGTAGTTTCCTCACTCCACGGTTTATGATGAAGCCCTGCTTTATTCCCCAGAGTTGGAATGGTCACAGCACAATTTAAATCAAGATCCTGTCGTAACTGTTCTAAACCCCTCTAAAGATGCCATCTCATTCCTACATGGTCTTAATGTGGGGGGGTCTCCAGTTACTTCTGTGTTCTCTTATGGCTTTCCCTTTGTTAAGTTCTGAACACAGGGCCTCCTTGATGTGGCCTGAGGGTATTCAGCACCTTCATCCTGCCTTACTTATCTCTGGGGCTCAAGGCTTCACTCAATGCTGCCTTATTAGAGAATCTCTGCCCCCTACCATAACTTACCCTACTTGATTTCTGCGGGGTTGGAAATTGAACCCTGAATTTCCTGTTCATGACAGGCAAGGTGCTCTATCACACCCCGCCCCCCCAACTTTATCCCATTCAAAGCACCTATTATTATATATCTCATTATATTTGTTCCCTCTGGATTCTGTGTATGAGTGTTTTGCCTGCATATATGTATGGGCACTACATACATGCCTGGTACATGGGGGATCATGCCTGGTGCCCAGGGCATCAGATGCCCTGCAACTGGAGTTACAGATGGTTGTGAGCCACCATTACTGGGAACTGAACTTGGGTCCTTCGCAAGAGCTACAAGTGCTCTTAAACTCTGAGCCAACTCTCCATCCCTCCCTCTGGATTCTGGACTCTAGAATGTCAGCTCCACAAGAGATTTGGAATCTTTTGTGCTTCTTATTCCCAAGTACACCCAGCACTCGGGAGGCAGAGGCAGGTGGGTCTCTGAGTTCAAAGCCAGCCTGGCTTATAGAACAAATTCACAGGGAAACCTTGGAGAGAGAGGAGGCCTTTCTTATGATCAAGGCAAGCATACGACGGTAGCACTTCTCAATTGCTTGCCATTCAGAAAGAATCATCAGACTTGGGAAGTGCAACCTTCACAATGTGAAAAAACAGGATAGGAGATTAGTAAAGAATCAATGTACTAAAGAAAAATGTGCGGCAGGCATTTTCTAAAAATGAGAAAGTGTTTACTATAAACTGTAAAAAAATCAAACCGCCAAATGTTGGAGTCAAACATAAACACCTCAGAATGGATTCTGCTATTCCATTGAGGTACTTGGAGAAGGATTGTAGGTGGCTAATTGTTGGACCAAATTTAGAAAAGGGTCTCGAATTTTGTTTCTTCTCATTCTGATATCCCATGGAGTGCACATTAATTCTATCCAGGATTAACCTTTGGTTTAACGTGGATATCTCTTCGTTGGTTGTGTGTATCTCTCACAGACTGACTGCTAGTTAACCAAATGCCCTGACTTACTGGGAATGGACGTAAAAACCACGAATAAAGAGATCGTGGCTCTTATCTGAGCCTAGCTTTCAGATGCTTCGCTGTCATCAGCTCACAGGGCTTATGTGAAACCATGAATAAGTTCTACCATAAACTATATGGTCTTGAGTAGTAAGTAAATAACCGGGGCACAGAGTCTTGCTATGTAATCTTAGCTGGCCTTAAACTTGTGGCCATCCTCCGGCTGCAGCCTGACAAGTGCTAGAATTACAGGCATGCAGCGCCACTCAGGCGAAGTAACTTCTCATGTATCTCCCTTTTCTCATCCGCGACCCATCACCCAGACTGCCGCACGTCCCCAGTGGCACTTACTGGACGCACTCGTTCGCTCGGCCCTTGTTCTGATACTCCACGATACAGCGGATCAGCTGGTCATTCTCCTCCAGGAGCTGAAAGGAGGGCGAAAGTGCAGGGTACCTTCAGGTGCCCCCACGCCGCCAGCAGGCGCCGATCTGGCCCGGCCCCCGGCCCTCCCCACCACGGCCCGTAGGCTGCAGGAAACTCCTGCACCGGGACGCTCACCCGCTGGATGGTCTCCTGGTTGACCTTGGCCTTGCCGCGAAGCCAGTCAGGGGCGAAGATGACCGACATGCTGTAAGTTCGGAATCCCGAGCCGGAGCTGCACGGTCGCGTGCTACTGACGCGAAGCCTACGCCGCGGCGTCCGTCCCCGCCCTGAGGAGGCGGGGCGAAGAGAATCGACGACCATTGGAAGCGCTGCGGGGCGGGGCGGGGCTTGTGATTGGACGGACACGCGAGCTCGCGGACCCGCTCTTGCGGAGTCTGTGACGCTCCTCTGGGGGCCGGACTTGGCGACGATTGACAGCCACAGGCTGATCCGCCTCTCCGCAGCCCGGCTCCCTGTACCTTCCTGAAGAAACTAGTTCCAGAACAGTGGGAACTGTGGGTGTTGCCTCCAGCCAGCTCAAACCAGAAAGCACGGATTATAGATTTCCTGTTAGCCTGGAAAATACTTTAATATGCCTAGATTCTTTCCAGACCATAAGAAATTGAATATCAGGAGCTAGTGGATAAGAAACCTAACCACTCTTACAGAGGACAAGAGTTTGAATCCAAGTATTTATGTCGAGTGGCTCACAACCACCTGTAGGTAACTTCAGCTCCAGGAGATTTAAAGCTCTCTTCTGGCCTGCCTGGGCACCCACATACACGAGCACATGAGTAAAAATTTGTTATGAAATCGTAGTAGCTACACAGAGAAACAAACAAACAAACAAACAAAAAAGAAATCGTACTAATTGCTTGTTGCAACCCTAAAAAGTATGAGTATTTTCCATTTTATAGATCAGAATATAGATGCATTCCCCTGAATCCTATTGGTCAAATGACCGCCAGACTCTGAGCCTGGGTAATATGGCTTTAGAACTTCATTTAAGGGGGAGATCTTGAGGGACTTCCAAGAGCTTCATTTCCCTGCCCTAGAACAGGTTTCCCCTACCCCCTTTCAGGCTTGTAAGCCAGCAGCTTCCACTTCATTTCCCAGCATGAGGCTTCAACGAGAGAAGTTGGGGTGACCTGCCTGAGTGGGGTCAGGACTCAGAGCTCCTTGCTTCTCAAGTTCCGACATCAGGTTCTCTCCCCACGGGAATCTCCCAGAGATTCTGCAGAAGACAGGATGGGCAGAAGCAGAGCCATCAAGAACAGGATGGAGACCTCACTTTATGCCACTCTGCCTTTAACAATTCTGTTTTTTAGACAGTGGAGGAATGGCGTTAGCAGGAGATGGTGTTGAGGGGGGCAAGTGCAGGGAGTGGACAGTGATCCAGCCATTGAGGGAGGCCAAGCCCTCCAGGGCAGGAGACGTCTCAGTGTGGAGATGTGCACATTACAGAGATGATAGGGCTCAACTCTGAATTTGGCATCTGCTGGATGACATCAAGGACCTGGCTGAGGGCTGGAGAGATGACTCAGCAGTTAAGAGCACTGGCTGCTCTTCCAGAGGACCTGGGTTCAATTCCCAGCACCCACATGGCCGCTCACAACTGTCTGTAACTCCAGTTCCAGGGATCTCCTCACACAGACAAATGTGCAGGCAAAACACCAATGCACACAAAATAAAAAGAAAAAACAAAACAAAAGAATTGACTGCCAGGCATGGTGGCGCACCCCTTTAATCCCAGCACCCGGGAGGCAGAGGCAGGTAGATCTCTGTAAGTTTGAGGCCAGCCTGGTCTACAGAGTGAGTTCCAGGACAGGCTCCAAAACTACACAGAGAAACCCTGTTTTGAAAAAAGAAAAAGAAGAAGAAAAAAAAAAGGACCTGGCTGAGGTTGGCAATGTGTGTAGTACAGCTCCACGTGGCGGTAGAACTTACAACCCAGGAGGAGATGGATAGTAGGTGGGACAGAAGGATGACCGTGCAAGGGTGTCAGTGTGTCAGAAAGAGTGTGATAGATATGATCACCCTGGGACTCCCAACTTATGTGGAAGGAAGTTAAAATGAAAAAAGAATTAATGAAAAGGGCAAAGTAGAGGGACATGGACTAGAAATTTCTAGTTTGGGAGGGAGGCAGAAGAGGAGAGGACAGAGATCAAATGTCTAAAGTTATAAATAACTACTTGTGGAAGTTGTCTGTGGAGATGTAGAGATTGTGGGGGTGGAGAGCTGAAGAGGCTTGGAATGGAAAGCCTCTGAAGATGACAGTGGTTGTGAGCAGTCAGTGACTGGAGATGAGGGCTGGGATTATAGGTATCACATCTTACTCGTTTCCCATTCCATTCTACGCTAGTGCCAGGGGCTCACCAGGTGTACCAAACAGAAGGTGAAGGAACATTCTATCTAAATCACTCAAGTCTCAAATACTAATATCCCAAGGCTCCATCCACATTTGAAAAGATCTTATTTTGTTTATTTGATTTTGATTTTAAGATAGTGTCTCAGATAGCCTGGGCTGGCTTCAAACTCACCAGGAATGATTGTGAGCGTAACTCTCCAGAGTGCTGGAACTGCAGGGGTTCATGTGCTGGGGGTAGAGCCCAAGGCTTCACTCATGAATGCTAGGCACACAATTTCCCACATGAACCACACTCTAGATTGGATTTTTCTATCTTGTTTTGTTTTGTTTTCATTTTTCCAGACAAGGTTTCTCTGTGTAATAGAGTGACTGTCCTGAACTTGCTGCCTTCCAAGTGCTTATTTATTTATGTGTATGAATGCTTTGCCTGTATATGTGTGTGTGTACCACATGCCTGTCTGATGCCTGTGAATGTCAGGAAAGGGTATTAAATCCCTTGGAACTGGGGTTACAGAAGGTTGTGTCTTGTGGAATATTACTTTATGTAAAGGTGTGTTGCATTTGTTTATGCTGCATTTGTTTATGCAAAGATGTGTTACATTTGTTTATGCTGCATTTATTTATGTAAAGATGTGTTGCTGTTTTACCTTACCTGCCTAAGGCATCTGATTGGTCTAATAAAAAGCCGAATGGCCAATAGCTAGTCAGTAGATAAATAGGGCAGGCTGGTGGGCAGAGAGAATAAGTAGGAGGAGGAATTTAGACTCGAGAGAGGGAGAGGAGAGAGAACGATGGAGAAAGAGGGAGATGCCCAGGGCTAGCCAGTCAAGCAGCCTCCATCCAGACAGACACAGAGTAGGACATACAGAATGAAAGAAAGTTAAAAAGCCCCAAGGCAAAACGTAGATGAAGAGAAACAGGTTAAAATAAATTATAAGAGCTAGTGGGACAAACATAAGATAAGGCCCAGCATTCATAACTAATAATAAGTCTCTGTGTCATGTTTTGGGAGCTGGTTGGTGGCCCAAAAGGAAGGCTGGTACACTGGGTAGCGGGAGTCAAGCCCCAGAGTAATAAGTGCTCTAAACTCCTGAGCCAATTCTCTAGCCCCACTTTTTTTTTTTTTTAAATAGGGACTCAAACTGTAGTCAAGCTGGCCTAGAATTCACCCAGGCTAGGCTCAAATTCATGGCAATGTTCCTGCACCAGCCACCTGAATACAGATAATACAGGCGTGAGCCACTACACTGGCTAAATCCAGAATTTTATAGGTCTAGCATCAAAGTTTCTCTAGACAGAGCAAACAATGGACAGGGTCTCCTTTATCTACCAGTTTTTCTCTGTGAATGTTATGACCCAGCCTTGCTGGGGCTCGTTATACACCAGCCCTGACTCAGTGTGGGAGGGACTATGGCAGGACTTGAATACCAGGAATGCCCAGAGGCTATCTTAGACTATCACAAGTCTTCCTCTGTTCATTTTGTAATTTGTCTGTGGTTACATAAGCCCAGTTTCCATTTCCACCCACAAGAAAATGCCTTTTAGCAGTCTTCACTCAGCTCAGCTCTCTCCACGGACCTGCAACCTGTCTATCCGGCTGCTGTGTTTGCACCTGTACTAGGCTTCCCTACAATGACAGAACTGCTGAGGCTGTTTCTGTCTATATGAGGATTTATTAGGAGAACGTGCTTACGTGGTGACGGAGGCTGAGAACCAGGGGGCCCACTTCTGGGGTTCACTGATTTGCACTTGGCCTCAGAATCAGGAAAGCGGACTCTGGGAATGTGGCTCAGTGGGCAGAGCTCTTGTCTAGCAAGCAGGAAGCCCTGGGTTAGAGCTCCAGGGCCACACAGACTGGTTGTGGAGGCACACTTCTGTAATCCCAGCACACAGGAAATGGAGGCAGGAGAGTCAAGTTCAGAGTCACAGTCGGATATATAGTGAGTTCAAGGTCAGTTTGACATACATTAAGGCCCCTTCTCAAAAAATAAAAATGAAGTATCAGTAAAGCTGACAGTGAAACTTAGTGAGAAGCTGAGGTCCTGAGAACCAGGAAGTGGGGAGTCACTGATTCACATTCTAAGACCAAAAGGCAGGAGAGTTTGGAGTTCTGATGCCAAGGACAGAAGATAGGGCTGATGCGGGGTTTTGTAGTTCAAGCATTCTACAGGGCTACATCCTCAGCTACACAGTACTGCGCACAAGCAAAAGTCTCTGAAGCACACCAGCTCTCCTTTGCCCAACCTGCTGCTACGTGGGGAAGCTTTCCCTGAGCCCCAAGTCCAAGCCCAGTGCTCCTGTAAATTCTCTTTAGAACCCATACTCCTTTGAAGCATGGCTCATGTTTAGACTCTGTTTTCCTGCCTCGTGCTCGACCCTACCCTACTCTAGGAGTCCCTTGATGTGTTCACACTGACCAGCGCACACTGCAGTGCTCAGCATGTGTCAAAACAGCAGGGGCCTAACTTTGCTACCCTACCCCTCCAGCCTCAGGGCGAGGGTGTGTCGCTTGGGGATCGGACTTTGGCACCTCCTCCAGGCTGGCAGGAGGGACGTGCTCTTCGGATCCTCTATCTCGGGCCTCTAGCCCAGCTGCGTAGCCTGCAAGAACCCACGCCCAGGGAGTGTCACTCCAGTCACGCGGAGCCTGGACGTCTCTGGAGAACAGTCCTGTCCGCTCCGGGCCAGGCATCGAGGGGACATCGGAGCCTCTTCACACCGCTCGAGGTGAGATTCCCGCGTGGGCGGCTGTGGGGGGAGCAAGCGGATGCCAGCCCTTTAAGATTCACGCAATTCCGAAGTCTGAACAACAGGACTGCGGAGACGCACCACGATTGGTCTGTTTGGGTGTGAGCGTCGCTTAGCAGCAGCGAATGAGAGTTCAAGGTGTGCGCAAGCGCACGGCATCCTAGCTCCTGCAACCCGGCCGCCGGTGACCTGAACCCGGCCGCCGGGTGGGCTGCGGTGGCCGAGGCGGAGGTCGGCCGCGGGGCGAGGTGAGGCTGGCGGGCCAAGAGGGCGTGGAGAGGCGGGGTCGGGGTTCAGGCCACCTGGGACTCCCCGAGGCCGGGCCCCCTGCACCGCGCCTACCTGCTGGGATGCGCAGCCCGCTGAACCTGCGGCCCGGGGCGGGGCCGGGGCCGGGGCGTGTCTCGGGAGGGGCGGGGTGGCGAGTCCCTTTAGGTAAGCTGAGCTCTAGTCCTGGCTCTTGCTTCTTTTGATAGCAGACTTTCCTTAGCCTGCTGGTCTTGCAGGATTTGGTTTCTTCAAGGCCTGGTCACCCCTGCACCGACTTTTCCTGGACTTAGATACCCCAGGACAAAGGACCTACAGAGCAGGGCGGGCGTCTCGCTTGCACAAAGCCAAAGCCACGGAAGGAAGAGAGCTGCCACTGATGAAAGGAGTTGGTGCAGTTTGTGGTTTTGTGGCACTGGGTCCCTCGTAGCCCGAGTTTGGTCTTGAGCTTGGGATCCTCCTGCCTCCAGCTCCCAAGCTCTGGGATCACAGGTGTGTGACTTCCATGCCCAACTTAGTTGGTGTGATTGGTGATAAGGTCAGAAAAACAAAAGCAACACACAGAACAGCACCAGTGGATAGGACAGATGTCTGTAAAAGTCTACAGGAAGTTTCTCCAGGTGAAGAGCACTTTAGGGAAATGAAAGTGGGGACAGTTTTAAGCGGTTTGACACTGATAAGCAGGATTCAGTTGCACAGTAGCTTCCTCAGGAAGACGGTTGTACCTCTTAATGTAGACATTACTTAATGTTTTACAGACAGCAGAGAGGACATCTTGAGGTCCCATAAAGAATTTCAAATCAAGCCAAGGGTGTTGTACACCTTTAATTCCAGCATGTGGGAAGCAGAGAGAGGCGATCTCTGTGTTTGAGGCCAGCCTGGTCTACAGAGCGAGTTCCAGGACAGCCAGGACTACAACAGAGAAACCCTGTTCTAAAAGCCAAAACAAAAACACAAAGCCAAACAACAACAACAAAAGGGATTTCGGATAAACTATGCCCAAAATGTGCGTGGCCAGGCAAGACAGCTGACTTTAGAGCATAATGCAGTAAGGACAGGCGGTTTTGTTTTGTTTAAGATACAGGGTCTCACTCTGTAGCTCTGGCTAGTTTTGAGATCTGCTTGCCTCTTCCTCTCAAGTGCTGGGACTCTGGCACCTCACCCACCGACTTTGTTCTCTTTTAGACAAAGTGTCATGTAGCCTAAACTGCCTTGAACATGCCACTTAGCTGGGGGTGACTTTGAACTCCTGACCTTCCTGTCTAAGCTCCCCAAGTACTAGTATGATCATAAACCACCATACCCAGCTTCTTAAGGGGCAGATGCAACAGGTGTCACCTTGGGCCTCTTCGCTACCAACAAGTCTCTGGATTTTTTTTTTTTTTTCTTTCAAGCAGAGTCTCACTATATCCTCAGCTGCCTTGGGATTGCAGGTTTGAGCCCCGGCTTCTGGTTAGCTGTTTGCAGTACTACTCTGGAGAAGGAAGTCTTTAGAGAAACAGTAGCTGTGATCCCAAAGGTTTGGTTTGGAGGTCCTCGTGCCATGGAAAGAATGCAGGAGTCTGGGGTAGAAGCCCAGTTTTACCTCCCAATCCATAGGAGAAGCAGTTTTTTCTCCTGTGTAGTGGACCAGAGGAAGCTCTGAGCGCTTGCTAGCATTATCCATACGAAGGTCTAGTCCCTCTGCATCCTCAGGAGATTGGGCTCAGTTCATCCTATGCAGTGGCTTACTGTTTGTGAATAATATGTGCATATTCTCTTGTATGCTTCAGATAATATATTCATTACTTATAACGTCTTGTGCTTTATATGTGGTTGCTACATGGCATTGTTTAGGACATGATAAACCTATATATGTTCAATACAGATGCAGTTTTTTCTTTCTTTTTTTTTTTTAAAAAATATTTTCCATCTGAGGTTGGATGAATCTTCGGGTGCAGTACCCACGAATACAGAGGTTGGGTAGGATTGCTTCTCAGACTTTGGGCTGAGATCAAGTGTAGAAGGACAGTTGTGATGTTACCCATGTCCTATCCAGTTCAGCTTCTTTCAGTTTTCAGTTCCCTTAAAGATGGTATGGTTGATCTCTGTTTCCCTCTTTATGCCATCCCCAAGCAACTTGGAACCTACGGGATCTCAAGTTAGGTAATCACGTCTCAGATCGTGTGGCTGAGAGTGAATCCATCATGGGTTCCCCGCTCCCTTAGCATGCTTTCCTCAGAAGTACTGTGCCTGTGGTGGGTGCTTATACTTGACTAAGTGTTTGTGTGCTAAATTTGGCTCATTTTGCTAGTTGACATTTGTATTTTTTGCCCCTCCCCTACGCCTGCACGTTAGGGGGATTTGTGGGAAGCTATAGCGTAAAATGACAATCACAGAGTGGCTTCTGGTATAGGCACAAAGTCTATGGAAAAGAGCAGGGATAATCTGGTGTTTGGCAGTTGCCCATATGGTAAAGGGAATTTAGGGAGTGAGGGAAGTGGATTAAGATATGCCATATAAACCTGCAGTTGTGGCCCACATCTTTAATCCCAGCACTCAGGAGGCAGAGGCCACACTGGTCTACAGAGTGAATTCCAGGACAGCCAGAGCTACACAGAGAAGCCCTGTCTCAAGAGAGAAAAAAATGTGTTATATAAAACGTGAGCAGGGACCTTTTGATTATCACCCATGCTTCTGCTCACACAGAACACCATCCGTAGAAACCTTCCTTGTTCCTCTCCAAGAGAATTACTGTGTGAGAATGCTCAAAATATGGTTCAGAAGTATGGCAGACACGCTGCAGACCCACATTTCTTGTCTCCGTGAACAGAAAACTTGGTTCCTCATCCATCTGCTCAGCAATTCTTTTAAAAAATATTTATATTGCTTGATTGATTGGTTTTTTGAGATAGGGTTGCTCTGTGTAGCCCTGGCTATCCTGGAACTCACTCTGTAGACCAGGCTGGCCTCAAACTCAAAGATCCACCTGCCTCTACCTGCTGAGTGCTGGGATTAAAGGTGTGGGCCACCACGCCTGGCTTATTGCTTCCTTCTTTATCTAATGGTATGTTGTGGTGTGAGTCTCCTGTGGCGTGTTTAGCTGTCCATCTGTGGGCCATGTTCAGTTCTAGCTTTTGGTTAGTGAAAACCAAGATGTAAGGAGCAGCTGTACGCAGTCCTGTGGGGTCATCCTTAGCCTGTTCTGGGATGAGTTCCAGGAGTGACATTGTAGTGCCCATAGTTTATTCTGAATGTGGGTAATTTGTCTTTTCTTTTTCTAACTTAGTTATATTGGTTTCTACTCTGTTCTGTCCTACCTTCTGCCTGGACTTTAAAAAAAAATATAATTTATTTATTTATTTATTTATTTAGGCAGTGTCTCACTGTGTGCCAGTGGCTATCTTGAAACTTGCTATGTAGATCAGGATGGCCTTGAACTCTTGGAGATACCTTTGCCCCCAGTAATGAGATTAAAGGTGTGAGCCACCATGCCCACCATGTTTTTTAGTTTATAATATTTCTGTGTTTATCTTTATATAGTTTTTTTCCATTAGTTGAGCTATGAGCAGGCTCTTACCCATGAGGTGTGTGTGTGTGTGTGTGTGTGTGTGTGTGTGTGTGTGTGTTTAGAGAGAAAGAGAAATTGTCACAGTCTCCTGATAAAAGCATTTTATTATTTCAAGTTAAATGTAGAAACTTTCCTGTGGCTCTTCACCCTCCCACATTTATGGGTGTCCTTTTAAAAGAATTTTTTTTTCATGTGCATTGGTGTTTTGTTTGCATGTATGTCTGTGTGAGGGTGTCAGGTCCCCTGGAACTGGAGTCATAGACAGTTATGAGCTGCCATGTGGGTGCTAGGAATTGAACCCGGGTCCTCTGGAAGAGCAGCCAGTGCTCTTAACCACTGAGCCATCTTTCTAGCTCCAATTATGATTGTCTTGTATGTTTCCTTTGCATACAGGAGAACCACACCAGACACAGCCATCAGGCCTGCTTTACAAAGCTCAGTGGGAGAATCGTCTTTTATGTTTCTTTTATTTCTTTCTGCTTCAAAGTTCCTACTTTTACAATTTCCATTCTTGCTAAGTGAACTTTCTTTAGCAGTTTATGATAGTGGCACATTCTTTAGGTATTCCTTTAAGCATGCTCTGATTTTCCCTTCATTCTTTTCATTTTAGATTTCGTTTATTAATTGTGTGTGTGTGCGTGTGTGTGTGTGTGTGTGTGTGTGTGTGTAGGTATGTGCACATGAGGACAGTACCTGAAGAAACCAGAAGAGGGCTTATATCACCTGGAATTGGAGTTATAATGGTTGTAAGCCACCATATGGGTGCTGGGAATTGAACATGGGTCCTCTGTAAGATCAGCCAATGCTCTAAACATCTCTCCACAAGTCATCTCTCCAGCCTCCAGACTAGTCTTCAATGCAAGGCTTTCCTAGCTTTCGAGGCTGCACCACTCCTGATTCTGAGTAAAGGAAGCAGGTTTTGTTGTAGCCATGGGGTGTGTGACCTGTGTCCACTCCTCATTGGCTGCTCTTAGTGCTGGTTCTTCCAGCACTAGGTCTGAGATCTGAGACACAGAAGGGTCCCATGACCCTCCCACTTGCTCTCTTGCCTCCTTTTAGAACCTCTTTGTGATTGTTCTATAGCTGAGGTCCAGGGTTTTATTTGCACTCAGTAGGACCTGGGAAAGCCTTACTTTGCACTTCCAGGAACAGAGCAGCCACATCTCCTCTTGGTCTTCCATTTTTCTCTTCTGAGTTTTGGAGGTAGGGTCTCACTTTGTATCCCAAGCTGGCTTTGAACTCAGGATCCTCCTCCTTCAGCCACTGGAGAGGAGGGACAACAGGCCTCCAGGCATGCCCTCTTATTCAGTAAGATTGCCTCATGATAGCTCATGGCACCAAGTTCACAAACATAAATCCCCACAAAGGTCAGCCCTCCCTTTATTACAAACTCTTTCCATCTGTTGAAGCATGTAGTTCTTTGCTTGCCATGCTGGAGGTTAGCCCCAGGGACCTTGTGCTTACGAGATGAATGTGTTACCACTGAGCTACGTCTTCCCACCCCAGGGTGCATGTTATTAAAGGAAAATGGTGTTAAAAGCACTGTCTCCATTTTTTAAATTCTTCCTCAGCTGGTGTTAAGTCCCTCAGCCCCCTCAGGCAGCTGCCATCTCAGTTGCTCAGACAGAGGTGACATATTTACAATGCCACCTTTATTCAGGATACTTAGAAGGATTCTAAGGTTTCCGTTCTTGGCAGCTCTCATATACCTGGACAGAGCTGAAGTCAGAACTTTTGTTTACCTTACTGAGGAAAAGCAGGTTTGGTCAGTAAAGTCTTATGGGTGAAGTTGAGGTCTTCTGGGTCCTTCTGAGAGCGGGCACACTGGTTCTCAGGATTATTGTCCCCTGGAAATGGCACCTATTTCCTCCATGCAGCCTTAGCAGGCAACTAACACATGGTAGTTTTTGTTTTTCATTTTTTGTATTTTTCTCATTTCCAAGACAGGGTTTCCCTGTGTAGCCATGGTATGGCTGCCCTGGAACTCACTCTGTAGACCAGGCTGGCCTCAAACTCACAGAGATCTGCCTGCCTCTGCCTCCTGAGTGCTGGGATTAAAGGTGTGTGTCACCACTGTCTGGCTGGTAGATGTTTTACACTGGGGTGCCTAGGGCTTATCTTAACTCTTCTGGCATAGTTTTGATTTGTTTTTTCATTTTATTTTTTTTCTTCATGCCAGGTAAGGCCATACTGACCATATAAGGCCCTTGTTTGGAATTAGTGTTTTGAACCCCAGGCCTGTTCTGTTCTCAGACTGATCCTGTGTTCTTCCTCTGTTTCAGTAGGACATTGTAAAAATGTTTTTAAAAATCAATATTGCAAACACAAAAGTGTGGCAGGTAGCGCTGTTTGGCCTCCATGCCCAGTGCCCTCCTCACTGGGGTTGGTCTCAGCATTAACTGTGTAAGGCTATAAAGCCTACAGTGCCCTCTGGTGGTTGGCCTGGCTCTGCAGGTGCTGCAGGATATTTGAGGCATGGCTTTTGTTCTGAACAACCTTCTGTAGGGGAAGTGCAAAACCAGGGAGACGAGAAAAGTGGATATGTCCAGCCTGGAAGGTTTGGGGATATAATGGGGTTGAGAACTCCCTTGGTTTGTGTGTGTGGGGTGTGTGTGTGTGGGGGGGTATGTGTGTGTGAGAGGGAGGGGGGGGGAGAGAGATTCCCTGCCCCTGGGAAGGGCACAGGTGAATAGAAGCCAGGAGTGGTGTTGGGGTAAGGTGTCTCCCGACTAATGCCCCAGACGGTGCAAAGAGGACGTGCAGCATAGAAAGACCAGCTGGAGCTGCTTGGCCACCTGCCAGTCCTGGATGCAGGGCTGAATCCTATGCAGATGTGCAGGAGAGTCCACAGGAAGACCTCCCCCTGCGGGGCTGTGTGTTTGCGCTAGCACAGGTTTCTGTCCGTCCTAAGAGGTTCCTTTTCCTCATTCGCCAAAGACACCACAAGGCCCAGATCTGTTTCCTCTTGTTTTTTAATGTGTTCTCATAGCATGACCAAATATTTAATATCTTGCCGTGATGCGATTTGCTACCTGATTCCCTTCAGCCATCTGTAGGGACTCATCGGTTTGAAGACCAGCTTGGTATCATACAGCAGAAATTCGAGGATGTGCTCTCTTAGCTCCCAGCTGCCTCTGCTTCTCCCTGTCCCCACCACTGCAGTGCCCAGACCCCCCCCCCTCCACCACCGCAGTGCCCAGACCCCCCTCCCCTCCACCACTGCAGTGCCCAGACCCCCTCCCCTCCACCACCGCAGTGCCCAGACCCCCGCCCCCCTCCACCACCGCAGTGCCCAGACCCCCTCCCTCCACTGCAGTGCTCAGACCCCCTCCTCCTCCACCGCAGTGCCCAGACCCCCGCCCCCCTCCACCACCGCAGTGCCCAGACCCCCCTCCCCTCCACTGCAGTGCTCAGACCCCCGTCCTCCTCCACCACCGCAGTGCCCAGACCCCCGCCCCCCTCCACCACTGCAGTGCCCAGACCCCCTCCCCTCCACCACTGCAGTGCCCAGACCCCCTCCCCTCCACCACTGCAGTGCCCAGACCCCCTCCCCACCACTGCAGTGCCCAGACCCCCTCCCTCCACTGCAGTGCCCAGATCCCCTCCCCTCCACCACTGCAGTGCCCAGACCCCCTCCCCTCCATTTTCTTGTGTGGCAATTGGACTACTTAGTACCACCTTCCTGGGTGACCACACACACACACACACACACACACACACACACACACACACACCCTGCCACTCGTGTCAAGTACTTCCTGTCCCTTTAGGGCCTTGAACTCTGCAGCCTGCTGGCTGCTGTTGCTGCTGTTGCTCCTGAGTCCTGCTGGCCCCACCTCCTCCTCCATCCCTTTGTGCTTCAAGGTGGAGAGAATCACAGTGACGGAAATGATTCGCAGTTCCAGCAGTGGGGTCTCTGGCGCCGTCACCGGCCTCCCTGACAGGGCGACCTTGCTTTCCTCAGGTTCCTCATGACTTCTCTTGCGGACCATGCCCATGATCTTTTTTGCCAGCGTAGTACGGGTGAGGGATGGACTGCCCCTCTCGGCCTCCACTGACTTTTACCACGCCCAGGAGTTTCTGGAATGCAGGAGGCAGCTCAAGGCCTTAGCCCGGAGGCTGGCTCAGTATCCAGGCCGAGGTTCTGCAGAAAGCCGTGACCTCCACATCTAGTAAGTAACACACGCACTTTTCCAGACATCAGCAAAGCTGGGGTAATTTTACCCACATGCTAGGGGAACACTGCTGAAGGCAGCGTGGGTCAAAGGTTAGAGGTACGGTCTTGGCAGTCAGGTGGTGCATGCTTACAACAGAATCAGGGAAGGAGTGGGTGTCCATCCTCGGGCCCCCATGCAGCACTGTTGACCCATTTGCTGTTGGTAGAGCACCCTCGAATGTGGGGAGACCTGGCTCCCCTGCAGTGGGCACCTTTTAGTCACTCTTTACTTGGATACACCAGAAGGAGGGAAAGGATGAGAGCGGGGGAGCCCAGACACAGGAATTCCCCAAGCCATGTCCTTGGACGGTAGCTGAGGGTGGCCTTGAACTTCTGACTCTCCTGCTTCCACTTCCGGCTGCTGGATTTACAGGCATGTGCTGCCACACTTGGTTTGTGCAAGCACTCTACCAACCAAGCCTCATCCCAGACCAGTTTTCCCTTTTGCTATTCCGAGACAGGAACAGGGGAATGAAAATGAGTGAGGCTAGGTCTCTCCTTCCAAGAACTTAAAATCTCATGAGAGAACAAGAGAAATGGATTATTTAGTTAATAAAACAGGGAAAGCCCGTGGTGGGTACCAGTGATGATGATGCCGGAGGCTGTGAATACTTTGGCTTTCCTGTGCTTCCAGTGGCTTATGAAGCACGTGGCAGGATCCGGCAGGTCAGGCCGGGTCGCGTGCTTTACAGAGGAGGAATTGAGGTCAAGGGACTTAAGGAAGCTTTAGCTGGTGATGGTGGAGCCAGGATTTGAAGGCAGGCCCCAGGTCCGACACTCAGGTGCTCGGTCCTTCTTGTGTTGAGGGGCAAGGCAGACTTTTAAATAGCAAAGTGGCTTGTTACAGACCTTACACCTGCGATTTCACTAGTTAGGTCTGTGCTTACCAGGTCCCTTCCCTTCCCCTTTCACAATACATACAACTGCCAGAGAAATTGGCGTCACTTTAGGGCCGTTTGGTCTCAGAATCATAAAAGCAGAAAGCAAGTTCCAGCCTGGCCTGAGGGAAGGCTGAAGGGTAGTACCAGGCAGGAAGGGCGGTGGATGGAGGAGACCTGGATGCCACCTTGTGGAGGCTGCCTCCTCCTCCTCCTCCTCCTCCTCTTCCTCCTCTTCTTCCTCCTCCTCCTCCTCTCCCTCCCCCTCCTCGCACCATCTACTTGAGCCCCGAGAAGCTAATTTGCGCATCAAACAGGACTCGCTTTTCCGGAAAAAAAAAAGTCTCCGATATCATAATCAAATCCGGGTTAGCTTGGTAACTTTTAGAAAACAGGATTATAAATGCTCCACCTTTGCTTTTTCTCATTTGCTTGTCTTTGTGGTGCAGGACCCCAACACCTGTGCACGAAAGGCCAAGGCTGTCCTCGTGAGTCACCGCCAACTCACATTATTTATCCTTGTCACAGAGGAAGCTTAGTCACTTTTTTTTTTTTTTAGTTTTTCAAAACAGGGTTTCTCTGTGTAGACCTGACTGTCCTAGAACTCAGAGACCCGCCTGCCTCTGCCTTCTGAGTGCTGGGACTAAAGGCGTGCGCCACCACCGCCCGGCAGTCATTTCTTTTTTAAAATTGACTTGTTATCATGTGGTGTGTATGCACGTGTGCACACATGTGTTCACACAAATGTGGTTATTCAGATATCGTAGCATGCACAGGGAGGTCCGTCTCCCACTGTGTTAAGGTCAGACCTCCCTTGTTGTTACAGGCTAGCTGGCCTGCAAGCCGCTAAGCAGTTCTGCCTCCAGCTCCCATTTTGCCCTGGGAGTGCTTGGATTGCAGACGCACACCTCTACATCCAGCTTTTAAATTCTGGGCATTTAACTCGGTCGTCAGTCCCGGCAGCAAGCACCATCATTTGCTGAGCCATCTTGTCAGCCTTAGTCTTTTCTTAATTTTTTTAAAATTTAGATTTATTTATTTACTTTTATGTGTCTGAGTGCTTTGCCTGCATGTATATGTGTACTCCAAGTCTGCCTGTAATCCTAGTACTCAGGAGGCTGAGGCAGGAGGCTCATCAGTTAAAGGCCAGCCTGGGCTACATAATTTGAGGCCAGCCTGAGCTACATAGAGAGATCTGTCCAAAGCAGAGCAGAGACAACAGCACAGATGGGGATTTATTCTGTTTCCTGGCAGCTCAGACATCACCTTCTCTTTCAGTTTTTCGTCATCGGGGGATGTGGCCTGCATGGCTATCTGCTCACACCAGTGCCCGGCAGCCATGGCCTTCTGCTTCCTGGAGACTCTGTGGTGGGACTTCACAGCTTCCTATGGCACCACGTGCATTGGCCTGGCCTCCCGGCCCTACGCTTTTCTCGAGTTCGGTTTGTGGCTGTCTTCTTGCTTTTCTTTTCTCGGATGATGTTATGTGTGTGGAAACTGAAGTTTAGGTTTGTCTTTAACCATCAAGGAAAACCGTGGGAGGTTCAGCCACATGCCCTTGATTTCATAGCAGTTAAGGTGGTCATGAAGCTTACGGTTGCTTTCTGTGTCTTCACAGCCGGTGGGGAGGTGGAGGAAGGGAGCTGGAGTCAGCAAACCATAGCCTGTGTAGTTCAGAGCTGTGTTACAGAAACCAGGGCTGTTATCTATGCATCATAGATACCTGTCTGTGGAGGCTGTGCCCAAGGCAGGATGTGTCTAGACCCCCTCCCCTCCACCACTGCAGTGCCCAGACCCCCTCCCCTCCACTGCATTGCCCAGACCCCCTCCCCTCCACTGCAGTGCCCAGACCCCCTCCCCTCCACAACTGCAGTGTCCAGACCCCCTCCCCTCCACCACTGCAGTGCCCAGACCCCCTCCCCTCCACAACTGCAGTGCCCAGACCCCCTCCCCTCCACCACTGCAGTGTCCAGACCCCCTCCCCTCCACCACTGCAGTGCCCAGACCCCCTCCCCTCCACCACTGCAGTGCCCAGACCCCCTCCCCTCCACCACTGCAGTGCCCAGACCCCCTCCCCTCCACTGCAGTGCCCAGACTCCCTCCCCTCCACCACTGCAGTGCCCAGAGCCCCCCCTCCACTGCAGTGCCCAGACCCCCTCCCCTCCACCACTGCAGTGCCCAGACCCCAGCTCCCCTGCAGCCTGAAGTGTTACTGTCTTACACTTGGAGAAAGCTCTGCTGACACCAGTCCTGGGCAGAGCCACTCAGGAAGTTCCTCCGTGGTGAGTAAGTCCAGAAGGTGGAGGAAGTGTTTCCAACTTCTATGGTGATTTCACATTCCTGCAATATTTTTTTCTACATTTTTTTTCAAAACATCCTGCTGTGATGGTTTGGAAATGAGAAATTTTGGTCCTTCCTTCAGCAGGTCGATGAGGCCTGCTCTGGCAGAAGACATTTTTGTTCCAGGCTCAGCCAGAAGGGCCTGTATGGTTCCCAAGTCTACAGAACACAGCCTGGTGGTCACAGTGCGCATTTAGTTTTTGCTAAGCATGATTCATTTTGAGCTCTAGGGCAGCAGTTCTCAACATGTGTGTTGAAACCCTTTTGGGGACTTCTAAGAGCCTTTTCACAGAGGTCACTGAAGACCATCAGAAAACACAGATATTAGCCGATGGTGGTGGCACACACCTTTAATCCCAGCACTCGGCAGGCAGAGCCAGGCGGATCTCTGAGTTTGAGGCCAGTCTGGTCTACAGAGCAAGATCCAGGACAGGCACCAAAACAACACAGAGAAACCCTGTCTCGAAAAAACAAAACAAAACAAAAAACCCCAAACAAATGAACAAACAAACAAAAAAAACCACAGATACTTACATTACAATCCATAACAGCAGCAAAATTACAGTTATGAAGTAGCAACAAAATAATTTTGTGACTGGGGGTCACCACAACATGAGAAACTGAATTAAAGGTTCGTAGCATTAGGAAGGTTGAGAATCACGGGTCTAGGGAGTCAGAGAGGTGGGTGTTCTCTGGGGTGGACTTGAGCAGGAATCTGGGAGTGTGTGGTACAGGCAGTCAGGTATGAGGCCAGCACTTAGGCCATCTGGCTATGACTGCCAGAATCCTTACCTTCCCTAGGTGACTTCCTACCTGGCCATTGGGTGTAGTCAGATTTTTCTTTTGTGACCTCCAGCTCACAAATAACAAACAGAGACTTATTATTAATTATGAAAACTTGTCCTTAGCTTAGGCTTTTTTCTAATTAGCTCTTATAACTTAATTAACCTGTTTCTATTAATCTACGTTCTATCACGTGGCTTCATTACCTTTCCTCCGTTCTGTATGTCTGACTTGTTCTGCAACCCAGTCGCTTCTCCTGCTTGCCTAGATTTATCCCTCTGACTTCCTCTCTCTCTGCTAGAAATCCCACCTATCCTCTCCTGCCCAGCTGTTGGCCATTCAGCTCTTTATGACACCAGTCACAGCGATACATGTTCACACAGTGTACAGATGTCCCACAACTATTGGGAATGGATGGGAGCAGCACCCCCTGGCTGTCACTCTTGGGTAGGGACGCCCTGGTGTGCAGACCTTACTGTGGCAGACCTGAGGAGCTCTGGGAGGCTGTGAAGCTGCTGCCTGTGGACCCTCTGCTTGCTGTCAGGAGTGTGGTGGCTGTCCCCAGGCAGACCACATCTGTGGCTCCCTTGGCATCATTAATTTGGAGAGGAATGGCACTGCATTCTTTGCCCCGAATCTCTGTATGTGCCTTCCTTGCACAGCAGTGAGCTGGATCTGCCAGGAGACCTTCCCTAGCACCACCGTGACTCCTTAGTGTTGGGTAGGAATCAGAACAGTGGCATTAGGATTGTGTGTGATTGGGCCTCCAAACGCATGCACAGTTCTACTTCAAAAACTTGTTAGGCCAGGCATGGTGATACACACCTGGAATCCTGGCACTTGGGCCCATTAGGCATTCAAGGCCATCCTTGGCCACACAGCAAGTTTGAGGCCAGCCTGGACTGTATGCCCCCTTGGCTTTAAAAAAAAACAATTAAAACCATATCATGATTTGTTGAAATGGGTTAATAGTAATACAACTAAAAGAATCAAAACCAGTACTCCTCTCCTAGTTTGTTGTCTACTGCTGTGGTAAACACTATGACCAAGAGCACCTTGAGAAGAAAGGAGTTGTTTGGCCATATGTGTATGATATATATATCATATATCATATATCATATATATATATGATATATCAACATCACAAAGGGAAGTCAGGCAGGAACTTACGAGGGAACCTGGAGTGGGAACTGGAGCCGAGGCCACAGAGGAACCCTGCTTACAGGCTTGCCCCTCATGGCTTGTTCAGTCTCCTTTCTTGTACAGCTCAGGCCTGTCTCCCCAGGGGTGGCTCTGCCCTCCCACATCATAGGTCAACCTCATGGACGTGATTTCTCGTCTGGAAAGGCCCCCCTTCCCAGATGACTCTAGCTTGTGCCAAGCTGGCAAACACAACCTGCCTGCACACCTCCAAACATGGCATCCCAGCTTGTACATCGGATCGGGGTCGTATTTATTTGTGATTTTTGTTTTCAAAAAGCTTTTGATATGAGACCATTAGGGATAGTCCTTCCCCCATCCAGGCTCGGCCCAGTGCCTCCTGCCAGGTCTAGGTCCCTGAGGTTGGTCTTCCTGCAGCCACACTTAATTATTCTGCTTTGAAAAAATGGATCAGATTAGTGTTAATGCGGAACAGTCACCTGACCTTCCGTAACTGACTCAGTTTGGAAATCTGGCTGACTTACTAGTTGCTTAGCAACAGGCGCTTCGCTTCCCACACGCTGTCTTGGAGCACCCATTCTGATGATGCTCAACTTGGGCTTCTTTCTGCAGACAGTGTCATTCAGAAAACAAAGTGGCATTTTAACCACATGAGTTCCTCCCAGATGAAGAGTGGCTTAGAGAAGATTCAGGAGGAGCTTGAGTTCCAGCCTCCAGCAGTTCTGTCCCTGGAGGGCACAGATGTGACAAATGGCGTGCTGAACGGCCACACCCCAGTGTACTCTGAGCCTGGTGAGTGAAGATGAAGGGATGCATGTCAGATAGAACTTTTTTCCCCATGGAAAAATGGGCTGGTTTGGTGGTGGCATATCAGACATGTTGGGGAGAATCCAGATGGGCCCTATATCGGACCAAATATTTGCATGGTTGTTGTAGAAACAAAACAAAAACCTTACTGTTGTGATCGCAGCTTGCTTCAAGGAAGCAGTCTGATGACATTCTGGAGTTTCCAGACTGACTTGGCAGGTTGTTCGTCAAGGTGACGTTCACAAGTTTACACTGTGAGAACTGGTGTGTTGGACTGTGTGGACTCTCCTTGGCTTACCACATTACGGAGACACTGGAAGTCTGCGCTGGGAAGCCCCAGCCCTCTTGTTGGAAAAGGGAAATAGGGAAAGTATTCTGCCCTGGCGGCCAGTGGGATGGCTCTGTGTATAAAGGCTTGCCTCTAAGCCTAAGCACCTGGGTTTGCTCCCTGGGGACCACATGGTAGAAGGACAGTCCCTTCAGTTGTCCTCTGACCTCTGAACTCATGCGATGGCACATCCCCTGGAAGATCTGTCTACATTGTAATAATCTAATTTTGAAGATATCTGTACTAAACTCCAGGCTTGAAGTTTTAGGTGGCATATTAAATATGTTTGGTTTTGGCTTAATGTGTTTAAACCAGTAAGTTCCCAGGTTGGCTCACCTGCCAGTCAGCAAGCTCCTTCTGTTTATGTTGGGAGGATTTGAAGAAGGCTGGGTAACCGAGCCCGAGCTTCTCCCGTGCCATGCATGGACACAGGGGACCCTTTGTAATGTATGTTTTGTTTTTTTAAACACTTAGAAAAGAGGAGCAAATCCCCAAAGCGCCAAGTTACCCATCTGTCTAGGACATTTTACTGCCTCACCTAATTGTCCCAAGGCTAGAGTCCTCACAGGTAGCATGTTCTGTTCTAACAGGAACTCGAATTGCTCCATGGGAACTAACATACTAACTTTAGCATTAGCTGGGCTGTGGTTTACAGGGGACGTGTGTGTGTGTGTGTGTGTGTGTGTGTGTGTGTGTGTGTGTGTGTGTGTGTGTGCGCGCGCGCGCATGCGTGCACAGGGAAACGTCAGGACCAGAAAGGATACTGAGGAAGGAGCACAGCAGGAGAACAGGCTGGGCAGCATCTGTGAACCAGACTTCGTTTTAATGGTGACCTTCGGGAAAGAGCAAGTCTGTGTTCCCGTTATCATCCTGGCTACAGTCGGATTGTTCTAGGTTGACTACCTCCTCTTCCTGTGCATTTTAGTTTAAGGACTTGTCTTCTGTGAATTTCTCTGGATGCCCACATGACACTGAACATTGTCCTTGTTGGGAAAAGAGTGGAGCAGTTTACAAACTGAAGACTGAGGCGGGTGGCGGGGTGCTCTGGAGTCTTGACAGTCCCTGCCCCCAGCATCTCAGCCTGACCTGTTAGCATGCAGTATCGAGTGACTCTGTGTTGGGACATCCCATGTCCCACAGGACGATTAGCAGTGGCACTGGCACTTGCCTGTCCTGGTGACAGTTACAGATGTCTCTGGACACCTCCCTCTGGGAGCACATCACCCCTGGTTAAAATAAAAAAACAACTAAGTGCTTACAAATTTGTGTTTGACACAAAAAGGGCTTTTTCCCCGGAAGAGGTTCACCTCCGTTTCTGAGATCCGTTCTGGCGTTCATTCCTGGCTTGTCCCGCTGACTTCCGTTGCTTTTTAGATGTGTGCTTGTGGTTCTGCGTTTAGCACCGTGAGTCTGTTAGCAGAGGTCTAGTCGGTGTCCTGTTCCCTTCTGTCATGGAGACGCAATTCTCACAAGACACTCTTTTCTTTTCATTGTGAAGCTCCGAATCTCCGGATGGAGCCGGTGACAGCGCTGGGTGTCCTCTCCCTTGTCCTCAACATCATGTGTGCTGCCCTGAACCTCATCCGTGGAGTTCACCTCGCAGAGCACTCTTTACAGGTGACCCCTTTACAGGTTCTTTTTGTTTTTTTTTTGTGTTTGTGTGTGTGTGTGTGTGTGTGTGTGTGTGTGTGTGTGTGTGTGGTCTTGGAGATTGAATCCAGGACCTTATGAATGCTTCAGCATGCGCCTTTTGCCCTGGAGCTGCATCCCCAACCCTTCTTTACAGTCCGGATGGAAAGACAGGCACAGAAGCTGTCATGGGAGACAGATTGTCATGGGGTTAGGATTTTTGTTTGTTTGTTGTTTTTGTTTGTTTGTTTTTGATTTTTCGAGACAGGGTTTCTCTGTGTAGCTTTGGAGCCTGTCCTGGAACTCGCTCTGTAGCCCAGGCTGGCCTCGAACTCACAGAGATCCACCAGCCTCTGCCTCCTGAGTGCTTTGATTAAAGGTGTGTGCCACCACTGCCCAGTACTTTTTTCCTTTTTTTGAGACAGGGTTTCTCTGTGTAACAGCTCTGGTTGTTCCAGAACTCATTCTATAGACCAGGCTGGTCTTGAACTCACAGAGATCTGCCTGCCTCTCTCTGCCTCTCAAGTGCTGAGATCAAAGGTGTGCGCCATCACCACTGCCCAGCACAATTAGGTTTTATGAATGTTAAAAATTCAAATAAAACGTTTTAGAAATTTTAATCCATAAGCTGGATATGGTGATGCACCCCCATAATGCCAGCACTGGAGAGGTAGAGGCAGGAAGATCAGAAGTTCACATCCCATCTTCAGTACATAAGAGTTCTGGGCCAGCTTAGGGTAGAGTATAAAAATAAAAGAATCTGAAACAAAAAAAAATTTGCTCTTTGTAGTAGGTTGAACTAATCTGGAAGGATCCCTTTGTGGTTATCTTTGGAAGTTCTGGGATGTTGCTAAGAAGTAGGTAGCTTGCTGTAAGTACTTTGGGCTACGTCTGAGCCCTTAGGAACCAAGGATCCACTATCCACAGGTTGCAGGTTGCGTTTTCACACTGCCAGGCTCTGGGTAAAGATGTTCCCACTGAGTGGTGTGTGGCCCACAGGAGCCTCTTCTCTTGTGGGAGACCCACATCCCTGGGATGAAGTGAGCATCCCACCTGCATCCCTGGGATGAAGTGAGCATCCCACCCGCATCCCTGGGATGAAGTGAGCATCCCACCCATATCCCTGGGATGAAGTGAGCATCTCACCCACATCCCTGGGATGAAGTGAGCATCCCACCCGCATCCCTGGGATGAAGTGAGCATCCCTTTTGTTGGCTACTGGTGTGAAGCAACTTTCTGTTTCAATGCTTTCTTCAAATATTTCTTTAAAAAATTGTTGGAAATATTTCAAGCACTTGACAAAGGAATAGAACTATTATTAGTATAAGCAGGTAGTTGTTATTTTTAAAGATAGAACCATAGGTTTTTTTCTTTATAGATTTTTGTCTCATTGTTTTCTTTGGGCATTTTTAAATCTTACTGGCCTTTTGATTATATGTTATGGTTTCTGATCTTGTGTTTTTATGGATTTTGGGGTTTGTGTGTGTTTACTGTGCTTTTAAATTTTTTTATTTTCTTTTTCTTTATTTTTATTTTATTATTATTTTTGCCTTTTTTTTTTTAAGAGAGAAAGAAAGCATGGAGTTGGGGAGAGGAAACCAAGACCAGAATATACCATGTGAATTTTCAATTAAAAAAGAAAAGATAGCCAGGCAGTGGTGGCACATGCCTTTAATCCCAGCACTAGGGAGGCAGAGGGAGGCGGATCTCTGTGAGTTCGAGGCCAGCCTGGTCTACAGAGTGAAACCCAGGACAGGCACCAAAGCTACACAGAGAAACCCTGTCTCGGAAAACCAAAAAAGGAAAAGATAAAGCCGTAGTGCTCACAGCAGTGCTCACAGCAGCGCTCACAGCAGTGCTCACAGCAGTGCTCACAGCAGCGCTCACAGCAGTGCTCACAGCAGTGCTCACAGCAGTGCTCACAGAAGTGCTCACAGAAGTGCTCACAGCAGTGCTCACAGCAGAAGTGCTCACAGCAGTGCTCACAGCAGAAGTGCTCACAGAAGTGCTCACAGCAGTGCTCACAGAAGTGCTCACAGCGGCGCTCACAGCAGACTCGGGAGTGAGGATGGTGTTTGGTGGGTGTTGGACCAGGAGGCTGATGTGGACCGAGCCGCTGGGAGAGCAGCATCAGGCCTGTCTTAGAGCAGTAGCTGTGAAACTCCGTCCGCTGGTTACCACATCCCACTCTTGACCACTGTGTGTGTGGCTCCAGCATCTGTCAGCTGTTTGTGGTAGGATTGGTACCTGGCTGGCAAGGTGGTTAAGATAGTCCCTGCCTTGAGCTTCTCATGACCTCGCGCAGGGACAGCACTGAGGAGGCGGCCGTGCCCGGGTTCTAGAAGCTTAGCGTTGACAGCTGAGAAAGGTCCTGAAGGGTGAAGGGATGGGAGCCCACTGCATGTGGAGGATGTGACATGGAGGCTGGGACAGGAGTAGAAACAGTGTGTCTGACTGTTGAGAAAGGTCACATCCAACCCTGGGTCTGGCTAGGCATCAGTCACACCACTGAAATGGGAATAACAAACGTCACACCACAGGGGTTCCTTTCAGTCAAACCTTCTTCTTTGTGCCCCGGATCTGTCTCAGGTTGCCCAGGAAGAATTGGAAACATCCTGGCCTTCTTTATTCCTTCTGTGGCCTGCATGGTCCAGGTGGGTACAGTCCCTGACTGGGTGCTTTTGGAGACTGCAAGCAGGTGCCCGAGGAAACGGTGATCCCCGGTATGGCCGTGACTCTGGAGAAATCACAGTAGGGATGCATGGCTTTCCCTCATAGCTTGCTCAGCTGTCACGGTCTCTGAGGAGGACTTCACAAGGAGGCCACTCAGTCTTGGGAGGGCCTTCCTGCTTGCTCTGCATCTCTGTCTTCTCTGCATCCCCAGTGTGGACATCTGCCTGTGTGTCTCCAACATTCTCCCTCCTGTGACACCTGTTTTGTTCTCTCTGAATCTCCTCCTGTTCATCTGGTGGTCAGCAGCTGCCGGTCCCAGCTTTGCTGTAGCGATTAGTGATTCACAGTCATAGGTGAATGCATGTAACTGTTGGTGGCTGCATCTGACTTGAGGCTGTCTGCTGCTCTCTGATTGAATGTGATTGCTCTCATTTCAGTGTTATCTGTACCTGTTCTATAGTCCAGCAAGGACTCTGAAGGTGGTGCTGATGCTGGCCTTCATCTGCCTGGGCAATGTGTACCTGCATGGGTTGAGGAACACCTGGCAGATCCTCTTCCACATCGGAGTGGCTTTTCTGTCTTCGTATCAGATCCTGACCAGACAGCTGCAGGAGAGGCAGTCTGACTATGGAGTGTGATGACAGCATCATGCAGTGATGCCTTTGATTTTTTTCCCCCTGGAAGGCCAGTCTGTTTCCACTCCTGCTTCTCAGCTTCACCTCAAATCTCCATCCTTGAAGCTCACGGGTGCAGCGGAGGACCCAGGGCTGCTGGTTGCAGTCTTGGTCTGCGTGGAACATTTGTGCAGAACTGCCAGCCGAGCACAGGACGGGGCGGCCGAAGCTGGAGCTTGCTCAGAGAGCATCTCTGATGGTCAGAGCAGCAATGTTTTGGTCTCCCGAATGGAATGATGCTGCAAACGGCTAGGTTCCATGATGGTAGTTTTAGTCATTGGCGGGTGTCTGCCGAAGTCCGTTTGCAGTTTCAGTATGACTCCAGCTGTCCTCAGAGTGTCAGTTCAGGGTGAAGATGCTTCATACATATAAGCTAGGTAAATTTTGTTTACATTTTTGATAACTTGGGTTCCATATACTTTTGGAATATTTAAATATATTTTGGATATAAATTGAAGCTCATTTAGAACAAAGGCAAACTTAGACTGAGGAAATGCTAAGGAAATCCGAGTTTATTTAATTTACAGAGACCTTTTATGGTGATGGGACTGTTATGGTGGGATACAGATGTGGTTTATATCTATTTTCAGGGTCTAGCCGAAGGTCTCTGAATTAATAACCAATATTACTGGGTCATAAGCACATGGGCGTGAGCAGCCGTGAGAGCGTCGGGGTGAGTGGGAAATGCTGGGGCTCAGAGGTCCTTGACAGAACTAGGGAGCGGCTTCTGTCATCAGATGCTGCGTGGCAGCTGAGTGCCTGTCATGGCGGCCTTGCTGGAGACGTGGTCTTGTGAACCTCCTGGAGAGGACTCCCCTGAGCATCTCGGTTAGACCAAGGACCTCACTGTTCTGTGGACAGGCGTTAAGTAGGCATCAGCGCAGTAAAGCTTTGTGTGACTGACATGCGCATTGCAAAGCTGCAGAGGTGTGCTTCTGAATCAGCCCCCTGTGTCTCCAGTGTGGGTGTCTGGTGGCACTCAGGAAGCCATGTTGGGGTTCACCCCTCTGACTTCTTCTTGGAAGAGTGCACCTGCCGCTGTGTGGGCTGACCTGTATGGTTCCATAGTTGGTAAATCCTGTATTGATCGTTTTTAAAGGAGAAAGCCATCCCCAGAGTTACTAGGAGTAGGGCAGACAGGAGTGTAAGGTTAGCGCTCTTTTGTTTGGATGTCCCCAGTACCGTGTGTCGGTGAGCCACCAGGTGTCATTTTAGGAGAGAGCGTCTGTGACTCAGAACTGGGTTAGGAAAGTACTGCCATTGTGATTTTGTTTCCTTAGAGAATTTTCTGTTTTTAGTCAAATCTATAATGTCTGGGTTTGAATTCATGATGGGAACATCCTTGGGCATGAATTTCAACCTTGTGCCTTTGTTGATGTCACACCTATGTGATTTTGTATATACTGTGCAGGCAAATGCTCACTCTTCTGAGAGACTTTTGAAGTGGCCAAAGAAGAAGCCAGAGGGAGGAGAAAATTCTTTTAATTCAAAGCACACACTCAAAAAAAAATTTTAAGTAAGTTAAAAAAGATCAGCCTAAAAACGTATTGTTTTCCTCGTAAGCCTGCGTGGTATTGTGTTGCCTGTGTCGGAGAGACCACACACTCGAGGGCCTGAGCCTGTGGTTGTCAGTTCACAGGGGTAACGAAGCGGTCCCTGAGGGTGAGCCCTGGCTAGAGACACTTCGTAGATGCTAGTGAGGGTGTTATCCACACTTGGCTGACACAGCTTGTGAGTTATCATCTAGACAGGGTTCCAGACTGTCATAAATGGAAGGAAAAGGTGTCCTCGAGGGAAACAGAAAACAGAGAACCTTTAACCGGAATCTAGCCAAGAGCCTCACCTCCCTGGAGGAAGGGACCGGTGACAGGAAAGGCGCTCCAGGGAAACCCCAGGCTTTGGGCTGACTTGTTCAAGCCTAAATGGTGGTAGCCCCCATGGGATTTTTGATGCCAGGAAGTTGGTCCACGGCAGGAGTGCTCCTCTGTCCACCGTGCACTGGCTGCTGCTCTGGCATCTTCAGATGAGCGGTTAGGTGGTGCTGCCCAGCTGGCTCACATGAAACGGTGTTGAGACAGCCTCCGGAGCTTTCCGGTCAGATGCTCACAGCCTTGGCCTTCTGCAAGTGCCGTGTCTCTGCTGGTGTCTGGGTGGGAGTGGCCCAGCAGAAAGCACATGATTTGGGTTGCTTTTCCCCAGTGATCCTTATCTTGACGGGGACTGTACCTGACTTTCCTTTTTCTAGGTGGAGACAGCTAGGGTCAAGTTTCCTCTCAGTCCCAGATGCCTCACTGACTCATGGCTGTGGTTCTTGCTGTCCATGAACCCTGTTGACATGCATTGTGGGCTTTTTCCTTGACCCCCCTTTCTTTCCTAGCCGCCGTGAATTCCCTCTCCCCTGCCTGCTTCCACTCTGCCTCCTACATTCCTGTCTCCAGATAGAGGCACAGGCTGGAGTCTGTGGAGAGACCGGAATCATGACGGAAAGGGAGCCGGCTTTGCAGTCTCACCCTCTGCCCCACCGTGGCTCAGCACTCAGGAGAAACAACTCTTTGGCTGTCATCCCTGATGGGGGCTAGGGCAATAGCCAGCAGACCCACGAATGTGGCTGTTTGGAGCATAGGAAACAGGGTGCGAGGGCCGAGCTTCTGTCCACACCTATGCTGTGCTGATCCTTGAAGAAGCCGCCTGCTCATTGTAATACCAACAAAGCCCCTTCAATCTCTTCTACATGTTTGACAATGAATGACACATGAGAGAGCCCGGGCATGGTCAGGAGAGCACACACACGAGAGCCCGGGCATGGTCAGGATGCTCAGGTCTGGGGCCGTTCTGCCTGTGTGCTGTGAGAGCCAAGAATGGTGGAGGAAGGAAGAGAAACCAGGTGTGCCCTGGAGAGATGAAGTAAGGGAAGGGTCTCACAGGTCAGCCGCCCCAGTGGCCTGGAGACTTCCGCTCAGTCCTGGACACAGTGGAAGTTCCTGCCTGCCGTCCTCAGCGTCTTCACCTGCAAGAGGACAGGAACACCAGTTTGCAATCCTTGTATGCTCCTGTGAGAATTGCAGGTGGCCACAGGGTGGATTGTCATAGAGAAGGAGAAGGGTTGTGAGATCGCTGGGTGTGTGCAGCGGGCAGCAGACCTCACCTGTGTTCAAGCATTCACAGGGTGGCATTTTCTACTGCTGCAGATGAAGGCTCCATGCCTTCATTCCAGAAAGGAAGTGGCTCCTTTCTCCCTTACCTGTCTGGGTTTTGTGTATGGATCGTCATCATCACTAGACCTGCTTTAGGATCCAGGAATCTGGTCTGTAGACTGATCAGACTTGAGTGTCTGTCTCCAGTCTCGACCAGGGGAGCCCCTCTCCGCCCACTCACCCACCCAGAAGCAGTACTGTCACTCATGTGTCTCTGGGGACAGCTGTGGAAGGGGCGTACTCTTCACATCTGGTAATAGCGGGCTGGGGGAATGCCTGCCCACGGGAAGTGATGGGCAGGGCTGTGGCCCACAGTTGCCTTAAATTAAACCCATTCTTTCTTCCCTTTGACCCAGGTCTGCTGCGCTATGTGTAACCTTTAACCCTTAACCTTGATATGATCCTTAATTGCTTCAGAAACGTTATCTAATGAATACTTTGTATGACTCAGCTCCCTAGGATTTGATTTGGCTTAGTGGGTTTTTCTAAGAACATAAAAAAATGAGGCTAATTTAAGCAAAACCATTTATTCCACATACTCATCCCCAGGGTTTGGTGCCCATATTATAAGCTACTTTCAATTGATAACAAAGATCTATTTTGAGTACATGATGGGCACATTTTAACTTTCACATACTGGTAAACTGAAACTTGTGACAATGTACTGATGTTGTACAGCTGTTTATATACCGTGTATATTAAAACGACATGAGGTGGCTTCAGAATTTTGTGGAGAATAAATCTAAAGTGTTTACCAATGCGTGCGCGCGTGCACAAGCAGTTATGAATCGGGCTCTACCTTACTGTTCTGAGGTGGTCTGCGAGCCGCCTCGCAGGTGGGAGAAGCGACATCTGGTCTGAACAGGTCTGAGGACTTCAGTACAGGTCTCTAAACAAAGTAGCAGGGGTAGAACTGCTCTCTGGGCTGGGCAGCCTGCAGGTTCTGGAGCTCCACCCTGCTGTGTCCCACAGGCCCCTCAGCTCTGGGCTTCTGTGAGTGGCCACCAGGAGGCGCAGCAGCCAGCCACATCGCCTCCTCCCAACTTGGGGACACTATCCTTTGTCAGCCGCTGCTTTGGAACAAAATCCCCAGGAAGGGGTTTGACGCAGCCTCTGGACCAGCCTCCCGAGCCGTTAGGAGTGTGCGTTCCCAGCATCCCTCCTTTGTCCTGAGTCCCAGCCATTGGAGGCCAAGCCACTTTCCAAAATATGCATTTGAGTTGCTGGATTTTGGTATTTGAAAGTAGACAAGTCCTGTTGCTTAGGTGTGGAAGCTGAGCCCTGGTCTAGAGAGCCAGTCAGAGAACATCCCAAGGATCTGTCCCCTGGCCTGGAAAGGGAGGGCTGTCCCCATCTGGTAGTACTCAAAAATAATAGCAGCCTTGGACCGTGGAGATGCTTCTTCTGTGCCAGGAGGACTGGGGGCGGGGAGGGGGGGGCCGGAAGGCTGGGCTGATGAGTCTCTGCCTTTCCCTTGAGTCCTACCCTTGCAGGGGGCCTGATTACAGCTGCCAACCATGCTTGCCCAGCACCAGAGGAGGAAAGACTAAGGAGAAGGGCCTGGCAGAGCTGTGAACCAGGTCTCGGACGGAGGGTCAGATGGACGGACAAGGCGAAGTGTGTGGAGTTTGCTGAGCACCAAAGAGAAGACCTTCTGATCTGAGGGGGAAGATACTTTACTTAAAGTCATAGGCACAACTATTAAAAAGATTGGCAGGTTTGGGACTGGAGAGACAGTTCAGCAGTTCGGGGCACTGGCTGCTCTTCCAGAGGACCTGGGTTTGGTTACCAGCATTCACATGGCAGCTCACAGTTGGCTCTAACTCCAGTTCCAGGGAATCTGATGCCTTCTGGCCTCTGCAGGCACCAGGCATGCATGCGGTGCACAAACATGCATGCACAGAAAATCCCCACAGATATGAAAATAAGTAAGTACACATTTTAAAAAAGAGCTTGATGACAAGAGATCCTGGGAAAAGTGAAAAGAATGGGAGGGCTTGGTCACAGAGCTGGAGGCCGTAATGATTGGCATGGGAGCAAATTGTGTGGATGGGCAAGAAATGGCAACCCTGATATAAAAAACAAAAACCTGAAGACAAGGTCTGAAAGGCTCATGAGTAAGCAACAGAAGAGATGACCGTTAGAACCGTGGGCACACATTAAAATAACAGGGAGACACTGCCTTGTGGGGAGGGCTGGGGTGTGGCTGAGTCGGTAGAGAGAATGACTAGTACTTATGAGGCCCCATGTTCAATCCCCAACACCACATAAGCCAGGTGTGGTGGCTCAAGACTGTGGTCCCAGCACTCAGGAATGGGAGGCAGGAGGATCAGAAGTTCAAGGTAATGCTTGGTATATAGGGGGTTCAAGGCCAGCTACATGAGACCCTGTCAAAACAATGGAAAGAGGGTCCATGGCTGCTTCTGGGACCAGGGAGGAGCCAAAGCAGAGGCCAGCGGCTGGAGTGGTAAGGGTGTGTTTCTGGGGCCCACGGGGGATGGGGAAAGGGGGAGCAGAATGAGAGGGAGAAGAAGCAGTGGGCACCAGTCTGACCCCCGAGGGACTGTCCTCCCCAGATCCAGGCCGCCTGAGGTAGTTTCCTGGCGAGGCTTTCCCACAGGAGGCGCTCTGCTGAAAGGCTCTCGTGAGGACGAGGAACAGCTGAGGAACAGATGCAGGAGACAGAGGTGCCCTACAGCCAGCCTTCCCTCCCACCCCAGAAATAGCCTGAGCCCAGAGTGTGCGCCTGGGGAAGTGAAGCCAGGGTGGTGGGGGGTTGGTGAAGCAGACCGGGACCACCCTGGCCCTGGGGGCTTGTTCCAGGCGTATTTCCAAGGCCCCAGGGATCCGCACAAGGGCCAGAGGCAGGGGACGTGGGGCCAGTCAGAGTGAACTTTCTCACGGGACCGTCCAGCAGGCCTCACAAAGGCCGGGAGCTCACTGTCCTGGAGGTGTGCAGGCCGAGGGGCTGGGTGCAGGCGGACCTCAGAACACGCTGTCCCCATATCACAGGCATTGTCTTGTCTCATCCTGGTATCTGAGAGGACGTCTGTTTGTCTCCCAGAGCGCTGCCTGTTGTGTCCATCCTCGGGTGAACCAGACGCCAGCCACAGGAAACAGCCCATGCCAGCTCCCGTTTGAAGAGTAAATATTAGTCTTTTCAAGAGCTGCCCGTTCTCTGTCACTTGGCACAGAGGACGTTGAGTTGGGCGGCGGGGGTGGGGGGACCTCTTGGTCTACATATACTAATGGAGTCTGTGGCCCTCAGTTGTTCATGCAAGGGAGGGCTCCAGAAAGAGCCTTTTCCTAGGAGCTGTACCCGAGTGCCTGTGAAGACCACTCTGAGACCCCAAGCCCTACCTTACCCCCACCTCTTTCCCCAGACATGGTTCAGGCTGCTTCTACTGAGGAAGGGGACTGGAGAGTCTGACTTGATGTTGAGGTTATCTGGGCCCCAGTTCTGAATTACGTGACCGTGAAACCCGCTGCTTATCAGGAAGGGGAAGAGCCTGCCCGTATCTTGCATTAGTGCCTAGGGAAGGCCTTGGGAGGACCCTGCCTGGCCACAGAGTCCTGACTCTGTCCTCTGTGATCATGCCCGGGGGGGTCCTAGCCTCACCCCACCCTCAGTGGGGAGCAAATGTAACGGTTGTTCTTCGTGGCAACGGCCGTATTTGGAATACAAGCCTGTGAGGACACTTCCGGAAAGGCTTACCTAAGATGGGGAGTCCACCCTGAATGTGGGTGTCTCCATCCCATGGGCTGGGGTCTCAGGCCGAGTAAAAAGGAGAAAGCGTATTGAACACCGGTGTTCATCTCTCTCTGTTTCCTGACTGGGGGACACCTGCTTTGTCTCCTGCTGCACTGAACGCTTCCTTCTGTGACCTCCCCGCCATGATGGACTGTGTCCCCTCATGCCGTGAGCCAGTACGGTAACGAGGAGACAGTTAAGAAGCCGGGCGGTGGTGCACGCCTTTAATCCCAACACTTGGGAGGCAGAGCCAGGCGGATCTCGGTGAGTTCGAGGCCAGCCTGGTCTACAGAGTGAGTACTCTGCCAAATGAATGTGAAATGACAATGTGAAAGCATCAGAGAGCTGGGATTCGAACCCCCGACTCCTGCAAGCCACTGCTCTCTTCTGTCCCAGGGAGAGCTGGAGAAAAGGCCTTCCATCCCCAGAGGAGGTACTGTAGAACAGCTGGGCAGGGAAGGGATGAGAACTGATAAAAGAGGAGTGTGGCCCCCACTTGCTGCTGACACAGGGGCCCCGTCTCAGTGCCTCCCCCAATTCCTAGGCAGCCTCCAGGGACACATGAAGCTACAGATTGAATAGAAGAGGATTTGAGTGAAGGTGAGGGAAGCCAGGGCAAGAACTCAGGCGGGAACCTGGAGGCAGGAACTGAAACAGAGACCACGGGGAATGATGCTTACTGGCTTGTTCCCTGTGTCTGCGCAGCAAGCCTCCGTATATAACCAGGCCCACCTGCCCAGGGTGGCACTGTCCACAGTAGGCTAGACCCTCCCCCATCAGTTAACAATCAAGGCAATGCCCCACAGGCATACATGCCTGTAGGCCAGTCTGACGGAGGCAGTTCCTCAATTGAACCTCCCAGGTGTCTCTAGTTTGTGTCAAGTTGAATCCCTTCTCTTGATATTCATGATCCTTCCTGTCCCGTGTGGAGGCTGGGGCATTGACAAGATGGCCTCATGACCTATCTTCCTCATCCTTGGGATCTGCAGAAGGTAAGTCCTACATGAATTACGTTTCCCGATGAGGCATATCCTTCGTTCCCACGGATGGGCTTCTGAGGACAGGGCACCTAGGACATTGACAGGCACCCTACGGACCGTGGCTGAGAAGAAAAGCCAACGCACTGAGGAGAGCAGTGGGAACACTGGGCTCTACGCTGACAAGAGCTGCTGGGTTAGCCGGGGCTGTCACAGCTCTCCCGCATCACCCTGGCGAAGTCCTGTGTGGAAACACAGAGGACAGCCTGGAGCTCTTCAGTGCTTCTCCCACTGTGGCTTCCTGGAACTCAGGGATGCTGGACTCCTGGGACTGAGACAAGGACTAGGGTGACAGGAGGGAGGAGGTTGCTGAGAGGATGGGATCTAAGCAGGTAAAGAAAACAGCAGCCCAGGAATCAAAGTAAATAATATTTTAATGCAGTATTTTAAAATATCAAAATTAATGCAAAAATACAAGATGAACAATATATCAAGACAGAATCAGGATTGCTGGCTGGTGGACGCTTCTCATGTCTCCAGGTAGGGCACACCCAAACGATCCCATCTTTGACAATATATAGACTATCTGAGGCACGGCTATGGGATTTGAGGGCTGGGTTCAACACCATCCTCTACAGTGACTTCCCTTCTCTGGATTTTGGTTGTGTGGAGGCTGGGACATTGCCAAGATGGCCTCCTGACGCATCCCTCTGGCCTGCTGAGGTTACTCTGTCCCTTTTCCTGGGAGTCTGTGTCTTCAGAGTCATAGACTCCGGGCTATTAATAGCTTGGCCATCCTGGCTGGGGCAGGGTGTTTAATGACTGCCAGCTGTGGTCCCGCTCCTTCCCCTTCCCCCAGAGAGATAAGAGCTGTTCCTGTTCCCACATGGGGGGAGGGAAGCTCGCCACTGCTGCTTAAAACAAGACCTTGCATGGCAGCTAGGGTGGAGGGGTTGAGTCAGAGTCCTCACCCACTGTGCCCAGCATGCCCGTGGGAGTGCTGGGGACTTACCCTTCCACTCACTGTTTCTTCCAAGGCGCTGCCTTGGTCTTCCCACCTTCTGTCCCTTTATGTCATATTTCCAGTAGCCTTAGAGGGTCTCTCCTCAGACACCCTGCAGACATTACAGTCAACACGTGCCACACCAGGCCATTGTCTCCCCAACCGATCGCCTCACTTTGCTGTTGATGGCCTAGCATCCTTTCCAGACATACACCCTGGGTCCTTCTCCGCATCAAGCCCCCACCATCTCTCCACCTCATCTGACAGACCTGCTCTTTGTCTCTACTGGCAAGCACCCCAACATCGACTCAGCTGGATTCAGGTGTCCCTGACACCTAAACACGTTTCCTTGGGATCCTAAGGCCTCTCATATCCCTCAAACACCTCAGTGACGTTCTGTAGCAGGTAACCCAGCCGCCTCGGACAGGCTGTGTCCCAGAGTGGGAAGACTACCAGCAATCAGGCCTTTCCCAGAGAGCGGATGGAGTCTCTCTGGGTTCAGATGGTATGGCTCCCTGTCCTTACCCACCTGAATTAACTGGCCTTTGTCCTTGGAGACTGTGGGTAGTTTTAAGGAGCCACCAGCGTCTGGGTTTCATTAGGTTCTTTTGGGTCAAGGCAGGACTCACTTGGGCCAGTGGTTTGATCTGAGGGGAGGTGTGGAGCTGGCCTGGGTATGATCCTCACCACACCCTCGATCTTACTCTTGGGAGCTCAGAACAGAGGCCTGTTTCTGTGTCAGTTGCCTGCCTGTGAGAGACCTTGACTATTAAGCTCTAAGGTGGACAAAGTTGGTAAAGTCTTTGAAGTGTCCACCAGATGGCGCTAGAGATGAGTTGGCCTGGTTTGACAGGTCCCTGGCAGGACCGGAGAGCGACCTGGGTATTGGCAGAGGAAGAAGGGACTGGGCTAGCCCTGCCTGGAGTCACCCCTGCCCACGGCTGTCACTGACCCAGGATATCGGCACACGTTTTCTTAGCTCCTCAACCAAGGCTTCCAGCCTCTCTCTATCCCAGAACACCCTCCACTGGGCATCTCGCCTTCTTGGAGCAGTGCCCCAACTCTGCCCTTCCTGTCTTGAACACATCTTGAGTCTTACTTTTACTCACTCTTTATCCTCTTGGGTGGCAACTGCACACCTCCCAGGGCTCCATGATTTACCCCACGCCACAAGACAGTACTGCTGGGGAGATTTAGGGCCCATTCATTTAGGCATGGGGTCCCTTCTGGCCTTCACATACCTCAGGAGGTATTTCTGACATGTCCTGGATGGTACTGAGTGGCAGCAGCCTTTGAAGGGGCCTTGCAGGTGTATCTGAGCCTCTGCTAGCCCATCCCGGCCTCTGCACCAGCCTGGCATCCATGTCTGGCTTGTCCAGCAAGACAACGCCACATGTTTACAAAGTGGAACCACAGACATGCGTTTACAAACCCTCGGGAGCTACATCTCTCTGACCAGCTGATGTCACCTGCTTTGCCACACTGCTACATCTAAACCTTTCCGTTAGTCACACAGCCTCCCCTCGCTGACTTGCGCTGGGACATCTGCCCTGATCTAATCCTCTTGGTTGGCTCCTAGGCAACAGTGACCTGGTTGTAGGAATCTGTTTGCTGTGTTTTCAGGAACGAGTGTGAAACCTTGCTGTTTCTGACTGTTCTATTGGCTGTTTTGAGTTGGTCCGATGCAGAATCAGTCTCCTTCCAGCTGGATTTAGGGGGTGAGGGTCACAAAGGAGCTGGTTACAACCTCTTCACACCCAGGTGTGAGTCAAAGGCTCTGGGGGATAAGTCCTCACCTGGAAATGTAGGGCTGTCCAAAGCTAGAAGGGTGGTAACTCCATCTCTCATTGGAAAAGTGGGTGGCACACTTGCTTAGAGGATGCAGGAGACCCACACCAGCCAGGGGAACTAAGCCTGTTAGAGCCAATATTTATTGTAATACAAGGTGCAGTTCTGAGGGGACCTGCTGAAACCAGCTTGGGTTAGAAGCTGTGTGGCTGCAAGGGTAGAGGGAGGCATAAGCTGCCTTGACCCCCCTCCCCCCATCTTTAATGTCAATGACACACTCTGTCACTCTCTAAGGAGGCACAGCAACTGGGGGATGAGGGTAATATCTCTGGTAATACAACTCCAAGAGAATCCAGCAGGTCACAATATGTAAAAAGGTAGTCTTTATGTTGGCATTAGTGACAGGAAAAGATACTTGTTCTGAGACTCAGTTTCCTATTTGTGACCTCAGGATCAAGGGGCCTGCGTGTTCATGTCTCTGGCCCTTGCTGTGGCAATGGCGTGTAGACGAGCACCCAGGTGGGGGCTCACTATTGCTTTGGTTGTGCATAAGGCTGGTGTGATTGGTCCTGCAGACGAAGCCCCTTGGTGGGCACTGGCTGGGGCTGTCTGCTCCCTTCCCAAAGGTAGGTCCCTGAGCTCCCAGGTCTGAGAACAGACCGACACTGGGACAATTCCTTCCTGAGCGAGGATCACAACACAGCTGTGGTCCCCAAACTGAAACTCCAGCTCACAACCATATCTGCCTGAGGTAGAGGAACTCACCCACGGGAGGAGCGGGCAGATAAGAACAGGGGAGAGGAGCGCATCCTCAGAGAGGAGTCTCACTGGCAACGCTTGACCCAAAGCGACTTGAGGGCCACAGTGGAATTCTAGGCACGAACAGGGCAGAACCATTTTGCCCAAAGCTTTGAGGACCGGCGGTTGCTCTCCAGGAGGTGTATGCTGATTTTGTGCGCGTGACTGGCAGAGGAGCCTTTGGAGGCGGAGTCTGATGCTGGTTCCTCTCCGCGTCTTCCAGGGTTGGACCTCCCTGCTCTCCAGCTTCCATGGACCCGGTCCTGGCTGCAGCAAAGGAATGTGTCGAGACCAAAGGTTGGAGTCAGCGGCGCTGCTGCAGACCTCTGCTCCCGGTGCCGGCATGGGGAGGTGTGAAGGGGCCGGGCGGCCTCTGGCGGTCAGACTAGGGAGACCTCGGCTTGGAAGCTGGAGGAGCGGCGCGCGCTGGGACTGACGCGGGTCAGCATGGACACCTGCGTGCTGCACGTGGCACCGTTGCTGCCTCCCCACGGGTGCTGCGATTTGGAGCTCCAGCCCAGGACGCCCTGCAGATGCCAACGCCGCCACTTCCGGCGCAGCTCCGCCTGCACCTAGGGTGCAAAGGGTGGTTAGGCCCCATACTGTGGAGTTCCAGGGCAGCCTTGTTAAGCTAGCCTTGGATGTTCCCTAGCTTACATTGAGAGGTGTGGATGTTATCCCGAGAGAGGAGCAGAGTTGGGACAGGGTTGAGCGTCAGGGAGAGAGGAAAGGTGGGATGATCATGGGCACTAAATGTAGTACAGGGAGGCCGAGGGGTGCTGCCTGGAGAGTGTACCCCGATTCTTCATCCAGGCACCCACTTGAGTGCAGTTTTATGGCGGCAACCGCACCTTTCCTTGATGACTTCCCCCCATTTCAGCCCACACCCGCCTAGCTGGAAGTAGTCTGCACCTCGGATGCACACAGGAACCTGGCTCCTAACCCCACCCAGGGGATGTAAGTGCAGGCTGTGTCCCCACAGCGTATCTTAAAGTGAGGCCCTAGGCAACTAGGGTGCTACAGGCTCCTGAGAACTACTCTTGAGAGAGGCAGGCTTTGATCTATCCTTGCTCTCAAAGATCCCAACAAGGTTTGTAGACCCTGAGCCCTGGAGTTCTGGCCCCGGGCCACCAACATCTGGGAGGTGCTTACCTCGCCATTGAGGAAACAATAGAGGATGGCCACCACAAAACCCTGAGAAGGAAGGGGACGGGAGAGGTGAGGCAAGACCCCAGGCACTCGCAGCCCCACCCAACCCATCCCTGGTTCCCCACAGTCCCTTCAGTCCCCTGGTTAAGGGAGATACTGAACACAGAGTAGGCGTTTAACCAGCACTTATGACAAGTCCAGAGCCCACGGCAACCCCAGATGAGTTCCCTAATCCCACATTCATACCTGGAAAGACCCCACAACAAGTTCGAAGACCATTTTCACCTCGGCTTTGAAGTTGTCAGGGAAGAAGGCAAACATGACGTAGTGGACTCCAAACAGGGGGATCAGCAGAAGCGTGGACTTGGCCAGCCTCCTGGGGACACGTGGAGATGGGTGTGGTATACCAGATGACCAGACTGTGTGAGGATGAACAGTGGTTCTTCTACCCCCACGTTATGCCCACATCTATTCCTGTCCCCTGTCTGTCAATGTTTCTGCTTCCTTGTCCCCTGCCTCCTTGCCTGGGGGAAGCACATGAGAGAATTAAACTCCCTCCATGCTCTCTCTTCTGGAGGAAGCTCACTGAGAATGTAGTTGTAAGAGGCAAGATTTCCCAGTCTCCCTCCTCCTGATCAGTCTCCCCTGCCTAAAGAGTGAGGGTAAATGCATGCCCAACATAGCCATATGAGAGATGCTGTCTCCTCGGAAGTGCTTTGGGTACATCCACGGACACTAGCTCCTTTTGGGAATGAGAACTCTGAGGAATGGAGTCTTCCCAGCCCAAAGGCGGATCCCAGGTGCCCCAGGTGCAGGAGGGCGATGAGCACTCAGCTTTATACCTGGTCATCAGGAATAAGGGCAGACTTGTGGCCCCTGCTCCTCTGCTGTGCCCGTCTCTGGGAGTTGCCTATTCCCCGATCCTGCATGCCTCCTCCACTCACCACAGCAGTACAGTCCTGCTCCCAAGAACTAGCTTCTCTTTCTGCCACCCCGGTGCCAGCAGGGCCAGCATTCCCTCTAGACACTCATCTGTCCCTCCACTGTGCACACTCAGCCCACCTGACAGTTGGTCCAGGGGGGAGGGATGTGGGTGGGATGGGGTGCCCCTGTCTCTCCTGCCTTAGTCCTGGGACCCCACCCCAAGCTCTGTGCAGATGCACCCTGGTCCTTCCCCTCCTTGTTGGGTCTGGCTCCCAGCCACACCTCTCTGGCCATGAACCCATCCCACATTCGGAGGCTGACAGATGGAGGCTTTCTTTAAATTGAAGAGTGGGAACTGCCAGCCCCTCCTTAGGAATTGCCAGCTCCAGCTCCCCCTTCTGCTGTGACAGCTGTTCCTTTCCCTTTCCCCCACATAGACCTGGCCATGGTCAGTTTGGGTTCTGTCCCCAATATTAGCCCACTGCAGCTGGACTTTTGGAAAACAAGGCTGCTGAGGTAAAGGACACCAGTGTGTGCAGGACGGCAGTGGGCAAGCCCCATAAGTTTCCTTCTGGAAAGGAGAGCGATGTTCTGCCCACACAGCCTGCTGAGTACAGAATGCTGTCACACCAGGAATGGGAGGAAGCCTCAGTCTCAGGCCTGACAGTTGCAGGGTTCCAGAATAGAATCCCAAATCCAGCAGCTCGTGACTCTAGCAGGGAGTCTTCCAAGCACGCTGAGATTCCCCTAACAGGGGCCAGTCTAAGGACACCTAGGATCCCAGGACTGGATGGCCCTTGTGGGACTTCCAGGCTCCTCTGGCCTGCATGGTGGTCCTCCGTTCTTCATTGCCACGGTAAAATGAAGGTCCTGTGGGCCTCTGCACAGGTGCCCTGGTCATGTTTTGTGTTTCTTTTCCTTCCTGTCAGCTCCGATTCCCTTAGGAACTTGCTGATCTCCCCAGCACCCAGCACAGGGAATGGACTTCCTCTTTCCAAACGATGAACTCAATGTCTGTCCCACGGACACTGTGGCTCTCTGTGATGGTTAACACCAACTGTCATCTTAACAGAATTTAGAATCATGGAGGAGACAAACCTTTGGGCGTGTCTGGGAGGGGCTTTCGAGATGGAGTTGAGGTGGGAAGACCCACCCCGGCACCATTCCATGGCTGGGGTCCCAGACTGAATGAAAAGGGGAAGTGGGCTGAGTGCCAGTGTTCATCTCTCTGTTTCAAGACTGTGGATGCCATGTGACCAGCGCCTACACTCTGTAGCCACATCTCTGCCATGATGGACGGCACACTGGACTATGAGCTAAAATAGACCTTTCCTTCCTGGAATTGCTTGTCAGGTACTTTGTTACAGCCATAAGGAAAGTAAACACCTCTTCTCTTCCTGCCCATAGACCCCAAACCTTGGAGGGTGAGGAGGTGTGCATCAGTCTTTTGTTCAAAGTGGGGAGCATTTTACAGGGGACTCTGAGTGTGGCATGGGCTGATGCTTGGAGACCTCTTGGCTGTTGCCTGGTATGAGATCTGAAAGTACGATTATTATCAATGGGGAGTATGGAACATGGCTGCCTCATGGTGGAATGGGAGCTCCCTGGAGCATCACCTGCTGGAATCTAATGTATCCCCTTTCTCCACCAGGTACAGGTCAGGGACTGAGCACAGCTCAGTGTGAAGAAGGCACAGGTTTTTCATCCCCATCAAGCTCCCTGGGGGGCAGTAGGTTTGGGCTTCAAGGACACTGGGTGAGTATGAAAGCAGCAGATGTGGGGTGCAGAGGGAGGGCTGCCTGGTGACAGGCAGTGGCTGCTGCTGAGCCTGGCCATGGATAAGAGTAATGTCTGGTTTGGAGTAATTCTAGAGGTGTGTGGTGAGGTGTAGCGGATAATCCAAGGCTCCAGGATGGAAGTTTGGAGCTGGCGTGCTGGGTTCACACTTACGAGTATGGCTTCTGTCATTCTTCCCAATGTCGGGTGGCCGTAGTTTCTGAACCAGGATTCGGATGATGCAAATAAACAAGATGAAGTTCACCTATTGAATGAGGGACCCCCAATGTTGGTCACTTAGAGCAGGCTAGGGGTGGGTTGTCTTCCCCAGTGTTCTGCCATCCCTCCATAGTACCTCTTAGCAGCTCCTCCCTTTGGAGAAAATCATCTGGGGACTCTCCTGAGGACCTGGCCTCCAACTTACCTGGTCTAGAGGGAGAGCTGGAAGCATGGGAAGGTGATGGGAACCTGAGGTTCCTTCCTGACCTAAACACTCATTTCCTGTGTGTTCTGTGGTTAGTTGTCTACTCTGGGATCAGTGGGAAGAGGAGGGCTTACCAAGATGGAGGTGAGGATGGGGGCCTTTATGATCCACCACAGTGAGGAGTGGATGGTGTCCCAGCACCTGAAGAGAGAGAGCACAGAGGTTTGGGAGGAGAAGTCCTCAGCTTGAAAGTCAGCCCTCCCCCAGAGTCTGCTACCCCCACATCTCCCTCCAGCCTCTTGCTTTGGACCTGGTGCTGTGGTTTGTCTGGGCAAGTGTCATCATTCCCAGGGACTCTGCCCCCAAATGGCAGCAGCCAGAGGGAGAGGATGGGACAATGACTCACCCAAAGTCTTCAAAATGGATCCTGACAATGGTCCATACCATGATGAATACACTGGGCACCCCTGTGAGGGCCAAAGAAGAACGGAAGGAAGGAAACAGGCAGAGAACACAGGGAGAGTTTGGAGAAGGAACCAGAGAGAGGGAGGGAGAGAAAAGGGTGGGCGTTTAGGGCTTCTGCCTACGGCGGCACAGGTTGTTCACCGTGTCAAGACCTCCCAGAGTTACCGCGGCTGTATGTCGGAGGGGCTGTGACCGCTTAGACAGTTTTTTTTTCTTTTCTGATTTTAAGCCCTTATAGATTAGCAGTGGCCCTTCATGTCAGGATCAGAAGTGGGAAATGGATGTTTTTGTTCGGGCTCTGTGCCACAGAGCAGCTGTGGGGGGCTAGGAGGTGGGCTACCCCAAGGTCACACATTCTGGGGACATCCATCACTATTGGTGGAGCACCTCATAAGCAGGCTAGGGTCGCACCCTCCCACCACCCAGTGACCCTCCCAGCCCGGCCCCCTCCCTGGTACCATACCCCAGCCGATGAGTATGTACCCCCAGAAGTACTTCCGTTCGGAGAAGAAGGAGACGGCCAGCAGGGTGTGTAGGTAGAGGCCCTCCACCAGCAGCCAGAAGAAGTTGGCCATGATACAATACTGGAAGAAGACCACAGCTGCCTTGCAGCCGACCTGCGGGGAGGAGCGAAGGGAGGTTCAGGGGTGGCGGGTCCCTCACTGCCCAACCTCTGCTTGTGGGGACAGACACACTGCATCTCTGTCAGCTCCCAATCAGGCTCTTGAGACGTACACAGTGGGTTTTTCTGCGATCTTGACTTTATATCCTTGGGCACTTTGGGCCAAGATGGTAATTCAAATTATCCATCTGTCAATGTATCTTCTGTACTTCTGGCTACAGATCCCAGTGACTCTGGGCATGTCCAGTCCTCAGTCTGTGGCTGGCTGCATGTGGCTGGGAATAGCCATGGATGCAGTCCAACACAAAATGGTAAACTTGTTTAAAATGTTAGGAGATTTTTTTCTGGTCATATTTTTTGGTATCTGAATTTCAAGATTCTCCAGCATGAGCTTATCAGTAACAACATGGTCTCACAATGTCAGAAAGTTGGACAAAAGGTGCAGACATACTTCTTGTCTGTCTATACACCTGTTCATTTACCCGTCCACTGGAAATCTGTCTATTTGTGTATGCACATTATGCATGCTTGAGTGTATTTTCAGTCAATCTCACACTATAACCAGGCTGGCCTAGAACTCACTATGTATCCCTGGTTGCCTTCCAGTTCACAGCTAGCATACCTCAGTCTTCTGCGCACTGGGGTTATAGGTGTGAGCCATCATGCCTGGCCATTTATCCATTTATTGACCTCCCAACTCATGACAACTTAGCCATCTATTCATCTACCATCCAGACATCCATTCATAACTGTTTGTCTGCTAAACAACCCACCCGCTCCCCCGTCTCCTCACCCGCTCCCCCGTCTCCTCACCCGCTCCTAGCCGTCTCTCTGTTCACTCCCTGCAGCTGGCTCTCCACTCACTGGCTCTCCATTTGTTAACCACTGCACCCATTCAGTACCCTTTGCTTTCTGAGCCAGCCCAGGACTCACGCAGCCCTGTCTTCTTTCCTCTCTCCTTTGTTCTCTGCCCACTCAGCCCTCCATACACCTCTTTACCCTCCCCAGAGCCAGCCCATTGCCCCTGCTCCCTGTCCTCCAGTGAGGATTGGGGGAGATGGAACCCTGAGGGCAAATTCTTGCTGGAGACTTCAGGAGCTCCCCGACCATAAGGTGTGAGCTGAGGCGTTGGAGGGGTCCCAGAGACCGAGCAGTGGGCGCTGACAGGAGGGTAGAACAGGGTACTGGCTAGTTTTCTGTCAAAATGACACAAGCTGTCTGTTCCTTGGGAAGAGGGAACCTCAACTGATAAAGTGTCCCCACCAGTGTGAGTAAGGCTGTGGGACAGGGTCTTGATGGATGATGGATGTGGGAGGGCCCAGCTCCCAGTGGTACCATCCTTGGCAGGTGGTCAAGGGACTACAGGAAGGCATGCTGAGCAAGCCATGAGGAGCAAACAGTAAGCAGTGCTCCTGCATGGCCTCTGCCGTCATCTGCCTTCCCTTCGTGACCAGCTGTAAGAGGAAGTCAGCCCTTTCCTCTCCAAGCTGCCTTTGGTCACGGTGTTTATCACAGCACAGAAACCTGACAGGAGAGGAAGGGAGGCAGAGGTAAGGGGAAGAAGGGGAGTGAGGATCTTCCTTCTGGGAGCCATCAGAACTGGCAGAGATGGCCCAGGAGGGAGGGACAACAGGAGATCCAGAGAGACATGGAGCAGGGTGATCAAGGGACTCTGGGTGGCTTAGTTGACATGATGGGAATGAAGACTCCTGGGCCTCTGTCTTCTCTCAAAACCCCTCGCTCATTTCATAGCTTCAAGCACCCTCCCAGAGCAGCCATTTATTTCCATCCCCTACACACAGAGCCTGGCCCGCCTGCCTTCTCTTCCAGGCCCCTGGCTGTGTGGCATCCTCCTGGAGCACCCGCCCCCCCATGACTGGAAAGTCCTTTCCTGGGTCACAGTCTAGTCTCTCCAGCTGCAGGCCTGCCTTGCCGGCCTTACAGGACTACTCCACAGAACCACTCACGGTCCCAGACTGAATAAACAGGAGGAAGTGAGCTGAGCATCAGCGTCCATCGCTCTCTGCTTCCTGCTGTGGATGCCATGTGACCAGCGCTCACACTCCTGCCTCCGTGGCTTCCCTGCCATGTCACACTGCACCCTCACAGCCTGAGCAAACCAACCTTTCTTTCCTTACATTGCATCTGTCAGGCATTTTGTCATAGCAATGAAAAAATAACAAATACAGAGGCATACTCTCCAGTGCCTGGCAATGAATTCCTCAGAGGTTCCCTGAATCTCCTGACCCCAGGAAAGCCTAGGACTGGGCTGATGGAGGCAGTCAGCAAGAGCAGGCAGAGAGGGACACCAATGTGGGCACCAGCACCTCGGCTGTAGAGAGCAGAGGGTTGAGCTGGAAGCAATATGGGGAGGGCTTGCAGAGATGGGGAAACTGAGGCAGGGAGTTGCTGAAGTCAGAACAGAAACTAGGGATGAGGCAGGATGGGGGCCTGACTATGAGGTGTGGGGGGCTCTGGGTCCTGACTATGATGTGTGGGGGCTCTGGGTCCTGACTATGAGGTGTGGGGGGATCTGGGTCCTGACTATGAGGTGTGGGGGGCTCTGGGTCCTGACTATGAGGTGTGTGTGTGTGGGGGGGCTCTGGGTCCTGACTATGAGGTGTGGGGGGATCTGGGTCCTGACTATGAGGTGTGTGTGTGGGGCTCTGGGTCCTGACTATGAGGTGTGGGGGGGCTCTGGGTCCTGACTATGAGGTGTGTTGGGATCTGGGTCCTGACTATGAGGTGTGTGTGTGGGGCTCTGGGTCCTGACTATGAGGTGTGGGGGGGCTCTGGGTCCTGACTATGAGGTGTGGGGGGGGGCTCTGGGTCCTGACTATGAGGTGTGGGGGGGCTCTGGGTCCTGACTATGAGGTGTGGGGGCTCTGGGTCCTGACTATGAGGTGTGGGGGGCTCTGGGTCCTGACTATGAGGTGTGGGGGGCTCTGGGTCCTGACTATGAGGTGTGGGGGGATCTGGGTCCTGACTATGAGGTGTGGGAGGTTCTGGGTCCTGACTATGAGGTGGGGGGCTCTGGGTCCTGACTATGAGGTGTGGGGGGCTCTGGGTCCTGACTATGAGGTGTGTTGGGGGATCTGGGTCCTGACTATGAGGTGGGGGGGTCTGGGTCTGACTATGAGGTGTGGGGGGCTCTGGGTCCTGACTATGAGGTGTGGGGGGATCTGGGTCCTGACTATGAGGTACTGAGGTGTGGGGGCTCTGGTCCTGACTATGAGTGACTATGAGGTGTGGGGGTCTGGTCCTGACTATGAGGTGTGGGCTCTGGGTTGACTATGAGGTGGGGTCTGCCTGACCTGGGTCTGGTCCTGACTATGAGGTGTGGGGGGATCTGGGTCCTGACTATGAGGTGTGGGTCCTGACTATGAGGGTGGGGGGCTCTGGGTCCTGACTATGAGGTGGGGCTCTGGTCCTGGAGGTGTGGGGGCTGGGTCCTGACTATGAGGTGTGGGGCTCTGGCCTGACTCTGGTCCTGACTATGAGTGTGGGCTCTGGGTCCTGACTATGAGGTGTGGGGGTATCTGGGTCCTGACTATGAGGTGTGTGGGGGGCTCTGGGTCATGACTACAGGTGTGGGTGGATCTGGGTCCTGACTATGAGGTGTGGGGGGGGGCTCTGGGTCATGACTACGAGGTGTGGGGGGCTCTGGGTCATGACTATGAGGTGTGGGGGGCTCTGGGCCCTGACTATGACGTGCCCACGTGCATTTCTTATTAGCAGAGTTAATTTCTTTTTTTTTTTTTTGGTTTTTCGAGACAAGGTTTCTCTGAATAGCTTTGCGCCTTTCCTGGAGCTGACTTGGTAGGCCAGGCTGGCCTCGAACTCACAGAGATCCGCCTGGCTCTGCCTCCCGAGTGCTGGGATTAAAGGCGTGCGCCACCAACGCCCGGCCACAGTTAATTTCTTATTAACAGATATGTGAACTTTCAGATGGCCCAGCAACCAACGGTTGCTGCTGCTGAGAAGGGAGAGGGATTGGAGGAGTGGTCAGGGTGTGTGTGGTTCTGTCCTTAAGGAGAGAGGAGAGAGATTGGAGGAGAGAAGGAGAAGGAGAGAAGGAGCAGAGAAGAAGAAAGAGGAGGAAGATGAGAAGCGTGAGCATGAGGAGGATGTGGAGCAGGGGTGTGGGCAGTAAGGTGGGTCCTCACCGAGCCCTCAGAGCAGTGGTCCATCTCTCCTCTGTTGAAGAGGGCCAGGTCCTTGATGAAGACAGCAGTGGCCCTCAGGATGAAGGACATAAAGAGATGCATGTGGATGTAGTTTCGGGTACAGTGCAGCTTCCTGCAAGGGGCAGAAACATCTAGAATGTGGAAGGGGCCTTGGACTACCTCACCCTGATTGGCATGGTGCCATGCTTTAGGCAAGGTGGTGGGAAGATCTGTGGCCTCCATGTTACAGGCCTTGCCTCCAAGGTGACAACCCTAGTCCCCAACCTCCTGGGCATCAAGAGTATTTTGGCAGGCCCTCCCTCAGGTGCCCCGTATACAGGAAAGGGGACAAGACTGCTCTGGAGGTCACACCTTGGCCACTTGCTGTTGAGACCGTCCTGGCAGAAGCAAGGGCAGGGGCTGTGAGCCGTCTGAGGGCGACGTGGCAACAGAGGGCCACACTGGGGCGCCACCAAAAAGAGACATTTCATGTTGGCTGCTGGGGCTGGGCCTCACCTGAACAGGCTCAAGACGGCCATGGCAACCAGGAGGCTGACGAGGGACAGGCTGTAGCCGATGGTGTAGCCAGTCTTCACGGCACTGTAGAACTCGGTCTGCTGCTGCTGGGGGAGGTAGGCAAGGATCTTGGGTAGCAGTCGGGGGACCTCAGCTTGGGACTGGGGACGAGCTGGCTATTGCTCTCCTGGTACTCCTGCCTCACGTAAGGAAGACACGTGCTCAGGGCTCCCAAGAGCAGCTGAGTGGTGCCCACTACACTCTGGTTTTCATAGACACATGGACACTGTGCCCAGAGGTGATCGGGGTAAATGGGTCCTTCTTTCTGCTGTGTATGTTGGATATCAGTGTGGCAAAGAGTGGAACTTCCAACTCCCACTTGTCAATCACTCATTTTTTTTTTAAATAGAATTCTGAGAGTCTACCTTTATAGCGCAGGCTAGCCTCAAACTCATGATCTTTTGGCCCCAGCCTCTCAAGTGCTGGGATCGCAGACGTAGAGATGTAAATCAGCTTGAGGGTTAGCCCAGGCTAGCCTCAAACTCATGATCTTTTCACTCCAGCCTCCCAAGTGCTGGGATTGCAGATGTAGAGGCAGACCAGCTTGGGGGTTCTATTTCAGTTCTGGCTGCTCTGAGGACAGCTCCCCTTGGGTGTGATCCTCATGAAAGGCCTGTGTGTACCCTGTTGGGGGAGTCAGGGGACGGGCCTCGGGAGTGCAAGCTTGAGGAAAGTGGACCTCGGTGTACAGAGGCACAAGACCCCCTCACCTCATCCAGACTCGATGTGTTGTCATCCAGTCCACAGGCAATGTAGTAGGAGCCCGACTCCAGTTGTGACCAGCCTTCTTCAGTGCAGCTACGGCTGATGTTATGTCCTGGAAGCAGGTGACAGGGAGAGATGCAGAGTCTAGAGCCAGGAGGCAGGGCAGAAGACCCAGAACTCGCTCTCCCCAGCTCCCAGACCCAGACCCTTGGGGTTCCCCTAGGGTGAGATGTTCCGGCAGAGAAGCTGCCTGAAGACAGGCTCAGAACAGACGTTGCTGTGACTCCATTTTACAAAACAGAATTTGGCCCCTTTTTTTAGTGCAAACACAGAGAGAGGCAGGAGGACTCTGGTGTGTGTACATCGTCCCTCCTGTGCAGCGCCAATTGGAAGGCACAGACCGAGGAGTGATTCAGTCATGCCAACAGACAAGAATCATGCTCTACACTTACCAGAGCACATTAAGAACATGTAGACCCGTGGAGATATTAAGACCATATCAGAAGAACCAGGCAAGAAATTTTCAAACACACCAGACCAATAAAAGGTTCAAGAAACCCCCTCATTTGAACCCCACAAAGAGCAGGACACCTAACGCTAGGCTTGCCCCACCAACCTGTTATCTGAACACCCAGTGTGTGTGCCAAGGGACAGAGAATGCCTCATTGTCCCTGAGGCTGCAACTCAACCTTTCCCCACTGCTTGGCATGGCCCACTTGAATTTTTATTCACCTGTCTATTCGTCTACTGTCTGTCTATCCATCTGTACCTAGTCCTATGTCTTGCCTCAGTGGTCCTGTACAGACTGGGCACTCTGGGCTCTCACCCCCAGCAGCCCGCCAACTGGGATCTTAGTAACTTATCTAACCACCTGATTTTTTCCCATCTCTGTCAGCTCTGCCCTTAATGTTGGGGTTGCAGATGCACCCCACATGTCTGTGTTTACAAGGGTGCCAGGGATCTGAACTCATAGGGATCTTCATGCTTGCACAGCAGGAGTTTTCCCATGGAGTTATACCTCCAGTCCTCCTGCAGGTATTTTACTCAGCCAGAGTAGACTTCCTTCTAACCCTCCGGTTTTTATCTTCCGTAAGAACCAAGACTCTTTGTAGGGGGCATGCTTTCCTTACTCCTGTTACCCTAAAGGACAGGAGTGGGGGTTGGCATCACCCTTTATCCAAACTTACAAATGCTCCCCTTGGGGTTGAAGGCCAACTGATCTCACCCTTTCATCCACACTCTCTCCTGTATATCCAGTCACTAGCCATAGTCTCCCATTCCCTCCCTCAGCTTCAGAACTGGGTCCGCTGAGTACTGCTGCATAGACTTCACAAGGTCTTCACAAGCTCAAATCTTCATATTCATGTGCACTCTGAGGTGAGGTCTGCGGCTAAGGAAGGGCTAGCTTGTTCACATCCCCTCAGGTCCTCATCTGAGCAGAGCATCACTTGCGTCCCCACATCCTCCTCCCTCCCAGAACCTCTGCCCATTTACTGTACATTTGCTTATTGTTTCACTTAAAGGTGTCTCCAGCTAGCACCATGACTCCCAGAGGGCAGGCAGGTGACAGTCTCCAAAGTCCCTTCCCACTGTGTAGCACGGAGCTCAGAGTGACGGGAGGTATCTCATCTACTGGCTGAATGTGGGCTGGAGGTCTTAAGGGGGCCTCTTCCCTTTTTGTCTAACATGAATGTTTGATCAAATAGAACATGACAAGGTATGTAAGCAAAGCTGTGTGGCGGTTTCCTAGGGCCCCAAAGGTCATCTGTTCCAGGCTGTGACAGACTGAGTCATAACCAAGACAACAAGAACATGGGAGGCATAACTCAATCAGACCTGCCAGTCAATCAGTTATCAATTGCTGAGCAAATATTTAGTGAGCCCTTCCCACACGCTTATCTCCGTGTGAAGAGCTAATCAAATCCCACAAGCCCTCTCAATGCCATCCTTGGTCGTGAAGCCCCCAGGATCCGCTAGACCCTTGGACAGTTTTCTCACTTCCTTAAGTGGCAAAGACCCCAAGCTGACACCATTCACAACATGTGGCCCAGCTTCTGGCCTTCAGCCCACAGCTCGTACCATGAATAGGAGAGAAGAGCTGAAAGATGAGTGGGCAGTCCAGCACCACCACCTGGCCCAGAGGGGTGGGCGGCCAGCAGGTGAGGTTGTCCCACATCTTGCTGCAGCCTGTGGGGTGAAAGCAGAGGACACGTGTCAACAAATGGGCACAGTGACCACTCTCCCTCTCCTTTCCTTAGAGGGGCTTGTCAGAGTGGAGGCCATGCCTGCCCAGGCTGCAGAGGTCCTGTTCTGATGGAAAGAAAAGAGGACCCTCTCTCCATATGGGACGGAGCTTCCCTACATGGCATCAAATAGTTATTTATTCTAGACAGGGTCTTGTATAGCCCAGGCTGGCCCTGAGGAAGACCTTGAACGTCTGGTCCTCCTGTCTCTACCTCTGGAGTGTTGCTGGAATGACAGGTGTGTGCCACCATGTCCAGTTTATATGATGCTGGGGATCGAACCTAGGGCTTGTTGTGCGTGCTAACTGCCAATTGAGCTACATCTCCATTTGACAGACGAGCACCAGAGATGCCAGGCAGGTAGCTAGCTGGTTCTGCCCAATGGCAAACTGTCTCTCATTCTGGATGAGTTACTGGACATGTGTATAGGTGTCAGTCTTCTTGAATGACAAGAGCTGAGGCTTTGGCATCCAAATACTCAGAACAGTGGCTTTAACTCTGTGGAGTGTTCTGGGAAAGCCGTCCCTGAGAAAAGGGAGCAAAACCTGTTTTCATTTTGTTCTGAACTTTAATGGGAGTTGGTCAAAGTGTGAGAAGGTCATGTCACCTTCTGTAGTGCTCGCCTGTGGTATCTGAGTCAGTGACGGCACAGCTGTACACTCCAATCCGCGTTTATAGCGCTCTCGTTCCCAGAGCTTATATTTATAGGCACAACCTTCAGACTGTCTCCTTTATCTTTTACTGCTATCACGCCTGCACATGCATACGGCATTTGATTATAAATCACTCTCCTTTCTGTTTTTTTCTTTTATAGCGAGTCGTATATGTTTCTAGCAGCACAATGAGTGGCCTTCATTTTTATGGTTTGTAAGAAAACAGACATTTAGATTTCAAAATCTTACATTACCAAATTACCAGCAGCAGTTTCAAGCAATTCAGCCCCACAGTTTGAGCCTGCCTTCTCGACACAAACAAGGCTATTAATCCACATTCAAAAGAGCAAGATCCATCTCAAGAGGCTCTGTTAGAAACCATCATTGTTTAAAAACACAAGTATGCATCTTCTTTCTGAGCTTTGTTTTATAATAGTAAAGGCAGCACTGGAGATGTTTCCAGAAGATGCTGGGTACTGGGAAGCACACTGACAGCACTTCTTCACAGAGCTTGCAGAGCATTGCAGCCTGGCTGGTGAGGATGCTGAGGGGCGTTTCCAGGGGGTCTACAAAACTGGGTGTCCCTGAGGAAAGACGACTCCTCGGGACCCCTCTCCTGGAGCAGGCTGCCTCTTGCAATGCTGCCAGCCCCACCGATTTGCTAAGGAAACCCAACCCCAGAGTCAAAGTCAACGCCAGCTGGGCCAAGCCCAGACCAGCCCAGGTCCGAAGGTTCACAAGTTCTCAAGAAGGGGGCCTGGGAAGAGGACGTGGAGGGGTGCATCCACTTGGGGGAAGAGCCTCCGGACTCTCAGTGCTGTGGTCATGTGGCAGCTAAGGAGGGGAGTGGGGTGCGTGGGGAGGGGGGACAGGACCCCTGGTGCTGTAGCAGTGTGGCTGGACCTGCAGCCAAGGCTAAGGAAGTCACCCAGAGTGCATCCTCTCTTCCTGTGCTCCTGCCACTTTATCATGTCCCTCATCTATCCTGAGTCCCATGGTTGGCTTTGGCCGATGGTCCGTCTTCTGCTCCTAGGAGGACGTAGAGCAGCTCCTCAGGCTGGGAAAATCTGCTCATGATTTATGACCTGTTTCAATTAACATCAGCCAGCTCTAGGTTTGGAATGTCCCAACATTGTTTCAGTCTCTAAATAAGCAGCTTATATAACCGGTCCATTTCACAGATGAGGAAATGGAGGCAAGGTGGCAGGATGAGGTGTGGCCGAGCCTCGGGCTTGCCTATTCACACATTCCTCTCCTGGTTTACAGGGCTTGGTAGCATTTCTCTGGGAAATTGGCCGCTGCTGGACTTTATGTACCCTTGCTGACAGTGCTGGGCACACCCTGTTTTGCAGGCCAGCTATTGTGTCTGGGTCTCTGCCAGACCTCGAGCTTTCAGAGTTGCCAGTCAGGGCTGGAGTGGGGGGGGGGCGGGGGTTCAGCTTCACCAGAGGTGGGACAGAATTGAAGGGCACTGGGTGTGCCCTGTGGGGACTCTGCATTTCGCCTCAGAGAAGTGCAGCATGGCCAAGGCCATGCTGTGAACTGGACCCAGATCAGCAAGAAGACCCTGAGGAAGAGAGGCCTGCAGGTGTGCGGGCTGGGGAGCCCCTTGCAGGGGGCACCTCAGGGGTGGGTGACTTGCTGGGGCAGCTGCGCTGGGAAGCAAGGAGGAATGACAGTCATGAAATGCTTGGTTTGTAGAAATGACTGTGTCCAGGAGATTTCCCCATGTGCCCATGCAGGGCTAAGACCCCAATAGGAAAACCAAGAGGCTGAGATGATGGATAGAGAGGCAGGCAGGCACAAAGCCCCCAGGAAGTCAATTTTATGTAATTTCCTATACATAATGACACACACTTACATGTACTTCCAGACACACTGACCACAGACACACATGCAAACATACATGAATGGTCATCGGAAGGCCACCAAGTGAGCAGACGCAGACAGACACAATGCACAAACTGACCCCACACGGATGCACTCACACACGGACACTCGGAAGCAGGCAGAGTGGTATACTGGAGAACCAAGCACAGCCTTAGGTAGACGTGAGCCAGGGGTGCCCACTTGTGCCCACTTGTGCCCATGTGAACATGCACAGAGCCTCAACAGCAGTCAGGGCAGACCCGAAATCTGCAGATCTATGCCTGCCTTCTTCGGGATCCCAGTCTCCTTGTTGCGTACAGGGCGTTGGCACTCCACAGGCACCCTGTGCCAGCAGTGACCTCACTGGGCTCATGAGGGTGGCCAGTCCCCTCTGGGGACAAGTCTGGAGAGGAGGTGCAGTGGAGCTCAGGGCCTGGAGTCGGGGCTTCTTGGGTTTGCCCCATGCTCTTGAGGCCTGCTGAGACGAGTCTGTAGCTTGGCAGCACAGGGTGAGGCATACAGACAGTAGGCAGGCTAAGTCTCGTCACCCACTGACCCAGGCCTCAGTCTCAGGGTCACAGGAGTCAGGGGGCCATTCTGCCATAAAGTGTGGCTCAGGCCAGGCCCATCTGTGAGAATACACAGACACACACACCCATGAGCACAGGAGGCCTTTGCACCAGGGTTAAGGAGGGACCCAAAAAGGTTACATAACAGCCTCAGAATGGTGTCGGCAGCCAGGAGCCAGCAAGCTGGACAGGTGCTCCCTGCTCCCATTATGTAACCATAAACAGCCTGGAGAGATGACCCAGGATGGAGGCCCAGCTGCCTTCCCGCCTCTGCCACGCCATGCTAGCCCTCTCCCAACACAGTGAGTCTTGAGTTTCCCATTCTCCCAGGTCCTCTGCTTCCCTAGACCTTCCCACCTTTTCAAATTTACTCAACCCTGGGCGACCAAGCCAAGTAGACAGAGCTCCCCTTTGTCCTGATGGCCTCTACAGGGTCTGGCCAGTTGGTCTCATCTACTCTCTGGGAAAGTCAGGAGTCAAGGAAGTTATTTGGGAGTGCTCCCATGAGCAGTGGGATAGGGAGGGGACGGAGAGGCCATGGACCCACTTGGCTCATCATGGAAGGTCTCTACCATTGAGTACCCTAGATCTCCCACCTCAGGTACTCCAGCAGCCATGGCTGGACCCTTGAAGGCGGAACTGTCTGCACTTTCACAGCCATCCACGGTTTACCGTGTTGTTTCTAGATAAGAACTGGGAGCTCCTCAGACTTGGTGGGGTCAGGAAAGCATGGAGGCATCGTGGCCCTTCTGCTGTGTGACTTCTCAGACCCAGAGCTCTGTGGTGTGACCCTGACCCTCGATCCCCATCTGACTGATGGTTATGGAAGGCGCATGCTTTGGACGGGCTGGTGACACAGGGGAACTTGGGACTCCTCTGTTTCCATCAGACTCACCCGTGGTTTCATTCTCCAGCTGGGCCTCCTCCAGGCATTGCTGGCGCTGTATCTCAATCATCTGCAGGTACTCACACTCCTGCTGTGGGCTGGCTGCCCGGCTGCCCTGAGGACAAAGCAGACAGAGATGTCAGCCTCATCCACAGACTTGAGGAGCAGGGGGCTGAGCAGGGCCAGCAAAGGCTGAACCAGCTCTCATCCTGAGGATATGAGTTCCACACTGGATGTCCATTGCGGCCAAGGTCTTCACCATAGCCTCAGACTGAACCCCCAACCCAATCTCAGTCTATAACCCATCTTAGCCCAAGACTGAACTCATCCTAGGCCCAGATGAGCCCTTATCCCAGCTCCACTCTGTACCCTACAACAGCCCCAGACTGTACCCCTGCCTCAGCTCTAGACAATCTTCTCACTGACACCCAGGTTTTGCCTTGAGGATCCTCTCAGGCCTCTTGGCTCCCGAGCAATGCTGCTGCTGCTGGATTCTGACTCTGGGGGAAGTATAACCCCAGGTGGAGGTCAAAGATCTTTTCCCCAGAATCTTGAGCTGATCACTAAGCTCTGCCACTCTGTCCCTGCCTCAGTCTCCCCTGCATGGGTGGTGCCATTCTAGTGATTATAGATGACCTGTTATAGGATGTTGGACACCAGCCTGGAACTCCTGGGGCCAAACCTGGGCAGAACAAAGGAGTCTGCTGCAGCATCTCCTTCATATACGTAGCCTCTGTTCATTCTTGCTTATGAAGATGGGACAGGATACTGACCCTTCTTACCCAGTCCTCACCATCTCCTTCGCCACAGAAAAAGGAAAAACAGATTCCACAAGGACTAGGGAGGCTTAAGCAAGTAAGTGAGGCCCCACAAGAAGTCCCCAGCCCCCACCAGCCTCCTAAGTCTCTAGGAAGTCAGAGGGGATGAAGAAGCCCTTGCTTCTCTCCTGCCCTCCAGCATGGCTGGGCCCAGGAGCAGGGTTGGGTGGGCAGACAGCATGGCAACACATGGCACTGTGGTAGACATGAGTCTGAGGGCAGCTGCCTGGGATCAAGGGAAAAGTGTCAGGTGCTGAGGGTTTGTGGGTGTGCAGAAGGTGAAGGCCTCTGGGAGTGAGCAGTGGCACTAGGGCAGCTTTTGTCTGCCTCTGACTTTAGGACGTGGCCACCGTTCTGGGCAGTCCTGTTTCCTCATCTCTGCCTGGGTTGGAGAGAATCACAGTCTCCACCAGGGCCCAGGCAAAGCTCTGGGGTTAGACCTCACAGTTGAGATTCCGAGTCTCCCTTTCATAACTCTTACCTGGACTCGGTCTCTGCATGGAAAATGAACATCAGTCCCAACCCCCACCCCCGACTCAGCCTTGCTGACGGAAGCTTGTGGAAACAACATAGACATGGGAGCTTCTCTTTATTTCCTCCCTCCAAGGGGACCTCCTGGCTTGCAGCATCAAAGTACATAGAACTGGACCAGTGTCTAAGTGGGTCAACACCAGTGACTGCTCTGCACCCAGACAGCAGGGTGCTCTCCACTACCATCAAGAGAAGGGTCTAAAATGAACCAAGCTAGTGGGAACTCATGAACTTTAGACCAACAGCTGTGGAGCCTACATGGGACTGGGCTAGGCCTTCTGCATACAGGAGACAGTTGTGTAGCTTGGTCTGTTTAAGGGGCCCTGCAGTGGGATCAGGATCTATCCCTAGTTCATGAGCTGGCTTTTAGAGTTCATTACCTATGGTGGGATACCCTGCACAGCCTTGATGCAGGGTGGAGGGTCTTGGACCTGCCTCAACTAATGTACCAGGTGTTTTGCTGACTCCCCAGGGGAGACCTTAGCTTTTCGAAGGAGGGTTTGGAGAGGGAAGGTGGGGGGGGAGCGGGAGGAGGGATGAGGGATGAGGGATGAGGGATGAGGGGGGATCTGTGGTTGGTATGTAAAATGAATAAAAATTTTCTTAATAAAAAAAGAGGTCTAAGCTGAGGCTTGGCCATGACTGGCTTCTACCCCAATAGGTCTTTCATTCCTGGGAAATTTCATTTCCCAGGTCACCAGTGGTCCAACTAGCACTGTGTCTGTCCTAGCTCAGGTCCATAGGAAGACCTCCTCCTTCACCTATTCCTGCCACCCAGACCTCACTTGTCTAGGACTGGAAGTCACGTACTGAACAAAGGTACCCACTGGGGTCCAGACAAGGGCTGCTAAGTTCTTTTCAACTTGGCAAATGGAAATTAGCACGGGACTGTCATGGAACATCGCAGAATCATTTAAAGAAAAGGCAGTTTGAAGGAGACCCAGCACCTGTGTGTCCTCTTAGGGACCGTATGCTTCACCTCTTTCATCTAGAATGCTTGTAGTGATATGGCTTAGGGGATCTGTGACTGGCGCATCCTCAGGTGGAGAGAGTAGTGGGGCAGTCATGGGTCTCCTGGAGGTGACCTCTGAAAGAGGAAGTTGGGACTGGCCAGCCAACTGTTTTACCTTGCTCATCTGGGAGCACACACCACTCACTAGGTACCCTCCCAGGCCCAGCCTATCAACAGCTAGATACCTTCGGATTTGGGGCTTCATCCCCAACTCTCAGGGTTCCCCTCACATTTTCACCTTCTGTCACACTGTACTGTGATATGAAGACAGGGATGCCGTGTGGATACCTGCTGTTTCTGTGTATAAGCCTACCCACAAACTTTCCTCTCCTCTGGTGCCAGGTTCTCATTAGAGACCTCCCCCATCACTGCTCCTGGTGAACCCTCTTGCAGGGGATTGGTGTGACCAAGACTTAAGGCAATCAGCATTCCCAGACTCAGCGCCTGGCACCTGGCCCAAGCCATGCTCCTCTGAGCCAGAAGGCTCTCACTCCTGGGACTTTGGATTAAACTAGGAGGCAAGTGGGTTTAATTCTCCCCACTGGATTGGGAAAATCTCAAAGGACCAGAGGCTGGGCTACTGTGGTAATCTTGTTGACAAACAGAACATGAAGATGAAGGCCACTGAGGGGCGGCAGGATGGAGACAGAGAAAACCCAGAGCTGCTTGACAGTGAAGGCAGGCAATGTCTGAAGCCAGATCTTCCCACAACACGAGCCAATAGCCTTGTTTATAGTTTAAGCTAGTTAATTTTTTTTTTTAATCTCAGGAACCCAGATGTCCATTTTTATGGTCTGAGGACAGAACAATGACTGTTCCTCACTTTTGGAGTCTTCTTAAGCCAGAGTAATGATCACACAGATTGCCAAGTGGTATCCCATATTTGTGTGTGTGTGCATGTGTGCACACATGCACAGGCATAAATGTGTAAATGCACATAGAGACCAGAGGTAACCTAAGGTGCTGTTTCTCAGGCACTCTCCACCTTATTTTTTGGAACAGGGGCTCTCATTGGTCTAGAATGTGCCAAACAGCCTGGGCTGGCTGGCTTGCAAGCCCCAGGAACCCACCTGTCTCGGGTTCCCCAGCACTGAGAATCCAGGTTCCTGCTAACCATCCGGTTTTGCGTTTCTTCATTCCTTCCTTCCCTGTTTCTTCCTTTATTTTTAGTGTGGGTTCCAGGATCTAACTCAAGTATTTGTGCTTGCAAGGCAAACAGGTTACCAACAGCCTTCTCCCATTTTGAATCACTACGGGACACCTATTCTTAGCCACTTCTGCCTGATACTCTCTAATAAAATTCTGGCTGACACCATGCAACTGTCCCTCCAGAAGTACTGCCTCAGAGCATGGTTTTGAGTCAGAGAGAGGAGGGGGGCATGGATCCAGCAGTCCCCAGGGGAATTTGGAATCCTGGATAGCTGTGAACCATGAAGAGGTATGGTATCCAGTAGTTAAACTATCTTTGCCAAAATTTAGTTGATTAAAACACCCCTGTCTGGAAGAATGTAGAGGAAATAGTGACCCAGAGAGGGGCCTGAGGTCACCCAGTAAGTCACATCCTCAGATAGGACCCAAGTCTTTGACCCTAGTCTGTGTAGCATCAATCCTTTGCCGGAGATTTGCCTTTGGCCATCTGGTCAACCATGGCCCTTGGGAGGACAGAGCTAGGGCAGCTCCCTGTGGCCCTTATCGTGGAGAAATTCAGGCAGGCCTTGGACTTCCTCTCTCATTTGTTTCCTTTTTCTAAACATCCTCATTATCCTTCTGGACTTCAGATCTACAGTGGACATTGAAAAATTCCCTGGGCAAATACAGCCAAGTTTGCTGATCACTGGACAAGCTCCAGGGTAAGATCCTGGTGGACAGTGGGTATCAGGGTGGGGCACAGAGTTTATATAGAATGAGGAAAGAGTTAGACAATCTGGGGTGAACTCAGCATCCCAGGGTACACACAGACTGGGAGACATGAACTCCTCACCATGTTGCAGGAAGCCTTGTGTAGCTACTGTGAGGAGTTCTAGGGACATCTTGTGAGGAGTCATAGAAAGGAGGCAGGGATAGACTTGGGAAGGGCCTCGAATGTCAGTCTTGAAGTATGAGCTTTGATTTCTAGGCTACTGGGGACCCTCAAAGATGTGGTCCAAAAGGATGAGGGTAGGGGAAACACACTTTGCAAAGACCTGTCACATTATAGGTGGTTGGATACAAGGGAACAGGCGACCTCCGGGGGGAGTATGAGGTGGACTGAGTCAGGAAAAGTATGCTGTCTGCAGAATTGTAAGCACTAGGAGTCACTATGAATGACTTGTGCTGTTGTGTTATAGAGTTTGGGACCATCAGGCGAGGTAGGGAATCAGCAGAAGTTGGTAGGACACTGGGGGTCCTATTGGATATCTTCCTTATTGCACTGGCCCCATACAGAAAGCATCACACATACTGAGATTTGTTTAAGTCGCCCCATCCCTGAACCCGGATCACGTGATGATAGGCATGCATGGAAACTGATGACCAGGAAAGGGAAAGCTCTGTAGAGCACCAAAGATTTCATCTTATTGGTGCACAAGAACCCCCAACAGGAAGGTGTAGTAAGTTGACCTGTGTGGTTGCCTCACTAACACACACACACACACACACACACACACACACACACACACACACACACACACACACACACACCATCTCTGTTTTTGACAAGGGCTGGCTGTGCAGTCAGAGCTCAGCTCTACCTTGTGATTCTCTTGCCTCGGCCTCTTCAGTGCTAAGACTACAGATGTGACACCATGCCCAGCTCTGTCTAACACCACAGACAGACAGACACACAGACACACAGACACACACACAGACACACAGACACACAGACAGACAGACACACACACACACACAGAGACAGAGACAGAGAACTTTCGAGAGCTCTCCTAGTTGCTGGAATCTCAGCAGAGACATCCAGTCTGCTCCATCCCCAAGCACTTGTTGGGAAGTTTCCTCTGGGGCAGGAAGCCTTTCACAGGGTACATATTCAATGTAAACCCCCTGTTGTCCTGGACACCCCCGGGGAAGAGGACCCAGGATCTGTGGGTGCTGCTAGAACTAAAAACACCAACCACCCACGGAGCCCGAGGCTGCAAGTCTTCAATTTACAGATGTCAGCCTGTGGACTCTTCCCCTCCTCCAAGGCCCTGTTATGCAGGAAGAACTTGTTTTGAAGGTGGCTAGGAGGAGGTGCTTCCTGAGAGATGTGGATCTTAGTACCTTGAACCACATAAGACAGAATGCATAGAGAGAGGCTTCCCCAGGCAGGAAGCCTCCCTGCTAAGACACCCCACTCTCACCCCAAATGCCTGCCAGCTGGCTGTCTAACCCCATCAGTCAGACGGAAGGCCACTGCCATAAGACAACCCTCTGAGAATAAGTCACTGTTCACCTTGTGGTGCTTAAGGTGGTTGGAGAATATTTAAATATTGGATATGAGGGAGACTAGCATGCATATCGTGTTAGGTGTGACCAGAATACCATAGTTATACAGGACAATGGTCTTTGATTTTAGAGATGCATTTGGATCCAGGTTAAAGGTCAATATTCCCTTAATTGACTTTAAATGTACTTTAGCCAAAATAAACAAGTGATGTAAAAATTAAACATTGAAGTACCCAATTTCAAACCTAAGGAATCTGTATGTCCATTATACTATCCTTTTACAAAGATTTTTTTTACATTTTGTGTGTGTGTGTGTGTGTGTGTGTGTGTGTGTATCTTAGCATATGTGTCTTCATCACACATTTGCAGGTGCCCATGGAGGCCACAGGAGGGTACTGGACGCCGTGGAACTGGAGTTATGTGTGGTTGTTGAGTGGTGTGGTTGTTGAGTGGTGTGGTTGTTGAGTGGTGTGGTTGTTGAGGAGTGGTGTGGTTGTTGAGTGGTGTGGTTGTTGAGGGTGTGTGGTTGTTGAGGAGTGGTGTGGTTGTTGAGTGGTGTGGTTGTTGAGTGGTGTGGTTGTTGAGTGGTGTGGTTGTTGAGTGGTGTGGTTGTTGAGTGGTGTGGTTGTTGAGTGGTGTGGTTGTTGAGTGGTGTGGTTGTTGAGTGGTGTGGTTGTTGAGTGGTGTGGTGGTTGTTGAGTGGTGTGGTGTGTGTGTGTTGTTGAGTGGTGTGGTTGTTGAGTGGTGGGGTTGTTGAGTGGTGTGGTTGTTGAGTGGTGGGTTGTTGAGTGGTGTGGTTGTTGAGTGGTGTGGTTGTTGAGTGTACCCATACAGGTCCTCTGCAAAGCAGCTGCTCTCAGCCACGGAGCTCTTCCTCCAGTCCCTTTTATGCCATTCTTATTGACTTATTTATTGGAGACAAGTTCTCACTGAGGGGCCCAGGCTGGTCTTGAACTCAGCCTTCCTGCCTCAGCCTCTTGAGTGCTGGAATTACAGGCATGAGCCACTACTCAAAACATAATATTCTTTCTATTTGTTTATGTTTGAAACATTTTACAGTAAAAGGAAAAAACCCTATTCATGTAATGGAGAGATTAAGCTCTTTTCTTCAGAAGCCCTGCTGAGAAGCAGGAGAGAATTTCTATATATTGTGGCTCTCCTGCGTACAATGTTGGGAATCCAAACAGGAGGGCAAAGTCTGAGAGGCTGAGAAAAGGCCAAGGCTCACTTTAGTCCCCAGCCTCCAACCCTCCCCTGTGAACCAAGCGGCCACAGTGAAGGGGTTGGTAACGGCAGGAGGGTGGCCGGGTAAAGTCGGATTGCCATGAAGGCTTCCCTCACTGTGAGATGTCCTGCCAACCACTGCCCAGCCTCCTCTAAGGAGGCCTTGTCACTTCCTGAAGACACCTCATGAGGATACCCCACCCACTCCATGGATCTTGCCTGCCCTGGCTGGACAAAGGTCCAAGCTTGGGGACCGAGGAGCAGGGATGACCTGTCACATGGGCCACACAACATCTTCACTACCTTTTCTTCCTTCGGAGTTCACACAGGTCCTGTCTGGATACCTACCCCTGTCTCACTTGGACCTGGGGTTGACAGAATATCAGGCCCCAGCCAGAAAGTGGGGCTAGGTCCAGCCCCGCCTAGCCTTCTCAATTCTCCTTCACACTGGGCCAAGGGCTCCTTTATCCCTTCAGAGGTGAGGGAATCAGGTCCTTCTGTGGAGATTAAAGGTGTTTCCCAAGCCAACTAGACATGGCTGTGGGGTAAGGCAGGGTCTAAGGCTCTGCTCCTAAGCTGTGACCCCCATGCAAGCTACAGAAGCCTCAGAAGAGGCTAGGTCTCCAGACTCTAGGGTGGGGAGGCATGAACCTCTAGAGAGTTCTGTCTTTCAGCGTGGCCCTGGGAGTCCTGAGCAAGCATAACTGAGGTTGTCTCTCTATTCCAGAAGGTAGCCTGGCCCAGTAGCCACCATATTTCCTAAAGTTCACAGTATGGTCTGCTGAGGCCAGAGGCCTGGGCAGTAGTGGGAAGACCCTAGAAAGGCTGATTGTAGTGGCCAGGAAGGACTCCTCTGGTGAGGTGTGACCTTCAGGAGCAGGTGGCTTCCACCTGTCTGGGGAACACTGAGAGGAGCTGGCCTTGCCTTTCATCCCAGCCATCCCAGTTCTGATGGAAACTGGGCACTGGGGTTCTCTCTACCTCTGGGGCCAGGCTAGCAAAGGCTGTTTTCATAGTTTGCAGTTGAAGCTGGCCAATGGAGCCAAATTTAAGGGCATTGCCCTGCTTCTTCCAAGGAGGTCTCCCTGTTCGTCTGTCACAGCAACCCTGTCCGTCAGTCCCAAGAGGCTGTTCCCCACATCCATTTGGGGTCGCTGGTTGTGCCATGCTCCTACAGTGGAGACTCTTGCAAAGTAAGGCCTCAGACTGTCTCCAGTCTGAGTGTTCCCACTAGCCTGGCACTGGGCATCTGTCTGCTGCCCAGGGGGCAGGAGCCATGGAAGGCCTTGGGACATACTTCATTTCCTCCTCTGGGACATTGGAGGTTTTTCTTTCCTTTTTTTTTTTTTTTTTTTTCTTTTGGCTTCCCCGTTCAAAGATTTCCCTTCCCAGGCCAAGGCAGGGCCCCATAAACAGAGTGATAAGGCTCTGTGCCTTCAATGTGAACTCTGCAGCTGCCATTTTATGGCTCTGATAACATGTCCCCCCCAAGTCCGGCTGGAGCAGGAACACTGGGTGTCCTTTCCAGGAGAGAGCAAGTAAGGACAGCGGGGCAGGAACTGGGACCCTCCTCCATGCCAGGCTAAGTCCCTTCCCCTCGTTTTGTGGGCCAGGCCCTGAACTGGGCCAAGAGGACAGTGAGTCTAACTCCACAGGAGGAGCAGAACAGCTCGGGCAGGGAGGCTGCGGAGCTGAAGGATGGGTCAGAGTGGGCGATCAGAAGCAATCAGGAGGAGCCAGAGTTGGGAAGATGGGAAGAAAGGTATGGGAGGGGCCAGGCTCAAGCTATGTCTAGATGGAGGGCACCTGGAGACCGCCAGTGGTCCAAAGAGTCCTGGCTTATCCAAAATAAATCAGAGTAGCTGGGACCCAGAGTTGGGAGCACTGGAGAGTTGCTGGTGTGTGGCCGGAAGACTGTGACACTGAGGGCCACCGTGAGTCACACTGTGAGTCCAGTGGAGCCTGGAGTGTGAGGAGGTGGGATTGTGAAGTAGAGGGAGGGGCCACACCTGTCAATTCTCAGAGGGCTGCTCCTTCACCAGGGGATGAGCTTTCCCAGGTTAGTGCATGCCAGACACCAGCGAGGTGGCAACAGATTCGTGTTCTGATGGAGGCGATGGTAAGGGAGGTAACCGTGGGACAGAACCCCCTAGGTGACGAAGATTCCCCACCCTCCTCCAGGCAGCCTACTGTTTCCAGACCAGAATCCACTTGGGAAAAGACTATCTTGAAGCAACAGCCCCACAGGTGGGAAGCAAAGGGAGAAAGACAATCACCTCTATCCAAGTACGTCTGACAAGGACAGGTGTGGCTCCTGTGGCCTCATTTTGCCCTTCTGTAAAATGGGCAGACTGAGTCTTGAGGTCTTCCTTACTCTCAGAGGTAAGGTGACCCAGCATCTGCCCCACGGTCCTGGTGAGCCATCTACAGCCACAGGATCACACCCACACACATATAGGTGTGCTGAGGAAGCAGAAGTCGAAGGCAGAGCAAGGTCCCCTGCTTTTCCCAGGACACCTGTCCCTGCCACCAACTCTGACCTTTCTCTGCTCACCACCATCCTATCGTTAGAGGAGATAGAGCACAGGAAGGCGAGTCCTGTCACCCATAAGCTCCCAAGGACCCCTTCCCAGGCCATAGGTATAAACGCTGCATCTGCTGCTGGCTGGTCTTCATCCCACAAGTTCACAAAAAAATGCCTAGAGACGCTTTCAGAACCTCATAGTCTCCTTCCACCTCACAGTCTACCAATGCTGCCCACGGCTCTCCTCCCCCATGCACCCCCACAGCACTCCTCAAAAAGCAAGTCTGGGGCTCCCTCTGGCCCTCAACCTCCCCACTGCTGCCTGGGATCGCCTCGAGGTGAGCGCTCTAGGCTGCGCTAGGAGGGCCCCGGTGCCATCCAGCTCCCACGCCTCTGGGCTAGATCCGGCCCCGGGTGCAGAGAGAAGATGAGAACCGCGCTCCCGCTGCCCACCCCCATGGCCGGATGGCCCCAGATTCACCGCCCCCGCAGCGCCCTCATCCTGGGGATCTGGGTGGAGGGGCGCATACTCACCGCTGGTCCGAGGGCGCAGGCGAAGGCTCCTGCCAGCACGCAGAGCCAGCGGGCAGGCGGTGCGCTCGAAGGGCGCATGGTCCGCCCTGAGCCCGCCGCAGGCGGCCGGGGCAGCTGCGGGGTCCGGGGCGGGTGCAGCGCGGCAGAGTGGCGCGGGCCGGCGGCCCCGGCGCTAAGAGGAGCAGCTCAGGGCCCGGGAAGGGCGGCGGGGGCTCGTCTGACGGGCGGCGGGGTTACCCAATGGAGCGGCGGAGGCGGGGCGGAGGCGCAGGTAGGGGGCGGAGCCTGGGCGCCCCGGGGCGTGAGCGCGGAGTCCCGCTAGTGGTGTGCGTCGTCGGGAGCTGCAGCTAGCGAGCCTCGTCCTAGCGGCTCCGTTGCGGGACTCCGCCCAGCGTTCCCCGCGCCCGCACCTTCTCTCCCAACCCAGGCCGCGCCCTCGGTCCCCGGCAGCGTGCTCCTACGGTCGTCTGCTCCAGGGGGTGTGGGTGGAGGTTCCCACGCCCGCGCGCGCGGTCCAGATTCCTGGACCGCAGCTTTCCGGGGCTTCAGGCTGGGTTCCAACGAGATCCGGTGGATCACGCTGCTGCAGCGGTCTGTGACGAGGGACAAGCCGAGGGGAGCTCAGCCGGAGTTGGGGAGCCCTGACTCGGGGTTCCTCCTGCCTGGCCCTTCACAGGGCGCACTCAGACGGTGGACTCGTCTCGGCCCGCGCAGATCGCGAAGTCAACGTTCCAGCGCCCCGGCGTGGGGGACAGAAGCTTGTACCTGTTCGCGGGCCCAGACTGCCCACAGACCCTTCCTCCCGGAGTCTGAGGTCCTCAGGAACTAGGACCAGGGTGTCAATGTCCCGCGCTGAATCTCCAAGATCGCGCGGCCAGCAGCGGGTGATGTGAGGCTGCGCTCCCTCCAACGCTTGTCTTTAGGACTCGGTTATTCGGTGCTAGCGTGGAGCGCAGGGTCGCCGTCTCTGAGCTCCCTGCGCGCAACTTATGAGGGAACCAGTGCAGATGGCTGCCTGGTCTCCTTGCCGAGAGCTCGGGCGGTCACAGTGAGAAGGTGTTGTGGGGGGCTGATGGCGGGAGGGGATAGAAGAGGGGAGGAGAGGTGGAGTTGGGTGCAGAGATGGGGAGAGCCGCGTGTCCCTGCGCGCGAAGTGGAGTGTGCAATCCGCTCGAAGGAAGTCTGTCTCCAGGCGCTTTCTGGCCAGCAGGGGCGCGGGAATTTCCCGAGGACGCTCTGGCCTTCCCAACCTGCAACGTGGGAAACTAGGGCTGTGGGCGTGGCCTTGAGGTCGGTTACAGAAAAGTCTGGAAGCGACCCCTGGCCTTCCTCCATTTCTTCAGGCTGGGTGGAGCTTTCTACCCTCCCTCCTTCCCCTCCTCCTCTGCATCAGTCCACCGCACCTCCCTTGCTCTCTCCCCCTACTTTATTAGTCTGTGAATCCGAGCCAGGCCTTTTACACACGGGGCGCAGAGGTAAGAGGATACAGGAGGCGCTCCCCGCGGTTTCTGCTTGCTTATGGAGAACGGGCTAGCTGGACACAGGCCTTCCTCCAGATGCCGGGATGTCGAAGGAGCGAGCTGTTCAGTAGTTGCCTTCCAACGCTTCAGCATGGGCACTGTGAGCTCAGGATCAGGGTTTACCTCTCTCTGTGGCCCTCGGGACCCTCCTCTCAGGCCTTAGGCCCCTCATGGGGCAGCGGGGTCTCAGCAGCTCTTGAGGTGGTGTCCTCAAGTCCTGCCCGCCCCCACATGTCACCGAGGCACTTGCAGAATGCTGATTTCCCATCAGCACATGGGGCATGGTGGCACATGCCTTGATCCCGGCTCTCTGGAGGATTGCAGTGGATTTCAGGCCAGTCTGGGCAAAATGTTGCAATACTTCACATTATGGGCCTGTTAGCATTTTCTTGCTCTCTGTGGACAGGATCTTGAGGGGGCTTTAGGGTGCGTGGAGGGGAGTGGGGACTGGAGGGTGGGAGGGAGCCAGACCCCATTTTGCCCTGGGACCCTCACCAGGTAGTTGAGGCAAGTGGATGGAAGGGGGCACGAGTGGTGATGGCTGCCCTGCGCACACTGACTCCTCTTAGGCTGAGAGGGCAGGCGCGGTCTCCTGCCTGGTGGAAGAGGAAAGTGGCTTTCCTGGAAAATAGTTTTCCTTCCAGTTCTCTGCCGTGAAAGCCACTCCTGGTTCTTTCTGGATTGTTCCCTGGGGGATCCATCCTTCATTACCATTGAAGGACACAGGCACGTTCAGAAATAAACGGAGCAGGACACAGCAAACAGGCCTTTCACACTCTACTTAGGCTACACCCACCACGCGCCGACCCCTGGCTCTCAAACCCTGTGTCTTGAGACATTGGGAAGCCAACCATGGGCTTACCCTTGGGGAGCCCTGTGGAATCTGAGGTGGGCACCTGCTGTTTACCTAGGCCATAGAAAAAGCTTCACAGGGAAAGGGAAGGCAGAGGTGGAGGCAGATGGGCTTCCTGAGGCTGAGGGAGCAGGCACTTGTGGTGGGCGTAGCTACCTTCCTTCCCCACATGCCCTGAGAAGGAGTCCCTGCACGGATGCCTTTGCTTCAGTAATCTACATCGGAACAGTTCCCTCTCCTGAAGCTCTTCTTGCTAGGCGGATCTGTTCTGTATCCCTGCAACCTGTTCCCAGATTTTGGCTCAGCCCCTCACCTCCCTTCTAGCTGTCAGAATCACAGGGGTGCAGCAGATTCAGGGGCGGGGGAGAAGGGAGACAGTCACTTGCCATTCCCCGTGACAACAAGCTCGGCAGAGAGAATCTACAGTTACTCATCTGAGCCTGTCTGGCTTCCAGCCCGATGCATCCCTGTGGCGTGTGCCACCCTCGCCTCCTCCGGGCCTGCAGCCGCCTCCCAGGATGCTTTAGTCTCGGTGCCTTGTGCTTGTGGCTGATGAATCAATGGTAAGGCAGCGGTGACACATGGCGTGTCCCTGACCGGCATGGGGGGAGCTAAGTCAAGGCCTGGGTAGCCATGCACCGGGGCTCACCAGCAGATCCGCCCACATGCCATCTGGACGAAGACAACCTTCCCTTCCCCGAGCTCCCGGGCAGCTGTCGCCACCTCTTCAGTGCACCCCTTCTTTGGGGGCTAGACCTTTCTGAGTGTCAGAGCATTTCAGCTCCATGTGTGTCTTGGAGGAGGGCAGGGAGGGCTGAGCAGATGTTTGAAGGCTCCTTGTGTGTCTTCTGTAACAGCAGGGGTATCCATTCATTCATTCATTCATTCATTCATCATTCGTTCACTCATCTCTCTCTCATGTATCATGTCTGGCTCTGTGATGAGGCAAGGCTTGTCACTGATGGACACATGGATTGTGCCTTCTGAGGACCCTAGTGTTGATTGAGCAGAGGATAGGGGGTCTTGAAGAGGCCCTGCAACCCCACCTGGGAGCAAAGCTCATGGAACTTGGGGTGAGGGAAGCCTTGTAATGACTGGTGGGTGCGGCAGTGAAGCCCGGGGCCCAGTTCTGAGAGAGTCACCCTTGATCCTGAAGGCTGGGCCCTGGGGAGGGCTGGCGCCATCATGTGTATCACCTCAGGTGGTCCAGGGAGCAATACTGAGATGGATGTTGGAGAAGTTTATTGAATACAGGATTCCTTGTGAATGGTAAAGGGGAGGGAAGCAGGGTGAGATCTTCAGGCTGTGCTACAGAGATGAAACTTGAAGACTTCCTCTCTACTCCCCTCGCCCCACAGGGTCTCATGTAGCCCAGGCTGGCCTTGAACTTGCTATGTAGCTGAGGATGGCTTTGGACTTCTGATCCTTTTCATCCATGTCCTAAGTGCTGGGTTTATGGGCAGGCCTGGATTATGAGTGCTGTCTTATGGGCAGGCCTGGTTTATGAGTGCTGTTGTTATGGGATAGTGGGATTATGAGTGGTGGGAACTGAACCCAGAGCATTGAGCATGCTGGGTAAGCATACTACTCACTAAGCCCTACAGAGAGAAAACTGAGTCATGGAAGGTGGAGGCAGGAAGTAGGAGAGTTTCAGTTCTGCCCCAAAGGACTGAGGAAGAGGCCCTGGCCCTATGTGAACAGAGGATGACTTGAGAACTCCTTTCTCCAAACTCAGGAGTTAGCAGTTCCTCCTCTAGACTCTCCAGACTCCTTCACCATGAACCTCAGCAGGGGTCTGCGGAGGGACTGCTGACTCCTGAGCCTCGAATGTGCACACCCAGACATGTGTTGACCTGCAGTGTCCATTAGGGTGACTATCACTGTGAGGAAACACCATGATCTGGGGTTGGGGCAGGTGCACAGGACAACAGGCAGTACCAGGTTGTCTCTCAACTCATCATTCCCCACTCCAGGAGAGCTCAGAGTCACACACACACACACACACACACACACACACACACACACACACACCCTTTCCCAGCCCTGTGTTCCTGTGAACTGTTGTACAGGTGACCTTGGGCAGAGATTCTGGAAGGGGGTGGGACAAAACACACATGGAGTTTCAGTAACATAATTAATGTTGCCAGAGATTACTGAGTGTTAAACATGTAGCTGTCCACTGGGGAAATGAAAACTCCCATGTAATTCCTAAACAATCAGGAGGAGGGCGAAGAGGAGAGAGAGGATGAGGAAGAAGAAGAGGATGGGAGGGGAGGAGAAAGGGAGAGAGAGAAGAGGAGGGAAAGGAGGAAGAACAAAGCAGGTGAGGAGAAAAAGAAGCAGAGTGACCCAACAGTCCAATGGAAGACGGTTATTGGAGGGTTAAACCAAGACTACGTCACCTGTAGAAGCATCATATCAGAAATTAGGGATAGTTTTGAGTTTTAATCAGCATAAACAATGTGAATGAATGAGAATTTACGATGGAAAGCAATTTTAAAAAGCACAAAGAAGACTCTATTAGATGGGGCTCTGAGGGAACACAACCAATAAAATGTGAATATATTTTACAAGAGGTGATTTATTAGAATGGCTTACACTGTAGGGGCTGGGCAACCTAACAATGGCCGTCTGCAAGCTTCAGAGGTTAAGAACTGTAGCTTCTCATTCCAGAGCCTGATGTCTCGGCAGTCCCAGGCCAGTGTTGAAAGTCCAAAGCTCCCTGGAGAAGTCACTGCTGTTGAGAACAGGTTGGAAGGCCAAAGAAGCTGGATCTGATGTCAGTGGAGGAGGGAGACGGCCACCGCAGACGCGCTTGCTCGGGGACACTGCCTGCTCCTCAGAACTCTGAGCTGCCTGTTCCAAGATGCCTGTTTTGAGATAGGTTCCCTCTCTCCTGATGTCAGTCTTCCTGGAAATGCCCTCACAAACATATCCAGAGGTGTGTCTCCTGGGTGACTGACAATCAAAATTAACCATCATAAGAGAAATTCATATTGTTAGAACATTCAGTCTATCAAGTAGGTATACTGACCCCAAACATCTAATAAATAGCATCAAAATATATAAAATGGCTGTACAAACTGTCAGTCTATAATTATGGTGAAAAGACCTGGAAATCTTTACTCAGCAGACTATTCAGCAAACCAGAATAAGTGAACCAAAGTCACATCCGTAGGTCAAGTTATATCTATCTAAAATACATTGTTGGGCAACTAAGGCAGGAGGCAGAAATAATATGCATCAGTTACTAAAGAAAATTTAAACCTCAACATAATACTAACTAACTCTTACAGACACATAAATATGTAGCAAGGTATAAAAAGTGTCCGGCGTTGTGGAATATTTGTTTATGCAAAGATGTGTTGCATTTGTTTAAGTGTGTGAAGATGTGTTGCTGTTTAACTTGCCTGCCTAAAGCACTTGATTGGTCTAATAAACGGCTGAATGACCAATAGTGAGGGAGGAGGGTGTAGGTGGGACTTCTGGGCAGGGAGAATATGTAGGAGAAAGAATTTAGGCTTGGAGGAAGAAAGAAAAAGAGACACCAAGGAGAAGCCAGGGGCCAGACAGACAGACACAGAGGAAGCAGGAAAGTAAGACATATAGAATGAAAGAAAGGTAAAAAGCCCTGAGGTAAAATGTAGATGAAGAGAAACAGGTTAAATTAAGTTATACAAGCTAGTGGGACAAGCCAAAGCTAAGGCTGAGCATTCATAATAAGTCTCCATGTCTTTATTTGGGAGCTGGTTGGTGGCCCAAAGAAAATTCCAACTACATCCCAGAACAGTAAACACCCAAGTCATGTGAAGAATGGATGCATTAGGTTTCAATTGCTGACTAAGACATGACAGGAATGCAGCAGTTTGCAATGATACCCACTGATTCTTCTAAATTGTCTGTAGTCAGAGGTCCACAAGCTGGGTCATCTGCTGAAACCAGCCAAGGTGTCAGCCAGAGCTGTTCTACAGAACTGGGGTCTTCTCCCAAGTTCATCCAAGCTGCTGGCAGAACTCCATTATCTGCTACTGTATGACTTTCTCTTTTAAAAAGATCTATTTTATTATTAATTATGTGTAGTTGTGTATGTGTGTGTGGATATGTGCACATGAGCACAGGTGCCCTTGGAGGTCAGAAGGGCCAGATTCCCCTGAATCTGGAGTTACAGGCAGTTGTAAGTTGCCTGAGGTGGGTGCTGGGAACTAACCTCTGTCTTTCATAGGAGCAGTATGTGCTCTTGACCAATCTCTCCAGCCCTTGACTCCCTTTATTTGATGGCACTGGTTGGGTTCATTATGAGGTCCTAGGGACTGACCTCAGGTCTCAGCCCCATGACCCGCTCCATAGATGTTTACTTCACTGTTGGGTTGCTCTTTGAGTCAAGGTCTCTATAGCTCAGGCTGGCCTTAAACTCCTAATCATTCTGTCTGAACTTGTGCTGGATTGCAGATATAGTCCATAATGTTTGCTTTTTTTTAAAACCAGGCTAGCAAGAGAACTACTACAGCTTTAAACCTCTCTGCCTCTCACCCTAGGACCTCTGTAAAACAGGCTCACCTGGGGCTGGAGATGTAGCTTAATCGGGAAAGTACCCGACTAGCATGCATGATGCCCTAGCTTTGATGCCCACCATGTAAGCCTGGCGTGGCAGGGCAGGCCTGCAATCCCCGAACATGGCAGGTGGAAGCAAGAGAATCAGGGACTTAAGGTAAGTAGGGAATTCATGCCGGCCTGGGTTTCATGAGACCCCCACTTCTGCCCCCCCCCCCCAATCAACAAAACCAAGAAAATCTCACCTGATGAGGTCAGGACTCCCATGCCCAAAGGGAGAAGATCACAGAGGGCAGGGTGTGGTGGGCAGGAAACTTGGTGTCGCCTGAGAACTCTGCCAGCTGCAGCAAGAATAGTTTAGTTCACAACTAAAAACACTAGAAACATATAAGAAAAGACAAATTAAACACAAAGAAAGAGGGAGGAATTAGTAAAGATCAAACAAAGCGATGAAAAACAGGGAAAATATCAAATGAACGCACTTTCCTCTTGAACAGAGACGGGTATTGAGTCTGACGACAGTGAGAGCCAAAGCCGACGAGCACAGGGCACAGTTCCAGGAAGAGAGGGTGTGTTAACAGAATGCTGCTGTCAGTCAAATGGACAGGTTTTGGTGGTGAGCCTAGCCTTTAACGGCTGAGCCATCTCTCCAGCCCAGAAATGGACAGGTTTTTAAAGACAGGGTTTCTCTGTGTAGCACTGGCTGTCCCAGAACGCACAAAGATATCTACCTGCCTCTGCTTCCCGAGTACTGGAATTAAAGGTGTGCACCACCACTGGCTGCACAGATAATTCTTATCAAACCAAATTCCAGAGCAGCAAAGAGCCTGCAGCATTTCCTGACATATTCTGCAAGGCTCTATAATGTTTATATCAAAGCAGGAAGCCAGGGATGGAGCAGGCCTCCAGTCCCAGTACTGGGAAGCTGTGGCAGGAAGGTGGCCAGCTTAAAGCCAGTCTAGGCTATCTAGCAGGACTGTCTCAGACAGAAAGAGAAAGTGTAGTCCCATCCACACAAGCCTTACAGCCTGAGTTTAATTCCCGAAAAACCTGCAGTGGAGGAGAGAACTGACCCCAAAAGCTGTTTTCTGATCTCTATGTGCCTTGGTATGCACTGGCCTGTGCCCCACCCTCAACACACACACACACACACACACACACACACACACACACACACACACACACACACACGTATCACCAGCTGTGGAAGGGTTTACAAAACCAACCCTAGAAAGTTTCAGATTCATACTGACTAAGTAAGTGGCCACTTGTGTGCTTCCAGTACTGAGGTGGGCTCTGAGATGGGCCAGACCTGTGGTTTGAAGACTGGCAGACAGCAAACCCTTGGATATGATGGGAGAGCCCATCTCCTGTCCCTTTGTCCTCAACCCCAGCCACGGGAGCTTCCTAATGGCCTCTAGGGTCCTTCGGCCCTACTGTGGCCACAGTGAACTTTTCTGTCTTCCTGTCTCATGATCTGACTTCCCTCTGATCCCAATGCTCTGCCCTGGGGGCGTGGGGCCACCCCTCCTGGAGACAAGGCTACTGGATCCAAGGGGTGGGCTGCTCAGTCCTCAGGATGACAATGGTCTGCAGTCTACATCTGTGGAACCTTGGGCCTGGTGTAGCCAAAGCCCTCGGTCTCCCTCCGGTCTTCCCTTCATGTGAGGGGAGGGCTGCTCCACAGACTGAATTTGAGAACAGGGCTTGTTGTCATTTTCTAGAGCTCAAATTAATTTTGACTTCATCTTCTCATTACATTACAAAAAACCCCAACTTCAGCCTTCTTGGTCCTTGGGTGGTTTGTACTGGGGAAGGCAAACCCTTCCATGGCTGGTGCCAAGACCTGTGTTAGCCCAGCAGCAAGGTCCTAGCAGGAGCAGAGGCTGGCACTTGGCCTGAGAACCATAGGGAGGTTAGAGCTAGTGTCCTGTGTACCCTGCTGCTGACTTCCTGAGGTCCAGCGCTGCTCAAGGGAGGCACTCTGGGGATCACAGAGAAGTCCCCCACCACTCTTGGGTTCCTAGGCTTGGCACTCCAAAACAAATGCCTGGGCAGGAAATGTCCTGAGCCACTTCCGCCTTTTTTCCAGCCAGTCTTCCGCTGTGGCAGCAGACTGTCTATCCAAGACAGGAACCATCACCTGCCGTTGCCAAGCCGGGTCCTGTGAGCCACCATCCCCGACTCCTCCAGGCTGTTCTGAAGGGCTGCTACCCCCAGCAAGGGGAGAGCAGATTCAGGGGGTCTGGAGTGGTGGGGCCCAGAGGACTCACACCGGAGCTTCCTGGCAACCTGGCTGTTGGATGGGGCTACCTGTCCAGGGCTAGGAGCCAGGCCTGGAGGTGGTGGGAGGCAGGGAAAGAGAGATGAGGAAGTGGTGACCGGGAGGAAGAGGGTGAACACAGGACGGAAACTGTGGAGGGAGGGAAAAGAAGGAACAGCATCAGGGAGGGAGGAGGAAGCTGGGTGTGGAGGCAATGGAGCAAGGACTTCTCTGTACCTCCTTTCTACTCTGTCCTGCCCAGGTTGCCTTTTTCTCCCTTATCTGCACCTCTTCTTTCTGTGACTTCTCCTGGTGCCACAGTTTGCAATCGAAATACTGGGTTGAGTATTTGTGTGTGTGTGTGTGTGTGTGTTCAGACCCAAGGCTGCAGTAGTCACTTCAAGCAACTTGAGTGAGCCAGAAACACCTCATATTCATGACACATTTGATTTTGAAGTAATGTTTGGTCACTGTAATGTTGGACACATAACTTTCAATCCACTGCGGTCCACTCTGTGACCTATGCTGGGCCAAGGCTCACCATTTAAGGAGCTCTGCTCTGAAGAATGAGAGCTGGTGAGCAGTTGGCACCAAGCCGCACCAAATGCTGTGATCCCTTCATAACTCTTGATCTATAGTCAGTATTTAATTTTTAATCCTCCTTCCCTGCTTTATAATGCTTTTTAAAAGATGGCTTGTTTGTTTAAATAAGCCTCACACATTAGACAGATTCCTACCTTTTTCTGATGGTGCCTCTTACAAATTCTCTTCATCTTGTGCACCAGCCGCCAGTGGTCAGAAGTTGGCTGACTTCCTCTCTCTGCTGTTATTTAACATTGTTCTTTTTTGTTGTTATAGTTTTCAAGACAGGGTTTCTCTGTGTAACAGCCCTGGCTGTCCTGGAACTCGCTCTGTAGACCAGGCTGGCCTTGAACTCATAGAGATCCTCCTGCCTCTGCCTTGGTGTGCAGCTGTAGCATCTTTCTTTCAGACTAATTCTCTTAAAACACCAGTGATGCCTTGATTCTCAGAGGACTGCAGACCCTGAGTGTTCGGGTCCTGACTTCTCCTTTTCTCCTCTGTCTTCTGTCCCCTCCAGCCACTCAGGCCTCCTGCTGTTCTGAGAACCTTTTCCTGGAATCTCCCCTAGTTTGAAAGCCCCAGGGATTCCCCTGTTCCCCTCTCTCCCCTCATGTTTGAAGCCACAAACTGCTCCTTCTCCCACCCCAGTTCCTAAGCCCCCTCCTATTCACCCCCTGCTCTTACCAGCTTCAAAGATGCCATCTAATTATTTGTGATCCCTAACCAGAACATCTGTCATTTCACTGCATCCCAGAACATAAGCTTCCAGAGGGCAGGAATTCAAGGCTATAGCCTGAATTCCTGGCTTGCTGGATTAACCTGGGCTAGTCATGTTTGTGGAATAAACACTGAATCTTCGCAGCAACCTTTGTCGTTGCCCCAGTTTAGGGGACCCCTCCTGCCCAGCCCTTCCTTCTGGTCCTCAGTGTTTTTCTTTCCTGGGTTCTGAGATTGGGGAATGGGGAGGGATATCATACTCTCACCCTAACTTAGCTCTCACAGGTCCTTCTGGAAGGATACCTCCTGCTTCAGGGGAGAAAGCCCTGAGGTTCTGAGCAGGGAACCCTGCCAGCCAGCCACACCTCTAGGAAGACTGAGGGGCTTCCACTGGGGATGACAGGCCCAGAGTGGCTGTCAGTAAGGGTGAAGAAGCATGGAAAAGTTTGGCTTGGGAGTTTTTCTCAGCTTTTCTGTCTCTGACTGGCTGTGACCAAGCCTCTCTCATGAGTGTAGGCTAATCCCCAAGTCCAATCCCAGGCCTCCACCCAGCTACCCAGGACTCTGAGTTCACTTCTGACCCCAGCCTGACCCTTGACCTGATTACAGGCTCCAATTCAGATGGACCCCTGATCCTGACAGTGATCCTTTCAGTCCTCATCGACCCATGATCCCAGAACCACACCTGACTATGATCCCTCTACCCACCCTGACCTCTGACTCCCATACTCTGACTGCAGCCCAGCCCACAGGCCTGATATGGGATCTGAGAGGTTCAGCTTGTTCCTGGCAGGCAGTAGCTGGGTCTGAGCCCACCTTGCCTAGAGGGAGCTAATGCCTCCAGACAGAAAGTCCCCAGGGCACCTAGGGGCAATTCTTACTGCCTTTTCTCTAGCTGTCCGTCCTGCCTCTGTGGCTCCAACCAAGCGGGCACTGCCTACCTGGTAATGGCCCTGTGGGCCAGATGCCAGGGGAGGGAGAAACTAGCCGGACCAGCCCGCACCTCTGTTTGCACAGGTCTTGGTAAAAATAGCCTCATCTACGCACACCTCTGTCATTTCCTCCCTGACCTGGATGGTGCCCCAGGCCCAAGACACTTGCCAGCTGTTCCTTCCCTGAGGCTTGTTTTAGCCTGGAACAGGACAGGGCTCAGAGGGACAGGGCAGTGGCCTCTCCCAGGGTTGATCAGAACCACTCTACCAAGACCGTGGTCTCAGGTGTCTAATTCTTAGAAAATTAATTCCTGTTGTTTCAGCCACTCTCTTTGTGGCCCTTCTTCATACTAACCCTAGAAACTCACGGCGGTGACTGACATCCAAGGTTCAGGTGACACCCAAGGGGTAGTATGCCCTGAGATAGGAGCACCCTGAGAGAGATGGGAGCACCCTGAGAGATACGGGAGCACCCTGAGAGAGATGAGAGAGATGGGAGCACCCTGAGAGAGATAGACTAGAGAGAGAGCACCCTGAGAGAGAGGAGCAAAAAAGAGATGGGAGCACCCTGAGAGAGACGGGAGCACCCTGAGAGAACGGACACCCTGAGAGACAGAGAGAAGAGACAAACACCTGAGAGTCCTCAGCACCCCAGCAGGAGTCTCCCTGCTGGCTCAGTAATAAAGAAACAAGGTTCTTCCTTTACATAAGGTACTTGTTGGGGTCTACCACTTGCAGACATGTGGCCGAAACCACATTCCAACAAGTGCACTGTCTAAAACTACACTGTATGTCCTCCAGGGACATGAGTCCCCCAGGCAAACAGACAGCAGCCACACTGTGGGTATTAGGCTGACTTCTCACAGTGGACATGTGGACAGTAACATCCCCTGCTAGGCTTAAGTTTTTTCATTTTCTTCTTCTGTGTGTGTGTTCATATCTTACATGTGAGGTTACACATGGGGTTGGGGGCATGTGGAGGCCCTAGGTGGGTGTTGTAAAGGTCCTTTTACTGTATTCTTTGAGGCAGGGTTTCTCAAACAAGCCTGGTCTCTGACACAGCTCACTGCCTTGCTCAGGAGACATGCTGTCTGCCTTCCAAGGCTAGGATTACAGGCAGGCCGCTATGCTCACTAGGGATTTACATGACTTCTGGGGATTGGAACTCAGTTTTTTTGTTTGTTTACAAATCAGGCACTTGAACTGCTGAGCCACCCCACCCCATCCTGACCCCTGTGCTCCTTAACTGACTTGGGGTGACAGGTGGGCTATCTTTGTCATTGTTCCTCGACGTGTAGAAGCCGCACCTTGATCTGCTCTTTCATGGTTACATGGGTTTCCCTATGCAGCTCAAAGCTGTGGCCAACCTCTTCCTATGAGTGTGTGTGTGTGTGTGCGCGCGCGCACACGCGTACACACATGGAGGCCAGTGTTCAATCTCAGTGTCGTTCTTCAGGAACTGCCCACCTCTCTTTTTTTCTGACAGGTTCCATCACTACTGATTTAGCCAGACTGGCTATGTAGCAAGCCCCGAGCAGCAGCCTGTGTCTGTCTTTCTGTCAGTAGGGTCCCCGGTGCTTAGCACCACACTTGGCTTTTTTTTTGGTTTTTCGAGACAGGGTTTCTTGTGTAGCTTTGCGCCTTTCCTGGAGCTCACTTGGTAGCCCAGGCTGGCCTAGAACTCACAGAGATCCGCCTGGCTCTGCCTCCCAAGTGCTGGGATTAAAGGCGTGCGCCACCACGCCCGGCAAGACTGTTTTCAATGCCACCACGTCCTGAGGTCCTGGAGGCTCAAGCAAGACTTCAACATATGAATTTTTGGAGAGTACATTCCAACCCACAATAGTTGTCTGATTTAGCAATTGACGCTAAGATTGAATCATTGTAATAAATCATGGTTGTCTGCCTCTGTGACCCAGGTGACTTGGCCAGCAGTGTGAGCTGGGGACCTCCCTTGCCCTACTCTGCAGGTGGATGGCAGAGTGGTGGTCCTCTGCAGGCCTGACTGGGTGGAGGATCCACGTCTAAGGGGGCTCACTCATGTGGCTGTCCAGAAGGCCTCGGTTCCCACACCACAGTGTGGGAGGAGGCACCACAGGGTGTAAATGCCAGGAGACTCCCAAGCGAGCCACCGCTACTTCTGCTTTCCAGTCAGGAGAAGAGGTCAAGGAAAAGAAGAGGACGTGCCTTTTTCTAGGAACAAGATGGCTTAAAAGTTCACAGAGACCTCTTGTCAGGTCTCACTTGCTGTGAGCACTCACAATGGCTGTGTGTGGCTGAAACAGCGAGGAAATGCAGCCTTTGCAAGGGACTTTAGATCTCTTGCCTGAGGACGTCATAGGCCCTGCCGCCAGAGCTACTGCTGTTTTCACTAAATAGATGGAACTGCCCATCAAATGGCCTTCCGATCTCCTATGCTCACACCTATGCTCACGCCCGTGGGTTGGCGTTCCGATCTCCTATGCTCACACCTATGCTCACACCCTTGGGTTGATGAGCTGTCAGCTTTGGTCAGAGAAACTTGGTTCCAATGGGCAGCAGTTCCTGGAGGGACACGTAACTGGTCAAACTGCTGAGAATTAGTGACTAGTGACTGCTAGGTCATAAACAGGATAGACATGTTTATCACCCCTTCAAGGCTCAGGAAACACTGGAGACAGGTGGAAAGAATGTAAGAGCTGGAGGGAGGGGTGGAGTTTTGTGGAACACTGTCTTCTGGCATGGCATAGATGATGTAACTTTTTTTTTTTGAGACAGGGTTTCTCTGTGTAGCCCTGGCTGTCCTGGAACTCACACTTTAGATCAGGCTGGCCTTAGACTCACAGAGATCCACCTGCCTCTGCCTCCTGAGTGCTGGAATTAAAGGTATGTGCCACCAATGCCTGGCACTGTTGTACTTTTGAAGTCATAAGGTTGTGACTATCTAAACAAGATTGGGCCTGTCGACATTCCCTCTTGGATTAAGACTGGGCTCTTAGGGCCCTGCTCCTTCCTGAGGAGTTATAGGCGATTAATGGTTGCTGGGAAAGATGTGTTCTTTAGGATAGCCACTGGTAAGTTGTCCCACCCTCCTGTTTGGGTTTCTCTGAGGGCATAAGTTGGGACTAAGGACTGGAGTCCTTTACTTGGTGATGGGCATTCGAGGATTGGAGGAGTGGAGCATGGAGAATGCTGTGGAGTCTCTGCCTGGGGCTTTGAAACCTCAGATCCAGGGCTCCCATCTAGAAACATTCTCTCTGCACTTTCTGGTCACAGCCTCCCTCTGCCAGATGACTCCATGAGATGGATAAATGGAGACATCATGTAATCTTGCAACAGGACCCCAAAAGAATGTACACGTGTTCCACACTCTGTGGCTGTCACAGAGGAGGGCCCCAAAGTGTCCCCTGTGCCATTGAAGATCAAGGGTCAGACTGGCTGCCGCCTGGCATCTCTGACAGAGTTGACCAGTTCTTCTCCACTGCACAGGGATCCAGAGGTGCCAGCTACTGCCTTTCTGGAGCAGGTACCATAAATTTACTTTATTGGATGCCAAAGATCAATTCTGCACCATTTGCCAGCCTGAAGGACAACCAACATGGTTGCTCTCCAAAATTGTCACTTCTGAGCTCCCCTGGGAGACTGAGAGCTGCTGTGTGTCCCACCAGACCTAATCTAGAGAGAGGGCACAGCTGGTACCTACCAAGCTTTCCCTTCTACTACCCCACGCCAGCAGCCCTTATCCTGCTCAGCTGAATGTTGGGCAGAGAGGAAATATACACAAATTGAAACCATATATAAACGTGTGTGTGTGTGTGTGTGTGTGTGTGTCTGTGTGTCTGTGTGTGTGTCTGTGTGTATGTGTACACACACACACACACACACACACAGGCTTTTAAAAAAATGAGTGAGAATACGGAGTGGAATAAAGTCTTTTTCTAGGCTGTCCACTTAGACTTGCTCCAAACCCTAGCCGCCTCTGAGTGAGTGAGGATGTGTCTCCTTCCCTTTCCAGGAAGGGGTTGTCTGTCTATGGAGAAGTTTGACCTCTTCACAGCCTTGGATCTTCTGAAGCCTAGGGATTCATGTTAGAATTTATCTATTACTGTCTGCTGTCCAGAATCAAGCTTAGGGGTTCACACACGTCGGCACGTGCCCTATCACTGAGCTGCATCTCCAGCCCAGCATATTTTAAATGCACAACACATCAAACATACAGGGTAACAATGAGTTGAGACATAGCTACCGAAAACATTAAACACAGGAGCTGGAGAGTTAGTTCAGCAGTTAGAAGCACTGGATGCTCTTGCAGAGGACTCCCATTCACTTCCTAGTAACTACATGGTAGCTCATTTGCAATTCTAGTTCCAGGGGATCAATGTCTTCTTCCGGCCTCCATGGGTGCTGGGAAACAAAGTGGTGCATAGACATGCATGCAGGCAAAACACTCATGTGTAAAATATAAAAGTTTTTTTTTTTTTCCCCCGAGACAGGGTTTCTCTGTGTAGCTTTGCGCCTTTCCTGGAACTCACTTGGTAGCCCAGGCTGGCCTCGAACTCACAGAGACCCGCCTGCCTCTGCCTCCCGAGTGCTGGGATTAAAGGCGTGTGCCACCACCACCCAGCAAAAGTTTTTTAAACTAAAAAATAATTAAAATTAAAATTTGGTCATAGCGAGTGCTTGGGGAGTCCCACACCCCAAAGTGGCTTCTTAAGAAGCTGTGGAACCAGGGTGGGGACCAAATTTGAGTCTGGGCTAAGCCAGACTCACAGAGTCACTTCATCTGAAACTGCAAACCTAGGGTGGAGCTGCCCTGAGCCTGGGCAAGGGCTACTGGTGCATTTGGGTTTCGAATCCTGCATGGCTTCAGCAGAGTCTGAAGAGTTGGGCTAGGGATTGGCTCCAACTCTGGGTAAGGCCCACCACAGGTAGTTCCACAACCCACAGAGAAAGCTGCAAAACCAGGCGGAGGCCCTCAATGACAAAAGACAGTATTTGGATCACAAAGGAAGACTTGAGATAGAGCCTCAGGCCTGAAATACCAGTCTCATGGGAGGAAATGACTCCTCAGCCTTACATGAAAATTGTAAAAACCACTACTGAAAGGAAAAGAGGACTTGAATTTAAAAATACAAAGTAAAGAAGAAAAACTCAACCAACTAACTTCAGATGTACAAGTCTCAGAACGGAATATAAACAGTATGAATAGACCTGTGGCCTTCATCGTCAACAATCCTGATGTGGTTTAGCTGTTATTGTGCTCATAATGTTCACTTTGATTGATTTATAAGTGTCACCTTCTCACTATCCGAGAAGCCCAGGGGGCTGGGGCTGCAGCCCAATGGGCAGAGTGCTTGTCCGGCATGCTTGAAGCTCTGGGGTTGGTCCTAGCTCTGCACAGACCGGCACGGTAGTGCATGCCGTAATCCCAGCTCCAGGTAGGTGGAGGCAGGAAGGTCAGGCGTTAGATGTTATCCTTGCATGCATATTGAGTTCAAGGCCAGCCTGGGCTATATGAAACTCTGCCTATAAAACCAAATAAATGGAGGCTGATATGAAATAATAGCTCAGTGGTTAAAAGCTGCTGTGGACCTGGGTTCAGTTCCTAGCACCCACATGGCAGCTGACAACTGTATAAACTGGTGACATGACCGCTCTATGGAATTGTTAAGCGGAGGGTGTTTATTAGAGATATGAGAGGGAGAACATCCAGAGGCATCCAGAGGAGTCTAGAGCAGAGAGAGAAAGCAGTAGACTAAACATGGTTAGTTGACTGGACTTGGCCGTGGGAGAAGTAGGAACAGAGCCTAGAGATGAGAGAGGGAGGGAGAAAGAGGAGAGAGGGAGATAGAGATAGATAGATGATAGATAGAATGATAGATAGATAGATAGATAGATAGATAGATAGATAGATAGATAGATAGACAAGACAGACAGATAGATAGATAGAATGATAGAGAAAAGCCAAAATAGTAGGTTTATAAGAGAATGCAGAGTTCAGGGGAGGGAAGCCCATGAGCTGGAAAAGTTTAGGGTAAGGAAGGGCCAGGATGCTAGGCATGGGCTTTGAGGTATTCAACAGGTACTTGTGATACTGAGGGGTCTGGAGGCCAGCATGTGCTTTGGTATGCTAATAGGCACCACAGAGAACTATAACAGTGCCTGCCATGGTGTGCTAGTGGAGGTTGCCATGGTCCTCACCTTGCACCTTGAGACAGGGTCACTTGTTAACTAGCTGGGTACACCAATCTAGCTGACCCACAAGCTTCTAGGAATTCTCCTGTCTCCACTTTCCAGTTCTCTGTGGGAGCCCTGAGATAGACAGGTACAACCTCATCTGGCTTCATGTGGTTCTGAGGCTGTAGACGGGGGGTCCTCATACGTGTGTGCGGCAAGTGCCTTTACCCACCGAGATACCTCCCCAGATGCCTGCAGTGCCTGCTCCTTATTAAAATGTTTATGTCAGGCCGGGCAGTGGTGGCGCACGCCTTTAATCCCAGCACTAGGGAGGCAGAGCCAGGCGGATCTCTGTGAGTTCGAGGCCAACCTGTTACAAAGTGAGACCCAGGAAAGGCGCAAAGCTACACAGAGAAACCTGTCTCAAAAAAAAAAAAAAAAAAAAAAAAAAAAAAGTTTATGTCAATTCTGGTCTGGCAAGTTTTAACCCATACCTTGGACTCATTGTTTGGGGCATGAGAATTCCCTTTGGAAGACTGCACAGAGTGGCTGTGTCGTTTCATATGCGAGTTGAGGAAACCAGGTTTTCTGTTCACGGACTGCCATCATCTTGAAGGCTGATCCCAGGGGGAGACTCCCCAGCTCCCTGGTCTATGCGTGGTGTTTGCATGTCTTGAGGCCAAGAAAGCCCTCAGATAGAACTGAAGGTACTCGCAGTAAAAGGTTGCAGGGATGTTTTGATAGGGGCGGTGGGTGCGTAGGAGATCTGGGTCGGGCACACCCTCAGCACTTGCCAATAAACCCTTCTTGTGTTCCCATGCCGGTGCTTTTTTTTTTTTTTTTTTTTTTTTTTTTTGGTTTTTTGAGACAGGGTTTCTCTTGTGTAGCTTTGCGCCTTTCCTGGAACTCACTTGGTAGCCCAGGCTGGCCTCGAACTCACAGAGATCTGCCTGGCTCTGCTTCCCGAGTGCTGGGATTAAAGGCGTGTGCCACCACCGCCCGGCCACCGGTACTTTTTGAGGGGTCCACAAGTACATCTTTGTGGGTAGGTCAAGGTGCAGGACTTAGCCCTGAACACAGGTAGTTCACACACTCAGTGAAGAAAGAAAACTGAGGCAAACTGCTCTGAGCAGCATCTGAAGGGGCTGGAGAGCCGAGGAGTGTGAGAGAAGGGAGCCAGCCTCTGACAGGACGGAGGCACGATTGCGAGGATGTCCCATAGGCGGCGCAGGAGGAGGGCGGCACTGTGGCTGGCCAAGCGAGGTAGGACACAATGGGAAGGAGGCCACGGTCCGGGCATGGAGACGAGTGGAGGCTTCAGCTTGGGCTGCTGGCTAGGCCCCACTGCTCCACTGAAGCCCGGGGCATTTCCTCCTGTGGAGGCCACTGGAAGAGCCAGTCCAGCCAGCAGTCCTGGCTCTGGGGCATCTTAATGAGAAGTCACCAGCAGCTGGGCACTCCAGCAAGAAGCCATTGATGTCACTTATTCAAGTGGGATAAGCCACTCTCAGGCTCGGAGTCCTGGTGTAACAAAACCTAAGGGTTTGTAAAATCATCAGATATAAAAACCTAATTGTGCACACCTTTAATCCCAGCGCTCAGGAGGCAGAGGCAGGCAGAGTTCAAGGCCAGCCTGGTCTACAGAACTAGTTTCAGGACAGCCAGGGCTACACAGAAAAACCCTGTCTGGAAAGAAAAAAAAAACAAAAAACAAAACCCAAAACCAACCAACCAACCAACCAACCAACCAAAAACCACCACCAACAAAAAACCTAATTGCCGCATTTGTTCTGAGCCTGGCTCATCCCACTCAATGCCTGGCTTTGTTTAATTCTGCCGGAGAGTGTGGAAGCTGCGGACAGGCTTAGTGGGACCCTGGACGAGCCTGAGCCTCAAGGTCGTGGGGGTGTTTTGCCCTGATAGAGCAGAGATCTGATTCTCACCATGGTCGTGCCCAGCTGTGTGCTAGGCAACCCCTCACGTTCACTATTGAGTGCACTGCAAGGGTCAGGAGGAAAGATGACATTGGAGGACAGAGCGACCGCTAACGACTGGCTGCTTAGTCTCCATCACCCCTAGTGCATCCTGGGAGAAGGAGGAGGAGCGGACTGCTGGGCTGCAGAAACCGGAGGGAGACCCTGGTCAGCTTTAATGTGGCTCTGGCTTATGAGATGCTTACTCACGTAGGTGGTTGTGCACATGCGTGTGGCGTGTGGGATGTGTGTGTATGTGTGGTGTGTGTGTGTGTGTGTGTGTGTGTGTGTGTGTGTGTAGTATATCCTCAGAGAGGATAGGGGTTGACATCAGGTGTCTATCACTCTGTGCTTTGTTTTTGGGAACAGGTCTTTCTCACTGAACCGAGAACTTGATGATTTGGCGGGGGTGGCTGGCCAGCAAGCTTCAGGGGTCCTCTGGTGCTGTGGGATTGCCTTTCTGTATGCTGTGAATATGTGTTGCTCCCACTGGCTAATAAATAAAGTTGTTTTAGCCTATGGCAAGGCAGCTTAGAGGCAGGTGGGAAATCCAAGCAGAGAAACAGGAAGAAGAAAGACAGAGAGAGATGTGAGCTAGCCGCCCAAGGAGCAACATGGAATGGGACCCAGGTAAAGTCACAGCCACGTGATGATACACGGATGGAAATAGGTTAATTTAAATTATAAGAGCTAGCTTGTAAGAAGCCTGAACCATAGGCCATATAATTTACAATTAATATCAAGCTTCTGAATTGTTATTTTATAAGCGGCTGAGGCAGGATCGGGCTACACTCTGGCTCAGCTCCCCCACGGTTGAGATTATAGGTGCGTGCTGCTTCACTCAGCCAGGTGCTCACACCCGCACACCAAGCACACTTCCCGACTGAGCCATCTCGCCACACTCCTCAGTAGCTCCTGGCCACTGTCTTCACTCTGCTCCTTGGTCCTCCACTCTCTTCAGCTCACTCCAGGCTCGGCCCCAAGTCCCTCCTGATCCCTTGCACCACATCGGCTCTCACAGCCTCTGAGTCTCCTCACTGCCCAGCTTCCAACACTCTTAAACTGCCTCAGCGGAGAGGGCTCTCACACTCACCATGGCCTGTGCCACTCTCTTGTCCCCCACCTTTGGGGCTCCTCCGACACCACTCCACACCTCTTGGAGAGTCCACAGAGCCTCTTAAAGGCAGAGCAGTGTGAGGAGACTTCCTGGCTCCGGTGCCAGCTCTGTCTGTCACCTGTTGGCCTCTGACCTTGGTGAGGGGCTAACTTCTCTGCACTCGGTTTCCTGTGTGTAAAGTGGGGCTGAATCTGGGTGTGGTGGCTCACATTTGCAACCCCAGCATACGGGAGTTAGAGACAGGAAAATCTGGAGTTCAAAGTCAGCCTAGGCAATTTCGTGAATTTAAGGCCAGCCTATGCTATATGAGACCCTGTCTCTGAGGAGAAGGGGGGTGAGGGGGAGAATGAGGAGGAGGGGGAGGAGGAGGAGGAGGAAAGTGCAATAACAGTCTCCAAATCCTTGTGACTGAAGATTAAATGAGATAAATGTGGAGAGTGCTCCGCTCAGTGATTGGGTGCTTACCATGGTGCTTCTTGCCCAGCCAAAGACTGATCAGGAAAGGCTGAGAGACCAATCCACCCTTCTGGTAATTGCTCAGTAACACACAGCAGTGTCTGTTTGACATTCCCCTGCCTGTACCCTGCCTCTGCCACCTCGGCCCAATATTTTGGCATCTAACAGCCACCCTTAACTATTTCCAGTGACCCAAAGTTCCATCAAAACTCCCCAGTACAACCCTATATCGTCTGTCCACGATTGTATAACAAATCAAATGACCTCAACCTTTGCTGCCTAAAACAACCATCCATTCTGAACCAGTTCCCATGGCTTGGGAGCCCATCACAGCTCCACAGGCTTTCTCTCCACTCCCTGGCCGAGAGTTGAGGTGTCTACCAAGCTCAGTCTTGCCTGAAGCTCACCTGGGAAGGGTCGGCTCAGGGGTCCCACAGCTGTAGACAGTTAAGTTCTGTGTGGCTGGAGGACTCGGGGCTTCGTTTTCGTGCCAGCTGCAGGCTGACAGCTGGGGTTCCTCCGTATGGCTGCATGCTTCCTCCCTGCCAGGGAAGGCGGCAGTCCTTTAGCAAGAGGACACCAGTATTGCACAGCAAGCCCACAGTCACGTTTGCACAAGCCCATTTGCCTCCTCGCCTTTCTGCATTCTGTTTGTTAAAATCTAGGAGCAGACACTGCCCAAGCTCAGGAGAATGGACCATGTGAGGGGCCGGCTCACACTGAAGGGGGGTGGGCCACACGAGGCAGCAACACTAGGAAGCAGGGATGGTGGGGCGACCTGTCTGCCACAGGCTCCAGCTCTCTATTTCTGCCTGAGAGGCTGTGTTCCAAGATCTCCCCCTCTTCCTCCTCTTCTCTCTCCTCTCGTTTTCTTCCTTCTCTCTCTTTCTCCTCTTCCTTCTGTTTCTTCTTCCCCCTCTTCTTTCCTTCCTCTTCCTCTCCTCCTCTCTTCCCCTCTCCCTCCTTGTCCTCCTCATCTTCATCCTTTTTTTTTTTTTTTTTTTTTTTTTGTGTGTGTGTGTGTGTGTTTTGGAAACACTGCCTTACAATGTAGCCTGGCTTAGACTATAATTTTCCATCCTCCTGGTTCAGCCTCCCAAATTCTGGGATTACATGCCCAGCGTTCAGGTTCCATTTTGCATGCCTCCCATGCTTCTGGAGACTTGTTGCACCCCAGGCCTGTGTTGGGCTCTAGGGTAACTAAAATGAACAGCACAGTCCAGTCCACCCAGTCATCACCTCCAAAGAGCTTCTGGGCAGCACCCATGGTTCTTAGCTTGTCTGTATAACACGGTGCCTTGTTCTGTTGTCCCCACAATAGTGCTTACATTATTATAATAGTGTTTATACAAACACTTGTATAAACACTTCTGTCTCGACAGGATCCCAGCCTCCACAGTGCCAGGGTAAGTCTGGGTCAAGGTCAACACTTGCTTTGAGTCTAGGCATGAGAACAGAACTCTGACTACTTGCTGGGTCCGAACTGGACTGTTTCTTTTTTAAGTTCATCAGTGAGAAACGATCAATTTGCTTTCAGAAGCAGGTACAGGGTCTTCCAGAAGCCACAGTGAATCCAAGTGACCAGGCCCTGGTTCTCTCTGCTTGTCCTGGGCACAGGAAGCAACAGCTGACAGCAGGGTTTGATTTTCCCACTTAAAGGCAGGGATTGCCATCTGCAGCTGCTCAGGCCCACTTCTCTTTTGGCCCAGAGGGGGGCATCCTGTTCTCTTGGTCTAGGCTTCTTCTGGCTGGGCTGTGTCTGGACCTGATTACCACTTGCCTGAAGTTGGATGATGGGACAGACAGATCTAGCATGAGACAGCACTATTTCCCGAAGAAAGGGAGGGGAAGCAGGCTGGAACTCCTTGCAGTGTGACAGTCAGTGCAAAGTGACAGAAGAATGATCTGCAGGCAGGGGACAGACCCAAGTAGGTGTTAGGTCTGGACTCTACTGGGCTCATTCATGTGTTCATGTCTGGAAGAGGCAAGGGGAGCTCGGGAAGGTCACCTGGTAAGCCAGGGTAGGTGGTCCTCACAGCCTGGTTCTTTCTTGTGCTGTTGTATCGCCATCTTAAGGCTCTGCAATGTATAATTCCTGGTTTACATCATCCTTGGGAAGTGAGATGAAGCTGAAAGATCTGGGGTGGGGGCAGGACTTAGTTCAGTAGCCTTTTGGAGTTGCTAGGTATCTAAGCTTGAGGGCAGGTTGGGACTTTGGTATCTAGTGGAGAGTGGGTTAGCCTTGCATTCCTGCCTGTAGATGCAGATGATTGTGTGGAGTGATGCATGGGAACTACAAGGTGATGTTCTAGTTAGAAACAAGAGGCAGCCAGTCCCTAAGATAGGTCCGGGTCTACTATAAGTCTATTAAGCTAGGCTCAGCCTCTTGTCTTCCATGGGTCAGTTAAACAAAGTACCAGTTAAAAAGCTAAGAGAGATTTATTCTATGTCACCATATTGGGAAGATCTTCAAATCTTGAGGAGATTCCAAAGCCAGACAATACTTAGAGCATGACTGGGCTAGCATGTGGGCTTCCTTCTCCACTTCTGATGGTCTCTCTAGATGTACAGGGATCCAGGACACACCTACAAAGCCCTGTCTTCCTGAGAAGGTACTCCCCGTTGAAGCCAGAGGGTGTTCTTGGTAGCCAATGTCTGGCTAATAGGGACTATTGCTTAAGTTACAGCTAGGTTTAAACCCCACACCATGCTGTGGCCCTGGAGGAGAGAGGGCTGGACTTCCTGTGAGATGGTGAGGGTCCCCATGGCACCTGGGATCCCACAATGAGGCATAACATCTGGCAGACATGTTGGGGCAGAGGCAGATCCTAACCTCTTGGGCTGTGGGCTGAGGCCCAGGTTATCTGCCCTGGACAATGGACACCCATATTTGGCCCTCCTGAGCAGTGTCCTGGCTTGTCACATGCACAGGAACACAATGCTTGCCATTGCATAATGGACTTTGCCTGAGGGAGCTGGCTGGAAGTAACAGGTATGATTCAGGTGTGTCATGGGATGAGGGGCTGTGCCTTGCTGCCAAGGGCCCATCTGGGAGGAGGGAAAGGTAGGCCACTCTCCCAGGAGCCTTCTCCCAAGGTCAGAATGCTCCTCACTGCCAGGGAGGTGTCAACAGCCTCTTTGTATTCCACAATGGGAGAGAGGATGATGCCTGGGGGGATGGCCTGTAATAGGTTCCTTGTGGAAACAGGTGACAAGGTTTGTCTAGGAACAGAGGCCCAGCTTTGTTCTGAGAGTTGGGGTGCAGGTTAGTAGACCAGATCCCTGGGAGTGTTGAATTCCTGAGTTTGAAGCAGCTCAGAGTTAGTAGCACTATTCCCAATAACCAGCCAGATCTAGGAGCAGGTGGAAGATTTTATTCAAGGACCAGGCAGGGGAGAACTGGAGCTCACATTTGAAAGACATTCTGCCCGTCAGGCCTGGGGCTGGGTTTTCACTGGGGCTGGATCATGGCATCTGTGCTGTGTGCTGCGAGCATCTGCAGGGGCTGCCCCCCCTTACTTCTATCTGCATTTATTTTATGCTGAATTTATCCCCGTGCTGTAAGTTTTTGTTTCTTCAGTTTCTTCTGGGATATCTTTTCCTTTTGCACAACCTCCTCTTCCGGCTTTGGAACAATTTGTTCCTTTTCAGTGAGGATCATCTTGATGTGGTGGCGGGGGAACTCATGTGCGGGTTAATTCAGCCATGAGCTCTGTAAGTCCGTTGGTGCATCTTAGGTCTTTGTTCACCTGGATGTGTTCAATGACTGGAGAATCTGCATCTAAACCCTTAAGTTCAGCATCACTCTCTGCATTTTAAGCGAGTGCAGTAAAAACTCGGCACTCTTTTTAGGCCACCGGCCCTGTGTCCAGCCCCACTGTTTGGCCTGGGCGCACCTACCGACTCCACTATTACACCGCCGGAAAGGCACACATTGCTTCTTTAGAGTGACATCTTTCAGATATTTGGTGGTTTTTCAGATATGCATACCCTTGATGGCCTGGCAGTTTCACGGGTGTTCTTAAAGTGAACCTGAAGATTTGAACCTCTTGATCTGCATGATTTTGTAGGGTTTTCTGGGTAAAGAGTAGTGAACCCTCTTCACAGGTCACCTCAGGTCACTAACAGGAAGAGCCAGGGGCTGCTGCCTTTTTTTGTTTTTCCTGATTTGATCATAGTTGTATCTCTCATGGCGCCTCTGAGGTTACTGTGGATGGCAGAGTCACAGCCTGGACCCTGGCAGCCCAAACACGCAGGCTCAGCCACCTTCCTCAACAGGCCGGTTAGACAGATGACAGTGAATGCAGAGAAAGGAGATTTGTGTGGTCACACTGAGAAGGGAACAAGTGGATGTCCCCACAAGTCCGACTTTGGGGTCCTGACAGGAGGTCCAGGTTTAGACAGGAGACAAAAGGTGAGCATAGCTCAGACCAGGTCAAGTGTGTTCCCACCAGTCACTGACCCACCATTGTTCCACTTCCAGTTGGCAAGACGACAGAACTATGTCAGATCTCTTCCTGCGAGACGCGCCCTCCTCTGACTGGCTCTGGGCTCCTGTTGCAAGTCCCCCCGACAAGACCACCGAGGAGCTGACTTCCCATGCAAAAAACAAAAGATTTTTTTATTTACACCCAGGCAGGGACTTCATCTGACATTTAGTTACAGCAAGTAAAGGAGGAAGCCCGGAGCACTTATTACAAGGGGTTTGTATAGGAAAAAGTTTACATGCAGTGGGTTACATATCTTAGTGTCTTAGTGTGGTGGTACTGTGTTCCCCAAAATACTGTGCACCCTAATAAACTTACCTGGAGTCAGAGAACAGAACAGCCACTAGATACAGAGGCTAGAAAATGGTGGCACGCACATCTTTAATCCTAGCCTTCTGGAAGCATGGATCTCTGTGAGTTCAAGGCCACACAGGAAATAGCCAGGCATGGTGACACATGCCTTTAATCCCAAGAAGTGAGCCTTTAATTCCAGGAAGTGAGGGCAGAAAGCAGAAAGATATTTAAGGCATGAAGACCAGAAACTAGAAGCTTTTAGCTAGTTAAGCTTTCAGGCTTTCAAGAAGCAGCTCAGCTGAGATTCATTCTGGATGAGGACACAGAGGCTTCCAGTCTGAGGAAACAGGATCAGCTGAGAAATTGGCAAGGTGAGGTGGCTGTGGCCTGTTCTGCTTCTCTGATCTTCCAGCGTTCACCCAATACCTGGCTCCGGGTTTGTTTTAATTAATAAGAACTTTTAAGATTCCTGCTACATCTTAGGATTGGATGAGGGAGCTAGGGGTGAGGTAGTTCTTTGAAGTTATTGGCTGAACTATAAGCATGAAATTTCTAATGGCTGACAGGATGCAGGGCATCTGTAGAGACATCATTTTTTTTTAACTCCTGTATCCCGTTTTACTGGGTCCAGGAGGTACATTTAGATTTATTGTTCCAGCTCTATTTCCATGTGAGTTCAGTCTCCAGTCAGCTCTGAGTTTAGTCTCAGATCAGCTCTGAGTCAGTCACCTGTCAACAGATACCTCAAGATGGGGGCTGACTCTCCAGAGGGCTGCTGACTTTTCCCCTTTAGCTCCCAGGCCTGAGATTCTTGGGAAAATTATAATTTCTTGGGGTCTATTGTTTCCAAAGTTGGGCAGCCAAAGGCAGGGGCACATGTATCATTCCTTCAATTATCTTTGCTTCCACCAGGACAGTAACACCGTGCCAGTGTGTGTGTGTGTGTGTGTGTGTGTGTGTGTGTGTGTGTGTGTGTGTGTGTGAGAGAGAGAGAGAGAGAGAGAGAGAGAGAGAGAGAGAGAGAGTCATTATAATATTATAAAAGAGAGATTATAAAGAGCCCAAAGTCATTGAGAGTGTCAACATGACTTTGGAACCAGATGGAGTCAGTCTAGAGCTCCGTTTGGTGGTGTTAGGGAGTTATGATCTCAGAGGTCTACAGTTGGGAGCACCTGCCTTCCAGCATCCATACTTTAACTTTGCAAGCCAGAAGCCCAGCAGACAAGACAATGGGAATCCGACATCCCTTTGACTACCATGTAAAACCTTTGGAATATATTCTTAGCAGGAAGCTAGCTGTCACCAACCCAAAAGCTTAGAATGTCACCAGACTGCATCTGAAACCTGGGGCAGATTTCTCACTGTGCTGTGTAGCTCATGTCTGCTCTGACATATTTGTCAAAATGCCTTGATTTACAACTTTCTTTTGTTCTGTGACTAGAAAAGCTAATGTGATCCATTCCATGCTGGACCATGTCATTTTGGACAACCCTAGGCTGTATTCCCAGGCTTCAGTCACTAATTTTTGGCTCAGAACAAACTGGACTGCAGTGTGGATGCCGGAACCAAAACCAGGTTCTCTGCCAGAGCAGCCAGTGCTTTTAACTGCTAAAGCCAACTCTCCAGCCCCTCATTGAACTCAGATCTGGTGGCAAGTTCTTATATCTGAGCCATCTCTCTGGTCCCGAGACTCTGGACACACATATTCTCTATATTCTCTCTCTCTCTCTCTCTCTCTCTCTCTCTCTCTCTCTCTCTCTCTCTCTCTCTCTCTCTCTCTCAGCAGCTGGTCCCTGTGTTTGGATTTAGCATAAGGCCTGTATGAGTTTATCTAATTAGTTTTCTACAGGGTCTTAGCACACCACCCTGGGAAAAGCAGAACCCTGACTTTTTATAGAGAGATGTATGTAGTTTTAGTTGATTTTGTTTTGGCATTACAGGAAAAGAAGCTCAGTTAGCTCATGATTTTGTTGCTTGGAGGAGCCAAACAGCCTGGGACTGGCATCTGGTATAACATGGAGGGAGGTGATGCGGGAACAGCAGCATGTAGGAGGGTCCATGGCTGTGAGTGGCCTCCCTTTGTATAAATCCAGTCTTGTGAGAGCTATCCAGGCCCGACAGTACTTTTTCAGTCCCCTAGAGACAGTGCTTCGGTGACCCCGTCATCCTCCCCTGTGCCCTACCTCTTAAAGCCCCCCACCTCTCAGTATTGCTATATGGAGGGTCACACGAATCTTTAGGGGGCACAGGCAAACCACATCCCCACCCTAGCCATGGATGGTGTGACCTTTGGCCCACTCCTAACCAAAGGAAGGTTTGGTAGTGTGACTTGAGTGAGAGTGTCCTCCAGAGGCGCCTGTATTTAACCACTTGGTCCCCAGTTTTTGGTGCTTGTGGTTTGAAGAATGACTCCCATAGGCTCATACGTTTGCACGCTTGGGCTCCAGTTAGTGGAAGTTTTGGGGAAGGTAATTACTACAGGTGCCAACTCACACTGCCTTTCTCAGAGCAAGAGTTTGAACTCTGTTCCCCATTGACAGCAGAGCAGACCAGTTTTCTCTGTCTCTCTCTCTTCCCCTTGTCTCTCTTCATGCTAGGAATTGAACCCAGGACCTTGCAATGTGAAACAGGCATCCTACACTGAACTACATCCTTCCCCCACTGGTAATATTTCCTTGCTACAGGGTAGGGATAGGGATGAAGCCCGCTCTCCACTGGGCTTGATGATGCATACAGTGATGACATACTTTACTTGCTCTCCTTCTCGCAGCCTCATTCAGCCTCATTGCTGCTGGGCGCAAGTGGACATTCCACTCTCAGTGAGGCCTCACTGTCACCAGAGGTGGAAGAGAAACTGAGTGGTGACTACTCCCATCTTGCAATGCCTTTTTGAGGTTCAATGATGCTGGCTGGGGCTGGAGGTTCAGTGCCCCTCTGCACCCAGCTGACATCAGAAGAGGAAGTGAAACTTCCTGGCATCAAATCTCACTTTGCACCACCTCATTAGGTCTTGTGGCTGCGTGGTAGCTGAGGTTCAGTTCCCTGAGTGCTGCCTGCTTCTGCCAGGCGGAGAAGGGACTGTTAGCTCCCTCTTCAATCTTATAATGTCACCTAACATGATGACCCAATTGTGCCTGGCTTCTGTGAAGGGAGAGGGTGGGTAGAGCACCCCTCTCTGCCCTAAGTGGTTCTGTAGAAACTGCCAAGGGCAGGTCGTGTTTGGCCGGAGTAAGGAGAGTATTGCTAAAGTTTTCTATCGTTAGGCTATTTACCCCCTGCTCCTTTGGCTGCAGAGAACAAGCTTCTCTTAGAATTGTCTGTCTGTGCCTGTTAACAACTCTGGGTTGGAAATTTCTGTAGTGCTCTGCCCAGAAGATCTGAGAAACAATGAGAGGCACCAGAGGACTTACTGTGGGGTGTGTTCAAGTCCACCTTTCGGGGTCTTCCTAGTCTTGCATTCTGTTCAGGTTTTCCATCGTTCAAGAGAAAACTGCAGGGTTGGAGAGATGGCTCAGCATTTCAGAGCACTAGCTGCTTTTCCAGGGGACCTGGGTTCAATTCCCAGCATCCATATGGTGGCTCACGATTGTCTATAACTCCAGTCCTTTCTTCTGGCTTCCATGGGTACCAGGCATGCGTGTGGTGCACAGACATGCATGCAACAAAACACTCATGGACATAAATAAATTTAATTTTAAAAAAAGACAGAGGGGGAGATGACGGCTTCACCCAGGTGGCATTAGAAAGCGCACAGTTATTTTCACATGAAGCAGTTTTCTCAGCCCTGGTTAGAGAAGCTCTTCAGTGCAGAGACTCAGAACCAGTCCAAGAGGATGGTGAAGCCCCCCAAGGCTCAACACATGCTGTGGAAGAGGGGGCAGAAGGAATGTGAGTGTTGGAGGACAGGAGAGGGGCTGTGAACTGTTGTGTTCTGGACCTGACACAGCCATCACACTCGTGAACTCACAAGCAGCTGCGGTTAACTGTGCAAGAACAAGCCAACAAGACCGGTCAACATTCTGACAGGCAGCGCTGACTGGACTGAGTGGGTTACCAAAATGAATGAATGAAAAGTAAATAGTAGGAAGAAAAAAAGAGGTTGAAGGTAGGAGGGGGCGTGCTGGTGGTTCCTGGGGGAAAGCGGGAGGAGGAAGTTGCAGGTGGGAATGGTCAAGCTACATGACCACCATTCCAGGTTCAATCACAGGATGGAAGGATCCACAAAGCTGTGGTTCATCATGGTGAAAACATACAGGCTACGATCAGGAACAGGAAGAGATGTACAGAGCAGAGTTCAGGGAAAGCCATCTGGGAGTGGGGTGTGGGGGCTCTCGATGTTCTCGTTCAGGAGAGTCACGTGGACAGTGCTCACTTCTAACGACTTGTGCCACAACCTCACCACAGTGTGGCTGCTAGCATTGGCCACCAACTTCTGTTTCAGTTACTCAACCAGCTGATACCATGTGATCCAAGGCTCCCCGAGTCAGTCACTTGGGGAGCCAGACAACATGGTGATCGAAAGATCCCAGGGTGAACAAAGACACTCGGGCAGAACCTTTCAAAGTCTCAAAGGGAATCTTGGGAAGCCAGGGACAAAGGGCCAGCTCCCTCTCTGGGCAAGGCTGACCCCGGCTTCCTGTGCTGCTCCTTCTGTGTCAACTCGACACAAGCTAGAGTCACTTGGGAGCAGGAACCTCGCCTGAGAAAACGCCTCCACCAGGCTGGCCTGTGGGCAAGCCTGTAGTGATTGTGATGATTGATGGGGGAGGGCCCAGCTTATTATGGGTGGTGCCATGCCTAGGCTGGTGGACCTGGGTGCTGTAAGGAAGCAGGCTGAGCAAGCCATGGGGAGCAGGCCAGTAAATAATCAGCTCCTGCCTCCAGGTTCCTGCCATGCTTGGGTTCCTCCATGACTTCTCTGGATGATTGAATACAAGCTGTAAGATGAAATAAAACCTTTCCTCTCCAGCTGCTTATGGTCACGGTGTTTAACACAGCAATAGAAACACTGACTGGGACATTTTCCTGGTGTCTATGGCATCCCCTGTGTTTTTTGTTTGTCTGTACACCAGGACAAGCTCAAATCACACCTAATATAGTTTGTATCCAACTCACCATCAAACACAACAAAGTGAACAACAGACTTGGATGAAGGAACAGCACCACAAATGCACGCAATGAGGAAGCGGGTGTCTTCTTACCTTGTGCATTTGCCAAATGTCTTCGGTCTTGCCTGACTTTGTCTGATCTGGTGCTGACATGTGTCTACTCAGCTGTTATCCCAAGTTGGCATCAGTACCATGTGGGAAAGGAGCTGTGACACCGGACCTGGCTGATGTGTATGGTACATATGTGCACTGTTGTCTTAGTTAAGGTTTCTGTTGCTGTGATTAAGCACCGTAACCAAAGGCAACTTGGGGAAGAAAGGATTTGATTTGGTTTGGGTTTTCTCCATATAGTTCTATTATCACTGTTTGTCATCCAGAGAAGTCAGGGCAGGAGCTCAAGGCAGAGACCTGGAGGCAGCAGCTGAAGCAGGAACATGGTTCCCAGCTTGCAACCCATGGCTTGTTCAGCTTGTTTTCTTATCTCCAGGACCAGCTGCCTAGAGGTGACACTGCTCAAAGTGGTCTGCCCCCCCCCCACATCCATCATCACTCAAGAAAACGCCCTGCAGACTTGTCTACAGGTAATCTGGTGTAGGCATTTTCTCAATTGAAATTCCTCTTCCAAATAACCCTTGCTTTTGTCAGGTTGACAAAAAACAAAACATACAAAATCAACCCGCCAAAAAAACCAAACAAACCTAACCAGGACAATTAGATATATTGCATTCATATCTGTCATGTGCATTGATTACACCTAATGGTCCTGCTGACTTTCTTGGTTCCATGGAGAGCTCAGCATGACCACAGGGAGACTGAGAAGTCATTACGAGTAGTATGGGGAGATGACCTAGCTTAGCCAGGGCAGAGGCCCCAGTGGGTAGAAACAGCCATCACAGTGGCAGATGTACCATGGACTCCACAGCAGAGGTCTCAAGTCCTCTTGGACACCTCACAAAGGACTCATCAGCCTTCACTGACTGCTGGTTTCGCAATGACACATTGCTTCCTTGAGCATTTGCAGTCAACCATCCAAACCAAGACAGAAAATCAACACTGCGCCATCCTCTCCTGGTGGGTTAGTTCTGCTTTACAGATTTTATCTTGGTCCTATTCAGGGTAACAACTTATACATGTTTATTGTTCTCCTGGGGAAACATAGTGGACTGGACCCTCTCACATCAATCAGCAATTAAGAAAATGTCTCATAGACATGCCCACAGGCCAACCTGATGGAGGCAATTTCAAAATTGAGAGTCCTTCTTTCAAGTATGTCTAGGTTTGTGTCCAGGCAACAAAAACTAATTACGACACAGTTCAAGAGCACAGCCCTTCAAGGTAGGGAAGGCATGGCGGCCGGACTATGAGATAGCCGGTCAGTCCCATTGTGCCCACACTCAGTGGGGCGAGAATGATGTATATGGCTGCTCAGCTTGTGTTCTCCTTTTCAGCAGCCCAGGGTCCCAGCCCAGGGAATGTACCACTCACCGTTAGTGTGAATCTTCCCAGCTCAACCTAATCAGGATAATTCCTCACAGGCATGCACAGAAGCTAACATGTCTAGATAATCCAACATGGTCGTGCCCAGAAGCCTGTCTCCAGGCTGATTCTAGAGCCTGTCAAGTTGCTAGCCAATGTTAACTGCCATCAGCCCTTCCTAGGGCTAGTGGAGGGGTTGTGGAGTGTGAATTACTTCTGAGTTGTCTTGAGGATGGGTTTTTGGTCCCTCTGTGACAGTTGACAGGACATGTGAGAGCTGGGATAACTGGAAGGGACTCTGTGCTGTGGGTTTTTCAGGGAAGAGGCAGCCTGGGCATGGTAGCCTGGGGGACTGATGTACCCATCCTGCAAGGGCATCAGGCCAGGGCATCCACAGATACAACCCTGATCCTGAACCTTGTGCGTGTTCAGCCCTCACATCTGGCTTAAAATTGCTTAATTCAACGTTATCTCTTGAAGGTGGAAACTGATTAGCTGTGTGCAGTTTTAAATCTCTATCAGTCTTGTCAACTTTGGCCTAGAGGCCAGGCCCACCTCCCGTTTGTGTGGGTGACAGATGAAAAAGTAGGTGGCTTGCCAAGTGGTACAGAGGCACTGTCCAAATGACAACCTGCAGGCCGTGCCCCAAGGGTGCCATTTGTATAGGGTCCCTTGCAATAGGTGCCACAGGGACAAGCAGAGGGTAAAGAGTTTTGAGATGAAAACCAAGTGAAACTGTGCCTCCCAGTGTGGCACTGTCCCAAGTGTGAGGGAGCTTGGGAAATATGACTATACGCATACTGGCGGGATCTAGAGGGTCATGTTCCTCTTTAGAGGATCCCTCCCACATTATCCCAATTCGGAGAGTCGGCATGGGAGAGCCAGAGGTGACAACATCACAAAGGGGCTGTCACTTCAGCACCCTGAGCTAGTCACTCTTCATTATTAACTGGACTGGATTTGGAATCACCTAGAAGACATGTCCTATGGAGGTGTTTAGCTGAGGAAGGAAGACTTGCCTGTATGTGATATGCATCATCCTGGGCCTGGGTAAAAAGCAGAAGCCGGCAGGATACCAGCATCTACCTGTCTGCTTCCTGACTACTGGAACAGGATGGCCATGGCCTCACAGCCCGGCCTTCATGACTTCCCCACCACGATAGGCTTCACACCCAAACCGTGAGCCCAAACAAACCCATCTTTCTTTAAGCCTTTGCCAGATTTTTGTCACAGCGGTGAGAAAAGTCGTTAATACAGGCTCTGTATCTCAAGTCCCTCTCTCCCAGCTTCCTCCTCAGAGCTCACCCATCCTGCATTTCATCCCATCTCCTACACAAGGGCTTGGTGAGCAGCTGCTACACGCTGATGTACCAGTGACATGTACAACCCTTTGCAAACATTGATCTCAAGTCTTCTCTTTGAAGGGGACACCATCCTGAGCTCTCTGGAGACAAGGTTTCCAGAGAGGGTTGGGGAACTTAAGGTATTCTCTTAGTGTGTCTGTCCTTTGGTAATCCTGGGTTCTGAGTGGTTGTCCCCAGTGGTTCTGGGTGGTTGTCCCCAGTGGTTCTGGGTGATTGTCCCCAGTGGTTCTGGGTAGTTGTCCCCAGTGGTTCTGGGTGGTTGTCCCCAGTGGTTCTGGGTGGTTGTCCCCAGTGGTTCTGGGTGGTTGTCCCCAGTGGTTCTGGGTGATTGTCCCCAGTGGTTCTGGGTAGTTGTCCCCAGTGGTTCTGGGTGGTTGTCCCCAGTGGTTCTGGGTGGTTGTCCCCAGTGGTTCTGGGTGGTTGTCCCCAGTGGTTCTGGGTGGTTGTCCCCAGTGGTTCTGGGTGGTTGTCCCCGGTGGTTCTGGGTGGTTGTCCCCAGTGGTTCTGGGTGGTTGTCCTGGGCTGTGTGGCAGAGTCCCCACCAGGTGGCAGTGGCATCTTGTTTATAAGTCCCCAAGAAGCTTCGTGGATTTCCTCCTGTATAATGTAGTTGTGTCTGGTGGATCTCCAAATACAAAACTAGTTGAGTTACCACTACAGCGTGTGGTGATACTTTGTGTATGCTCTAGCAAATAAAGCTTGCCTGAAGATCAGAGGGCAAAGCCAGCCACTAGTTAGCCATAGAGGCCAGGCAGTGGTGGCTCACACTTTAATCCCAGCATTTGGGATCTCAAGCCTTTGCTCCCAGTAGTTGGGAGGCACACATATCTGTAATTCCAGCACTAGGGAGGTTGAGGTAGGAACTGATATGGCTGAGCAGATAAAGGAATATAAGGCAGGAGACAGGAGTCAGTCCTTTTTGGCTGAGGATTGGCGAGGTGAGAGGTGGCTGTGGCTTGTTCCTTTGTCTCTCTGATCTTTCAGCATTTACCCCAATATCTGGCTCCAGGTTTTCTTAAGACCAATTAGGATTTGTGCTACATCAGCAGCCAAGCTGTCTGGCACTGTTGGGACTCAGACTGTATTTTTCTTTGTATTTCTTTAAAATTAAGGTTTTGTTAAGAACTAACAACTGAAAAATGTCACATGGTAAGATTAGCCAGGTCCAAAGCCTATACATCTCAATAGCTTTCTCTAAAGTTAGAGTAGCCATGTTGGAGGTATGGAGCTTCATGTCACAGTTTACATGTCAACTTTCAATTGTATTCTTAGATACTTACCAGGAAATGAACATTCCAGTACAGAGTTAAAACTAGAAAAACATCAACTCTATATCTCATTTCATGACTGAAGTACCAGTTACCTACAGTCAATCTTTCATCACCTAATATTTCTCCTTTCTACATTATGCTGTACCCATGTTCACATATATACACACATTATTGTTCATATACTTACATGTATATAGTATTATATTCATAGATATGCTATGTGTATATTATGTTTATATACATACATGTATAAATTGCATATTCAGGTTCATACTTTATTGAGGGTTTGTTATGGTTTAGACTTATTCTAAAGATTTTGAAAGTGTGTGTGGGTTTGTGCACATGGGTGCAATGCCCGAATAGTCCAGAAGAGGATGTTGAATAGCTGGAGTTACTGGTGGTTGTGAGCCACCCAGTGTGGATGCTGGGAACCAAACTTGGGTCCTCTGCAAGGGCAGTGTGCATTATTAACCACTGAGCCATCTTTCCAGCCTGTCTAGGCTTGTGCTAAGGATTTGGAAGACAGCTCAGTCAGTAAAGTGCTTGATTCAGGAGCGTGGTGGAACAAAGTGAGGACACAATCTCTCCAAGGAGAAGGCTTTCAGTGTAGACATGAGGAAGAGTCCAGAGCAGGGAGAAAAAGTAGTAGACTGAACATGTCTAGTAGACTGGACTGGGTCATGGGGGGGGGGCGTTGAGAGCAGAAGAAAGAGAGAGGTAAGAGGACCAAGAGAAAGATGACCAAGAGAAAGATGACCAAGAGTGGAGGACCAAGAGTGGAGGACCAAGGGCGGAGGATCAAGAGCGGAGGATCATGAGAGTCAAGAGAGCAAAAGAGAATGCATGGCCGAAATGGAAGGGTTATATTGGAATGAGAAGCTGGGGGAAGTGAAGCCCATGAGCAGATGTTTAGGGATGCGGGGTGAGAAGAGAGTTACAGGAACTGAGTGAGCCTGGAGGCAGCATGCACTTTGGTATGCTAATAGCCACCACAGTTATCCACTTGTCCCAGCTTTCTTTTGGACTCAACAATGAAAACTCTAGTTTGACCCCCAGAACCCACATAAGAATCTGGGTGTGATGGTGCACGCTTATAATCCTAGGCTGGGGCCCAGCAGGTCACAAGAGACTGTCTCATAAAAAAGGCGGCAGCTCCTGGGGACAGCAACTGCCGCGTCCTGCACAGCTTGGTCCTGGAAACCTTCCTGGGGTAAGGAGTGAATGAAGAAAGGACAGACACACAGACCATGTCCAGAGAAGCTGGGATCAGGTGGGCTCTGCCTGCTCTGATGGAACAGCACCAACTACAGAGTACTGTAGAATAGCTCAGGACCTCAGTGCATTTATTCCGTACGGCATGAGGAGGAGGGGTTAAGAGTCTCTGAGGTCTCTGTAAGGGAACAGTCTCAGGCGGCAGTCATCCCGGGAGGGAAGCTGCACTTGCTAGTTTTTGCACACATTGGTCAAATGTTAGTGAACACTTGCACTTGGACTAAAGGAAGACTCTGCCATGCCCCTGAGCCCCACCCAGAGAAAGGCTCTGCATTTCCCACGAGTCTGAGGCACTGGTGCCCTTGACATGGCTGTGCCCATTCACTCAGGTCTTCACCCATTCTTTGCACATTCACTCAGGGCTTCCTCTGCTCCCCACAAGCACCTGAGCATGACCTCTGGCCTCCACATGGGTGCACACACACATACAGGAGCACCATTATTCCAGATGGGGAAACGGAGCCACAGAGAATTTCAGAACCGTGTTCAACATCATTCAGCTAAGCAGAGCTGGGATTTGAACCGGGTGGGCTGGCTTCAGAGCCGCTCTCTAAGCATTTGTGGCATCAATGTGAGTCACACATTGTCTTTAGCAACAGCCCATGGCAGAGGCCCCTTTTCTGAGGACAAGACTACAAAATCAAAAGAGTCACGAGGGCCGATTCTTCTTCCTCAGGCCCCCCAAAAACAGCCTGCCGCCTTTCCAGAGTCCCTGACATAGGGACTTAATGTCACAGGCAGACCTCTGTGAGACTTTACTGTCTTGCTCCTGGGAGAACTGGCTCCCACCACCCCCGAAAGGGTACTTCTAGTCCCGACACAGGGGTGCCTGCTGCCTGGTTTCCTGGGATGTGGGAAGACTGAATGCTGAGGGAGAGGACTGTTTCTTTGAAGTCCTAAAAAATTGCAAAGCCAACCTATGCGGACAGAAACCACACAGTGGGCTATTGGGTAAAGGCACTGGCCACCGAGCCTGACACAAGTTCAGTCTCCAGATGCACGTGGTGAAGAAGAGAACCAACCCTGGTAAGTTGTCCCCCAATCTCCATGTGTGGGCCGGGGCTCACTTGTGTCCCCACCCACAATAAGTAAATGTAAACAGAAGAGACCTTGAAACCTTTTTTTTGAGACAGGTTTTTACTGTGTAACTCAGACTGACTCAGACTTTTAAGATCCTCCTGCCTCAGATTCCTCCCTGCTGGGATAATAGGCACGCACCGGCATCTGCTCCTGGCAGTTCTGCTAAACCTCAGCCTTAGCTTTATCATTTCTTTGTCTCCCCCCACCCCTCCCCTCCTTCCCTCCCTCCCTTCTCCCTCCCTCCTTCCTCTTTCTCTCCCTTCCTCATTCCCTCCCTCCCTGCTTCTTTCAGACGGTCTCATGTAGCCCAGGATGGCCTTGAACTTTCAGCATAGCTAAGGATGCCTTGAACCCCTGACCCTCCACTCAGCTTCAGCTCTTGGATGCTGGGATGACAAACTTGAGCTGTCACACCTGATTTTACTCCATGCCAGGGATCAAACCCAGGTGTTCCGTGTGTGCTAGGCAAGCATTCTACCAACTGAGCCCCACCCAGTCCCCTTGTCAGCTTTTTGAGGAATCCTTGAGAAGCCAAGCTGATTCCTTTGCTGGCCCCACCCATGGCATGGCCAGGGGAAGGATCGCTGCAGCAAACCTGCTAGAAGCAATGACGAGGCACTCCAGAAGGGACTCGGCTGGAGCTGTCACTTCGGCCTTGGCTGGCTCGCTCTTAAATTAAAACACCTACTTGTCTCAGCCACTAACCGGGGTTTTCTATTACTTACGGTCATACCCTGAAAGTACAGGTTGGGGATTCTGAGTACAGACTCAGTGCTTGCCTAGCACACACGGAGCACCTGGGTTTGATCCCCAGTACCAAGTAAAACTAGGGATGGTGATACAAACCATAGTCCCAGTGCTTGGGAGGTAGACTAGGAAGGATCAGAAATTTAAGGTCATCTTAGCTACATAGGAAGTTTGAGGCCAGCCTTGGCTTTATGAGATACTGGCAAAATAAAACAAAATTATGCAAAAGCCAGGTCAAGTTTTGACTCCTGGTCTTGTCCAGATTCTCCACAGGGTTTCTCAGCTGTTGAAGTGAGGAATAACTCAGATATAGGAGGAAATGTCCTGAACATGTTCCAGCATGTTCCCCAGCTGCCCACGACATGGTTCTGTGACGTCTCCAACACTTGTCCTTCTCTTTCGGTCCCAGTTCATGTTTCCATGGCCACTGGGGCACTGCTGTCACAGCTGTCAGATTGCAAAGGATGGGAAACCTGGACCATTCACAGCTTCCTCCCCCATCATCTGCCAGTGAATTGGCTTCCCAGAAGGGGGGCTGTCATGGTGTCAGCTCCACCTGTCGGTGCCAAGTGTGGGCGTTGGAGAATCCCAGTCTGTCATCCAAATGCTGGTGATCAGAACTGAGGTGTGGCCTAGACGCTGGAGCCGGGAAGCTTGCTGTGCACCAGCCAGCTCACTTCTGGTAAATTGTGCTGCGATGTTCCTGTGTCCTCATAAGGGAGCAGCTACTGAGTTAACTTGGAACTCACAGCCTGGGCTGTGCAGACATGGTCTAGGGACTGCAGAGACCTAAGCATGCCATTACCTCCAAGGTACCCTGAGCTTGTAAGGCAAGGGAGCCGGGGGATTCTGGCAAGTGTTTTTCCCCTGCCATCAGGCTAAAAATGTACCCATTTGTCTAAAACATGGGTCTTAGTCACGAAAGAAAGTGAAGGAGTGATGGAGAGAAGCGTCCCACACTTGGCAAACTTGCGATGAATTTGTACTTCCTGATTCAAAGTCACTGACATTTTTGGAAAATCCAAATTTAATCAAGGCATTTTAAAAGATCCGAACTGAATCAGAGAGACTGGAAGCCCATTAGCATAAATCTCAACTAGAAGGAATGTATTTTTCTGGGAAGATCGCGTTCACTGGAGGCAGTCTGAGCATGGGGCTGGGGAAGGGGATGAAGTCACGTCATTAAGGTTGAACTTGGAAGGAACAGTGATACTCTGGCTGCCACATTCACCCCAACACGGAGCTCACAGTCTGGGGAACAGAGTGGGTTTTGCGGCATGGTGTAAGCCTTGAGGACTGTGAGAGCAAAGCAAATCTTATTTAAAAGCCGAGTGAGCAGCATACTAAAGCTTTTCTCTGAAGTCTGTGCCTGCCTGGGCCCTGCTGTGTTTGCGGCTGTAGTTCTTCTCTCTGGACTTGGCTGACACTCAGCGCTGTCCCCAGTGCTCTGAGTACGGTCAGACCCTGTGGCCTGGCTGTGTGCTGAAGCTGTGGAAGAGTGTTCACTGTAGGTGTCAGGCTTGGGAAGGGAGAGGATGGGGTGGAGCGAAGAGCTCCTGGTTCAGCAGCCTTCAGCTAAGAGCTATGTGAAAGTCACCTCACCAGTGTCACAGGGGCTGAAGGAGGGCACTTCAAGGCTTCAGGCCACCCAGACAAAGGGAACTTCTGCTCTTTTAAAAAGTGATGCCTCTGTATGTATGTGTCTCTGTGTGTGCATTTTTGTTGTGTGTGTACACTGTGGGTGCACATGTGCCATGGTATGCATGTGGGGTCAGAGCATGGCCTCCGATTTGGGTCCTCATCTTCCATCTTGTTGATGCTGCGTAGACCAGGCAAGCTGGCCTGATTCTCTGTCTTCCATCCTGCTGTAAGAATGCTGTGATTACAGGTGTGTGTGACCATGTCTGGCTTTATGTGGGTTCTAGGAATCTGGATTCAGGCCCTTACACTTTTGGAGTAAGGCTGTTAGCCACTGCCCCATCTCCCCAGCCCTCCAGGTATATACTCTTCAAGATTACCAAGGGAAGTGGTGTCCTGAACCCCTGAAAGAAGCTGGCTTAGTGAACACGTGAGCTGTGCCACATGACTGCAGTCCCCAGGCGTCAGGAGTGGTGGTGGTGAGGACTTGAAGTTCACAAGAGCTACAGGCAGGAAAGACTGCCGGAGCTGGGCCTGCCTGTCAACCCTCCACAGCACCAGCCGAGCGTCTATTCTAACAGCTGGGGGCTTCCACTTTCTGCTGTGTTCCTGTCTTGTGTTCAGAAACGTAATGTCACCATAACCCTGCACAGTAGGGGCCAAGCGATCCAGGCCCTGACTGCCCTCACTGACTTATGGCTTCCCAGTCCCTCAACTTATACCAGAGATGCTTTGTGTGTTTGAGGAGTCCCTGGAGAGCTGGAGGCTGGCAGAGGGAAGGGGTCTGAGGATGTCTCTGGGGTCGAGGCTAGAACTGAGATCTGGTTTCTCTGTTACCCACACCTGCTGTCAGCTGGGCTAGGAACCACCCTTCTCCCCTCCCGCCCCTCCTCCCCCTTCCCTGCTCTCTGTATGTATGTGTGTGTCTATTTAGCAGTCCTGGAGATCGAACCCAGGACCTTGTGCATGCTAGGCTGGCGGTCTGTCACTGAGGCTATAGTCCCAGCCATCTCTTGATTTTTTTTTTTTAAATTTTGAGACAGAGTGACAGGTTGCCTTTGGACTTTTCGGCTTCTCATGCCTAGGTGTCTGGGATCACAGGTCTGTCCATCAGCCTGGTTAGCAGCCTGTAAACCCTCAGAGATGGGTCTTGTGGGCTTGTCTAACATGCCCAGGGCCTGTAGAGAGGAAAACCAAGTGGGATTTAAGAGGGAGGTTTCATTAACTCACAGTCCCTAAGAAGGCCTATTTCCAAAAAGTCTACTTTGTAGAGAGTTTATGCCTTTTTATACCTGTGTGCACATGCACACACATGCACGAACACATACATACACTTACACAAACAATGCACATACACATGTACACACACATACACACATGCACAAACACAGTGCACTCTGAAGCACACACACATGCGCGCGCACACACACAAACTCTGAGATGGTTGATGCTCCTAACCAGTACGTTCAGCATGTCTACAGTTGTGATCACAGCTGCTCTAAGCTGGACTTCTGCTGGGCATTTTGTGATAAATTTATCAAAGCCACAGGAGCCGAATCTTTATAAATGACTCTGGCACCTGACATCATTCACTGTTTGCCACCAACCTGCTGGGGCAGTTAGTGTCTATAGTGCGGAGAGGACGTCCATCCACGTCATTGAATCCTGGCTCTTCTGTTGGATCCACAGACTCCTGATGGGATTGGAAGTGGTAGAGGCTTTTTAACTTGTGAAGACCTCACAGCTGGGCTGTGTGGTGTGGCTGAGACGAGGCAGCAGAGAGAGGGAAGCCAGGACTCAGTTCGATATCTTCCTCTCTCCCTTCACTTCGTAGGGACCCCTGTCCCATAGCCTGGGGTCTCTACCCTGCCCCAGGTAATCCTTCCTAGACACCTGAAAGTGCTCATCACTAATGCCATAGATGCTTCTTAATCTGTTCCCATTGACAGTGAAGCCTGCCATGTGTTTTTGTGATGGTTGACGCCATCTTGACAGGCTGCAGAGTCACTGAAGAGAAGAGCTTCCGGGCTTGTCTGTGAGGGATTATCTTGGTTAGGTTAACTGAAGTGGGAATCCTCACCTACATGAACAGCACTGCTTCTGTGCTGGGGTCCTGGGTTGCAGAGAAGGGGAAGGAGAGGAAAGGAGCCAAACATCAGGTGTCTCAGGTCTCTGCTTCCCGAGTGTAGGTGCCTCAAACTGTGAGCCAAATGGCCCTTCCTTCCCTATGATGCCTTTGTCAGGGTGTCTGCTCACAGCAACAGAAAAAGCACTGAATATAGTCCTCTAAGTCCAGCATGGTGGGACCCGAAGAATTAATTATCGAAGACACACTGGAAGAGCTGTGGTCCAACATCCCTGAAGCAGCAGCTAGTCTGTACCAGACACCAAGGTATCAGGGCCTTTTCCCACCTGTGCACCAATGAAAGGTCTTGAACCTTCCAAAGACCTGGTTCCTCTCATTTCTGGGCACTACTTATTTTGTGTTAAATACATTGTCACAGACTGATCCCAAGATGTCAATTCCCACTTCCTAATCCCACAGTTACAGGAGCAGGAATGATCAAAGAGCTTTCGTAGAATTTTCATTGGGTCTTATTGTCCCAGTTGTCTATGTGTCCCTGTCCCTATAACTAAGGGACTGCCATGCACTGACTGGCTCAGCTTGAGATCACAGCTCCCACCTTGAGCACCTAGGCTAAAAGAGGGCAGATTGTAGAAGAAATAACCAGTATGTCATCAGGGGAAGGGTGAGGGGACCACGGGAAGCCAGACCAACAAAGTTCTGCCTCATCAAGGAAGGGATGAGAGATGGCACTGGAGACACAGGTCCTCGGGTTTATGTCTAGACTCCAGGGCGAAGACCCACATCTTGAACAGTTTGTCAACAGAACCACGACCCAAGGACTTGCTTGTTCTGAGATAACAGCAGAGAGTAGACCAAACTGAGATCTCGTATTTATATTATCATCTTTAGTGTTTTCCATATAAAATACAGAATTTGCTGTTTAAATGCCCCCTTTTTTGGAGGGGGGTTCAGGGTACCAGGTATCTAGCCCAGACTGGCCTTGAACTTACTATGTAGCTGAGGGTAGCTGTGAACACCTGATCTTCCTGCCTCTACCTGCTCAGCACTGGTCTTGTATATGAGCACATACTACCACACTTGGGTTGTATTAGTGCTGATTCTCAAGGGTCCCCAGAATTCAGTGTGGAATAGCATCTCTCTGTGTCCCATGGCATCTTGATTTGACCACAAAGGGCTGCCTCACGCCTGGCTGGGGAGCCAGCTCCTGTTCTCACGTATGAACAGCCCCAATTTGTCCACACCGGCAAGCTGCTCCTCACAGGCAAGGAAAGGCCCTTTGGGAGCTACTTCCCCTCAGTGACTCAGAGGCCTCACACAGGCTGATATGCTCCTGCTAATCCCCAGCCAGGGCTCAGTGTGGGCACTGTTGACACCAGATAATGTCAGTCTGGCTGATACAGTGACCGGTGGGCAAACACAGGTGGCAGAATCCCCGACTTCCTGAGCATCCACTATCAGAGACGCATTGAAGTTGAAACATGAAAAGACCTATGCCCTCACCCTTTGCGTGTGCTGGGAGATGAGGTTATCCCTGATCCACATGGTAAACAGCCACCTCTCATTTCCCCTTCAACCTGAACTGTGGATTTTAATTGGGTACAAAATCTGCTTGGCATTTTGCTTGTTTTCCTCATCTATAGGATGCAAAGGCTAGTCCAGAGTTGCTTAGAATTCTGTGTGCACACAAATCACTGTTCACTCTGGTGTGTGTGTGTGTGTGTGTGTGTGTGTGTGTGTGGAGAGAGAGAGAGAGAAAGGGGGGAGGAGGTACGGGTGCTTGCATGTATGGCACACATGCTGAGGTCAGAAGACAGTCTTGGTGTTGGTCCTCAGGCACCTTCCACCTCTTCTTTGAAACAGGGTGTCTCACTGGCCCGGACTTCACCATGTAAGCCATTTTAGTCAGCTCACAAGCCCCAGAAGACTGCTGTCTCCCAGCTGTGGAGTTGGAGCTACAGGTGTGTCCTGGCTTCCTTTTCACCAAAACTCCCAACCCGTGTTTGTGATATAAGTGACTCAGTCATGACGTGACTAACTCAGCCGTCTTCTCAGGCCAAAATGTGATTTTTTTTTTTACTCATGGCCTCGTGGCCCTCTGTTTCTTTCCTGTTGTGGGGTGTCACCGTGGGAGGTAGTGAATTGATGGATTGGTCAGTTAACTGAATTGACACTTCAGTCATTGGAAGATTGTGTTCGAACAGACCCGTCGGGTAAGTCAAGTCATCCCTCACTCAGAGTCAGTCATTTATTCATTCATACATCGTCTTCTGTTTCAGGGCCCAGGAAAAACCCTGCCTACTGCTTATCTCTCCCATGACAGGGGTGCAGGAGGTGAGGAGGGGGGGCTCCACCTCAAGTGTACCTCCTGTGGATCCATGACTCCTTTTTGGAGCTATGTCCTGTCTTCCTGCAACCCTGCGACCTGATGCCTCATGCCTTCCACTGTCCCTTTCAACGCACCTTGGAGGGCTGTCTGGGTGAGGTGGCCCTGCCGTTTTTCCCATCTCTTTTGTGATGTGGGCTCATAAGGCTCCGGGGATCAGAATGGCATTCCACCTCCCACCATGCCAAGTCGTGACAGGTCTTCTGCCTGCTCCCTGTGCAGTATTTCTCCTGGCACAGCCTGAGGTCTTTCTCCATCTTTGCACTGCATTGTGGGTAGCTGAGGGAAGCTTTGTCCTCACCGGGGTAGCAAGAAGAGTGTTCATAAAAGAGTGTGTCCACCTCCCTCCGCCTTTCGTGGCCTTTCTTCAGGCTGTGAACATACTTCCCTTCAGACAACCCTTAGTGAGTGCTCAGGAGCAGAGCTGTCCTCCTGATGCCAGCTCCATATTTTAAGCTCAGAAGCAGCACCACCGCTAGGAACATTTAGATTTGAAAAGGAATGCATGGTAGCCACACAGATTCCTCAGAGCAGTTGGGAGCTTACAGCATCAAGAGACAATACGGGACTAAATGGGGTTCGTGTGGCTTAGTCTGGAGGTGGTGGCTGCTGACATTGTCCTGTGGGGGCACTGATGTGGGGGCACTGATGTCAGGCTCGGGATGGTGCTGCTGCGGTCCTCTGGTCCGCTGCCACCCTATCATCAGCAATAAAAACATCATACTTCACGTAGCTGGGCTTAAGGAAGAAGCAAATTGGCTTAAAAAGGGACCCCTCCTTTGTCTCTCTCATGAGGATGCCCGTCAGAATCCTCTTCTCCTCCATCCTCCTGTCAAAGCTGGTCTGGACACCAGCTAAGGGCAGGGCCCACCTTCTTTGGCATGATCTCTGTCCCACACAACATTGGGACTCATCTAAGATGTTTTAGCTGCATGCCCAACCCTCTTTCTTTGGGATTCGGAACTCTGAATTCTGGTTTGGGGCCCTGTCACAGTCTTACACATGTGTGAATGTGCTGGACTGAGTGCACTCACTGCCCATCATCCTTCAGCTCCAGCATGGCTCCGTGGGCCACTGGGAAAAGAAGTAATGTGAGCTGCCAGTGAAGGGTGCCGCACGGGATGGCTTTGACTGAAGGTGTCACAGAAGGAAATGACTTTGCAAACAGGTAAAGAAGAATGTTTTCAGTGTGCTCTTCTATCTCAGAGTGGGATTGGCTACCTGGACATTTTCTAGGCTTGTGTGGATACTGTACAGATGTGGATGCTGATATCAGTGCAGATACAAATACAATTATTGATTGTGGTTCCTGAGGATGTCAGTTCAGCAATACAGGCCATCTGTCAGTGAAGGTTCTGAAGAGGGCTGATGTGTGCCGGTGCTGGGGCACACTCAAGGACCTCTACTCAGTAAGGGCAACTGTGACTCGGGGGGTTGGAGCTGGGTTCTTGTCCCCAGCTGAGACAGCAACCGGGTCTAGTTTCCAGGTCCTTGACTTCTCCAAAGGCCTTGAGGCTTAACACTCCTGCTTTGGGTCCCCCCACCACCACCATTAGACAGACCCTCTGAAAGTCGACTACAGATGTTGTAGCATTTTGCTCCAAAATACTTGGACTGGGCTATCAAGAGCAAGGACAGAACCTTCCCAACTAATGCCACCCAGGCTCTTAGTTGAAGTCCCACACATGTCCTTTATAGCTCTTCTATTTTCTTTTGTTTATGAATGTGTGTGTGTGCTTGTATGTGCACACATGTGGAGGTGGTGGTTAGCATTGGTTGCCTTCCTCAATTTCTCTCCATCTTGATTTTTTTTTTTTTTTTAAGCTGGGGTCTCTCACTGAATCTAGAGCTCACTGATTGGCTAGGCTGGCCAGCCAATAAGCTCTAAGGATCCATCTGTGTGAGATGGCGCTGCCCTGTGCTTGGTGCTGGGATTACAGATGGGTGCCTGGTTTTCAGAGTGGTGCTGGGGATTGAATTCAGGTCCTCAGGCTTGCGTGGCAGGCACTTTTCCATCTCCTCAGCCCCTACGGCTATTTTTCTTTTTTTAGATCCCAGAACCCAGCCAGAGATTACAAATTGCCCTTAGCTATTATGAAGCTTTAGTCTTACCCAGTGGCATGTGGTTTCCAGCCCCCTCCACTCTTCCTGATTCTGAATCTTCTGTTTTTCAGGACATTTGCATTCAGTGCGTGTGTCTTCATGATCACTTAGGTTAAATATTTCTGGAGGGGGAGGGGTCTAAGAAAGACCCAGGAGATGCTGTGTGCACAGTGTTCGGCTCTGTCCCACCACCCGGACACCACACTTCATACCTTGGTGAGGATAGTTTTTGCTTTGCTGCTCTTGGCAAACCTGGAGGGAAGGAAACTGCACCAACTCATTTTCTGATTCTAAGTGACCCAACCTGAATCAGAATGGCCTCCACACAAATGGGGATTTATTGTCTCGTGGAGCCAGCAGGTGATATTTTCTAGATTTAATTTGCTGAACCTCAGGTTGGATATCATGTCATCACACATAGATTTGGTCACTTCTGTTTCTCTCTGTAGTCAAAGATGGTCTGACTGCTAACCCTCCTATCCCGCGCGTGCTTGGCAAATTGCCAGCTGAACCATGCGCCCGCCCCATTTCCTCAACCCTTTGCCATTTCCCTTCTGTGGGATTTATTCACCAGAGGCAATTTTAGCTGAAGGCTTACTGACTTTAGCGTCAACCAACCGCACCACAAAGGGGCACTCACCTTGAAGGACAGCTTTGCTCCCAAGGCCCAGGGATGGCCTCACTGCTCCCTTCTCCTGAAGCTGGAGTCGTCATATGTAGCCTCCTCCCTCGTCTTCCTTGAACTGCCCCGAAAGGCCTGCACTGGAGCAATGTCCTGGCGCCAGACACCTGCTCATCAGGAACCTCAGGCGAGGACCAGGGCGTGTGCTGCTCGCTTCTTCAGAGGACGTGGAGCCCTCAGTCGCCCTCAGTCCCCTCCACTGGCACTGGGACACCGCGGTACTGGTGGGCAGCGGACGGAGACGGGTGTCAGGTCAACTGTGTCGCTGTCTTGCTGGTGCTGTTTTTGGCCATCTTCTGAGGCTTGCTTTGCACATCCATTCCTGGTGCGGGCTCTGCGCTGTGTCACACGTCTCTGTGGAGAAACGGAAGCACACAGAGGAAGACTAGCTGCCCCGAGGCCACACAGCCAGTTAGGGGCAAATGCAAAACCAAGTTGGTCCAGTCAAATCCATGCTCCAGGGGGTAGCATATTATTACTTTGAGTAATAAACACTTCAAATTTCAAAGGCCTTTTTAACTCAACCTCAGTTCTGCCAATGCAGCCCAAAGCAGCCATTAGACAATATGTAAATGATTGGACATGGCTTCATTCCAAAAGAACTGTTACAATAACAGCTGGCTGGATTTAGCTCCTGTGCTGGGACTGTCAGTCCTTGCCCTCAACCAGCAGCAATAATGGTAGCATGGGGCATGCTTCCCAGGACGTCCCAGTGACCTCTCTGTCCTCACCCAAGTAGGTGTTTCCACAGATGAATAAGAAGTCTGCACAAACAGCAATGGGTATAGGGAAGGCAGAGGTTCTAGAAGCCAGGACAACTAGGACACCTCTGCTCTCCCCTGAAGAGACATGGTCTCCTGCCTAGAGGCTTTAGAGTGTGCTGACTCAAGATGATCCTCAAAAGCTATTTAGAAGTTCATCAAGTTGCATGATGCTCTCTGGCATGAGTAGCAATGGATGCTCCTTCACCTTGGCTATGGGGTTAACGGCAGCCAGACAACCCCTCAGTGCTGACATGCCAGCTGAGGTGAGTGTAAGGCTGGGGCAGGTGGGACTATCCACACTGGACACAGGTCGGTCACCCTAGCTTAAGGTAACAATAAAAGTAAGTTAAGTACTTTGAGAAACTTGAAAAATGCAACTTATCAAAAAGTATTTTGCCGAAGGAGTAAATGTAGAGTAAGTTTTAAACATCTTGAAGGCTCAGAAGGGAGGGTCAGGAGAGGTTGTTTTGCTTGTTTTTACATCATTGCTTCACTTCACAGCAATAGAAACTCCAAGTGAGACACAATGTAGTATATAGTGTACACACACACACACACACACACACACACACACACACACACGCACACACGCACACTCATATAGCACTGTGATTGATAATACCTAAAGAAAGACCGATGCTGAGAGTTGCTGATGCACTTGTGGGTCTAAGTGTTTGTGGCTGGTCTGTCTCCACTTTCTCATTTTAAATCAATTGTGCAATTACCAGATATAACTGAGCTAGCCAGAACACTTCAGTGTTTCCAAGAGACCAGCTTTCCCTCTCTCATCTTAAGGTCGTTTGTCTTTTGAAACCTAACAATAACCCCAGCACTTTTTCATGTCTCAAATTAAGTTGCCAAGGTCCCACGAGAGAGCCTTCTTGATCCCGGGGCCTTGTGAGCAGACACACTGACTGAAGGCTCTTCTGTCATGTTCCACCTGTGGGAATGTAATGGTTGGCAGAAGACTGTCCTGGCAAATGTGTCCTAAGCTTTGGGACATCAAAATGTGTTACTAGCAAAGGGGATTTCAGATATGATGAAGGCCGAGGGCCTTGAGAGCAGGGGGTTTCCCTAAAGTCTGGGTGGACCAGTCTAGTGGCCAAAGTCTTCAGCATGGTAGAAGAGGTGACCTGAGGAAAGAGGACAGCATAAGGTCGTGGTGGGAGAGCATATGGACTCACCCTTGATGGCTCTGATGACCAGAGTGAGAAGTACAGGCAGCCCTCAGCAGTTAGGGTGGCCTCCAGCCGACAACCCTCAACTTGTGAGAACCATATTCTCACAACACCACCTTTACTGTCTCCAGAAGGAGCCTGGCCCGGCCAGCACCCTGCTCTGAGTCTTCTGAGGCCCACATCAGGCAGCAGTGGCAGAAAGCTAACAACACCATTTCAATGGAGACGGATTCCTGCCCTTTTCATAACATTCTGGTTCACAGATGTCATAGAGAAGGTTCTAGAAGAGTTGCTCATGGAGTGGGATCGACGGTGTAGAAACTCTTGTGTGAAGACAAAAGAGTTACCAAGTAATTGGCACCCAAGAAAGCCCCGGGGACCCAGGGCAGGCAGAGCACTCAGCCTGCAAGCAACGTGGAGGCAGCTGCGGAGCCTTGGACACCCTGCTGGGCTGGCAGGTGGGCCTTGGTGGGGAGGCGCAGACAGGTACAGGCCGCCCAGTTGCAGAGCACACTTGTCAGCAAAGTCCCCTCTGGATCATCTGGAGACAAGTTTCGGAAGGGTAGTTTCGCTCATTCTTTAAACGAGATCAGTGAGAATCAGCCATCACCAGGCACTAGCCTGTGGGGAGGAGACAGCATTCCCACTGCTCATATTCTAGTCTGAGAGCAAAGTCATAAGCAAGAGAACAAATTAACACTCGGATTTCTGTTAGGGTGTATCACAAAGACAACCAAAGCCACCTTCCCTGATGGGTCGGCAACCAGGGCTAAAACCATGGTGGTTGGAGGAGTCTGCTCTAGGTAGAAGGAGCAGCTGGTGCAAAGGGCATGTGGTAGGGATGGTTGATGTGGTCATGTGGGAAGGTGTGGTCATGTGGGAGGGTGTGGTCATACGGGAATGTGTGGTCAAGAGAAAGTGTGCGGGGAGCCTGTGGAAGAAGAGATGAAGGAAGAGCCAGGAGTGATTTGGGGTCAGACTGCAGAGTTGCTCAGGGACCAGATCGGGGGAACTGAGCAAATCGTGTGTGTGTTTGTGGGGGGTGTTGTTGGAAACCCATAATTAGTTAGAGATGTTGGTGACCTGGGCAAGGATGGGGGCAGACAGGCAGATCTGGATTAAACAGATCTTTGCCACCTTTGCCCCTATTAAAGGTTTCATCTGGGCTTTAGAACAGCATCCATGTTCCTGGTGGAGGGAGGGAAATGAGAGCCTGTTTTTTACCAGCTGCAGTAGGACCTGGCCTGGGAAAGACAGACATTTCCTGAAATACTGTTTGCTCAACTGGAAAATGTCAACACGGGCTTTCTCCACATGCATAGAAATTCAGTTATTAATGAGGACCCAGGGCATGCAATCAGAACTCAGAACAAGGCTGTCTCCAGAGCATGAGCGTTGCTGTATTGAACTCATTTGCTCAGCACAGTTAGGCTAGGAGTGTTTTCCTCTATGTGACAGGCAAGGAGACAAGCACAGAGAAGTTGAGCAACTTGGCTAAGGTCACTGCTGGGGTCTCTGACATCACAGCTCTCAGGGGAAAGCAGTGATTGGGGCCCAGGCTATCTAAGTACCAAGGCTGACTTTGCAATTGGTGTCCCAGACACCACCTCTTCTGGGACAGTGGTCAAGTGTACAACTAACCTCACAGCTGGACTAAACAGATGTTTGCCACCTTTGCTCCTATTAAAGGTTTCATCTGAGCTATTAGTTCATGACAGAGAGCAATTTTATTTTCCAGAGGTTATGTTGCTTGTTACAGAGGGAACCATGTAACTGAAGTTTTCTCCGGTCCTGCCCAGCCCCATGGACCCCACAGCTGCTTATAAAATAATCACTCAGAAGCTTATATTAATTAAAACTGCTCAGCCATTAGCTTAGGCCTACCACTGACTAGCTCTTACACTTAAACTCAGCTCATTTCTGTTAATCCATATGTCACCACGTGTTCCATGGCTTTACCTGTGTGCCATTACATGCTACTCCCTGGACGGCAGGCTGGTGTCTCCTCCTCAGTTCTGTTTTTCCTTCCCAGAATTCTCCTTGTCTGCTTATCCCACCTATACTTCCTGTCTGGCTACTGGCCAGTCAGCATTTTATTTATCAACCAATCAGAGCAACACATTCACACCAGAGTGATAGCACCTATCATTTCCCCTTTTCCTTCTATCTAAAAGGAAGGTTTTAACTTCAACGTAGTAAAATTACATATAATAGAACAGTAATCAAGCAAGAATTACAGTTACAATATCTAGACTTTGTATTTTGTCAAGTTAAAGAAAATATTCTATCATCTATCCTATATTTGTGAGTCTAAAGTTTCATATCTAATTTTATCTTTTGTCATAACCAAGGAAAATTATAACTATCTAGTCTTCAACTACATCAAAGACCTCAGAAGGATATAATATTATCTAAGTAAACAGGAAGATCATTGTAAGCAACCTCCAAAAATCTAGAATGACAGAGACAGCTGGCTGCCTGGACAGTCACGCAAAGTTCCTCTGTAACATTAAGGCATCCTTCTTCAGCCTACAGGCCTAGAGTCTCTCAGTTGCTTCTCTCTGTGTCCTATAGAATGTCTGGCAGTTCCTCTGTGAAGCAGGAACCTGAACGACCATCTCAACTTGCAAAGTTCAGTGGTCACCTTCCCATGGGTCCTGTATGTCCAGTCAACACAACATTTGCCAAGCAGTCCGGCAAGAACAATTTCTTGCCCAAATGGCTATTTTTGCCAAGAAGAAGATAAACTCCATATGGAATGTCTTTGATGCCCATTTTTCTCTTTGAAGTAAATCGGTGCTGCCAGAGACAGATGTGTCTCACTGTCCAGAAAGTCTAAGTTTTAAAAACATTTTAAATGCCATAGTCTGTAGGTCTTTGAAGTGCTTGAAGATTACCTAACTAATTGAATTATATCTATGTATACCTAGAAAACTTAACATGACTATAAGTTTGACTATCATAGAAGACATTATCAATCTTATTTCTTAATTATCCATTATAATTTAAATGAGTTACATAAACATAACACCTTAAACAAGAGTAGAAATACATGTATATTTATAATATAACAAAATCAACTCCAAATTTGTATCAATAAACCAAAATCCATAGCAATGTAAAACACTTTTAAACAAGTTGTTACTATTTATCCTATCCTATCTATATCCCCTTTTCTTCTTTAGAAAGAGATTGCATTTATAATCAACCTGCTTTAAATAAAAATAAACATTCATAAACAATATTTTGGGAATTTGGGCATAACTTCTCATATTACTAAGGGCAGTATGGCAATCTGATGGGGATCCTGAGAAAATTAAGAATTATGATCAAGTCCTGACTGAAGTAGTCTGTGACGCTGTATTCTCTGAGCCAGTTGCCTTGAAGCTGTTTTTGAATGTTGGATCATCTGGGCTATGGTGTCATCGGAGACCTTTCAGGGGGTCTTGGCTGCTCAAACCTGATGTATCTTAATCTGGAACAAATCCATAGCCTCTTGCTTCCTGTGGAAACAAAAGCAGAGCCTCCTTTCCAAAGCAACATATCCTTAGATCCAAATTTTGAAGTCAAGATACCATATATATATATATATATATATATACATACATATACATATATATACATATATACACATATATGTATATATATGCTTAATTTAGCAGCCTTTACAATCAAATGTCTTTCTGCAGTTAAAAATATCAAGGACAACACAATCCAGATTCTCTGTATAATATCCATCTTTACATGGCTTATTTTTTATACTACTTTTACTGTCTCTCTAAAGACTTTATTTTTTTAAACTATTTCTTTATATAACTGTCTATATTCATTTTCTTCTCTCTTCCAAGCCTACGTGCATTTTTACACACACTGTAAACCATTTAAAGTCTTGTTCCATTTGAATCTGCCTTATTGTTAATCTATTGCTTTAAACTGCAGCATTACTAGGACTGAAATGGCAGCTTTGGCTGCTGGCTCTGCCCGCCTCAGCTTCCCAACATGGTGGAACTGTTTACCACCAGCTCTGGGAACCAGGCTGTCCCCTGACTCTAGGAGGAAAGTGGGTCTATGCTGCCATCCAGCAGTGTGTAGCCCAAAACCCACCCTCCCTCCCTCCCTCCTCCCTCCCTCCCTCTCTCCCCCTCCCTCCCTTCCCCCTCCCTCCTTCCCTCCCTCCTTCCCACCCTCCCTCCTTCCCCCTCCCTCCCTCCCTCCCTCTCCCTCCCTCCCTCTCTCCCCCCTCCTCCCTCCTCCTCCCTTCCTCCCCTCCCTCCCTCCCCTCCCCCCTTCCTTTCTTTTTTCTTTTTACCACAAGTGTGATGTGTGGCTTGGAGACGCCTCTGTGTAATGTGGCATAGGTCAAGCCCGCATGCCATGAACCTGCCATAGAGTAGCTCAAGCCCACATGTTGCGGTGTCTCGCAGCTCGCACGAGACATGAAGCAGGAGCCTGTTTTTGGCTCCGTTTATAACTGCTTATTAAATATTCTCAGGTTTCAGGTGGAAACTCGAGCTGCTGGGCACCATTTGTATCTGAAGTTTTCTCCAGTCCTGCCCAGCCCCACGGACCCCACAGCTGCTTATAAAATAATCACTCAGAAGCTTATATTAATTAAATCTGCTCAGCCATTAGCTCAGGCTAACTACTGACTAACTCTTACACTTAAACTCAGTGCATTTCTGTTAATCTATATGTTACCACATGTTCTGTGGCTTTATCTGTGTGCCATTACATGCTGCTCCCTGGACGGCAGGCTGGTGTGTCCTCCTCAGTTCTATTTTTCCTTCCCAGAATTCTCCTTGTCTGCTTATCCCACCTATACTTCCTGTCTGGCTACTGGCCAACCAGCATTTTATTTATCAACCAATGAGAGCAACACATTCACAGCACACAGAGTGATGTCACCCGTCAGAACCACACACCTGGTAACACAAGAATGGAAAGATTTCTGTGTGGCTCTGGTTGGAGGGTACGGCCCATCATGGTGGGGGAGGCATGGTCACACGAGTGTGAGACGACTCCTCACATTCATAAAAGCACAAGGTGATGTGTCACATTGTGTCTGTAGCCAGGAAGCAGAGGACAGCTGGGAAGTGTCACCTCTGAAAGGCTCTGCAACCCTCCAGAGATAGTGTCACCACCTGGGGGCCAAGACTTTAAACACATGAGCCCAAGGGGAACAGTTCACACCTAAACCACCCCCAGGTGTGCCAGGACTCCAATCCTCAGAGGACTTCCTAGCCCAAGCCATGACTGTGAACCCTTAGTGTTGGAGAATGTCACCTGGAGAATGTACTTACACCTGTGAACGGTGACACACAGCAGTGTGAGGGTGACTGTTCACCGGTCAGTAGTGACAGAGTGTGGGGACGCTGGGAAGAGACTAGGTCCCACTTTCCAGTTGTATCTTCTCTTTTGAGACATGGAATAAAAACCAAAAACAGGATTCTCACTCTTTAAGGGTCAAGGAAGGGACTGTGACCAGTGAGAGCTGGGGCGGGGCGGGAGGGAAGGGAGACCGCTTTAGGACCAACCAGCCTTGGGGTAGTTACCAGGGTGGAGAACAGAAGATGGAGAGCAGCATGTGGGTGGGGGTGGTGTAGAGAGCCCTGTGGATGGGGAAGGGCCGTGTTCAAGGGCACCAAGGTGAGACTCTGGTGGGACACGGTAGAAGGGGCGTGGCACTTGCAGACAGGCCCGGGCAGGGTGTCCTGTGAGTTCTCAAGGGCTGAGTTGCTTCCTCTGGATGAAGCTCAGCAGGGTAAAGGTTCTAGAGAGCTTGGAAAACAAGGCCTAAGTGTGGCAAGGGATGGCGCGCCAGCGGCATCTCAAGGTGACGTTTGTACATGTTTGGGGCTATTGCTCAGTTGTACTTGAAGGTGGCAGCGTGGACCTGAGCAGGTGAAAGGTTTAGATGCCACTGCAGAGGTGGAGAAGGTGAGGTCAAGAGTCAGTCATCTGAGTGACCACCCACCATTACAGACTAGGAGGTAGAGCACTGTGAGGTCAGTGGCTTGTCTTCTGGGACTGTTTCCTGTGTGGACAGCCAGGGAAAGGTCAGTGAGATTGTAGACAGAAAACCTAAGACTGTTGTAAAAGCATAAGGCGGATGGGGCATGTTGTAGGCTAAAAGGCATCAATGGAACTAATTCAACATGGCGGACAGGTGGTGCTCAGTGATGTACATACAGTGAGTTATGCCCCTCTCCCTCCTCCTCTCCCTCCCCTCCCCTCTCCCTCCTCCTCTCCCTCCTCCTTGCCCTCTTCCATCCTCCTTTTCTCTTTCTCGTCCTTCTCTTTTTCCTCTTCTTCCTCTTTCTCTTCCCCCTTTCCTCCTTCTCTTCCTTCTCTTCTCCCTCCTCATCTCCTCCCCTCAGCCTCTCTCCTTTATCCCCTCCCCTCAGCCCCTCCCCCTTCCTCCCTCCCTCTCAGCCCCTCCTCCTTCTTCCCAAAATGTCCATAACAAGTTTGACTTCCACAATAGACTCTACTCAGTAGAGGGAGAGGAAAGGACTCGCGCGTCCATGTCTATTGATGGAACCAAATGGCAGAGCTAGAATCCAAGATGCCGCTGGGTCTTTCTGGGAGGCAGAAGATTTCCAGAGTGTAGTTTCCTCAGCAAATGGGAGGTCTGGGTGAGATGGGCCTCAGGCACCCATGTTTGCAGGAGCAGAGAATCGAGGTGGGACCCTCTATCACTGGCAGGCAGGCGATGCCGTCTTTGTGGACACTCCCAATGCCCCCTTCCTTAGTGCCGCTCTGTCCCCTGGGAAGTGCAGTGTCCCTGTGACCTTGGATTCAGCTGGCATCCCCAGCCCCGAGCCGCCAGAGTGTGGAGAAGATGCGGGCACACCTCGTGCTTCTGCTCATCGGCTCCTTCCTGACACCGATTGGTGCTTCCATCTTGGGGCGCTGCGTAGTGGCTAAGAGGCTCCACGATGGAGGCTTGGATTACTTTGAGGGCTACAGCCTTGAAAACTGTGAGTAGGATCCTTAGCCCCTCTCTCCTCCCCTCCTGACCTCCATTCCCTCCCCCGCCACCCCTGCCCGCCACCCCTGCCCTACACCCAGCGTCTTCTCACACCTCATGCTGTTTCACCTCTTAGGGGTGTGCCTGGCTTATTTTGAGAGCAAGTTCAACCCCTCGGCTGTCTACGAGAACTCACAATGTGGCTACACTGGCTATGGCCTATTTCAGATCCGAGACAATGAGTGGTGTGACCACGGCAAGAACCTCTGCAAAGTGTCCTGCACCGGTGGGTCCCTTCCTTCCCAGCTCTCAGGGCACTGGAGGCTGCAGAGCTTACACATTTGGAGAAGACAGGAGGAGGGAACTGGCCTGGGCTGTGTCTAAAGTTTGTCCCTGGGAGGTAGGGTCCCTGAGAGGTGGCTGTTGGGAAAGGACATGCTAGCCTGAGAAGGAACAAGGATAGGAACCAAGCCAAGTGGGCCCAGGGGGCGCTGGGATGCTGGGATGCTGGGAGCAGGGGCGGGGAGCAGAGCCCAGCTGGAAAGATTGCTCTTTCTGTCCTATGTCACCCATGCTTCACCGCTCTTTCCGTAAGGGGACCCATGCTGTCACCATGACAGTCAGAAGTGGCTGTAGGGAAGAGACAGGACTGGCCAGCACACAGGGAATATATCTGCCCCTTTTAAAGGGACCTAAGAACCTGTGGCCGCGAGGAAGCGGCTGGCCAGGATCCACTGCTGTGTTCTGTGAGTTTCTGGGGCTTTATCAGGAACTTCCCTGGGCCCTTTGCAGGTATCAGTTTGTTTAATGTTCACAGTGGCCTCTCAGGAGTAGGCAATTGGTTCTATTTCTATTTTATAAATGGGGAACTGGGACCCAGAAACAGTGAGTCTACTCATGACTGGTGAGTGGAGCTAGGGGCAGACACAAATTCCTGAGGTGTCTCTGCAGCACACGGTCTAAGTGTTAACCCCGGTGTCTCCAGGTTTCATTAAAGACGCATTTCCCTCTGCCCTGATTGGTGAGGAGTGGCCCAGGGTCTTCAGCTTCTGGGGGGACCTACATCACCCACCCACACATCAGTCTTCTCCCAGGCTGCACCAGGCTCAGAAGCCTCTGTCACCTCTCCGTTCTGTCTTCTAAAGTCCACTGCTCACTCACCTGTGCCCCCTGCCTTTGACCTGTCTTGAATGGCTGGCGGTGGGGGTGAGCAATGGCAAGTGAGGTGTGTGGTGGAAAGACACGCTGGTGTCCTCGAATGCACAGCCTCATTCCGTTCCACTTCCTTTGCAGCTTTACTGAATCCGAACTTAAAGGATACAATTGAATGTGTCAAGAAAATTGTGAAAGGAAAGCAAGGAATGGGGGCATGGTAAGTGGCATGTCTGCCGCAGCCGGTGCTGTGTGGTATCTTCCTCTGGCCGTGACCAAATACCCAATAGAAGCAGCGGAAGGCAGGCAGGGGTGCAGCCTCATGTCAGAGCAGTCAGGAGGCAGGAGTGTGAGGTGGCCAGTCACGTGGTAGTCACAGTCAGGAAGTAATGAGGTGCATGCTGGGTCTCGGTTTTATTTTCCATTTGGTCAACCCAGGGCTCTTAGTCCATGGGATGGTGCCCACATTCAGGGCCCCCGCTCAGTGGACCCTCCCTGGAAGTCCTGTCATAAAGACTCGGAGGTGTGTGCTTTGGGTGAGTTTAAGTGAAGTTGACAGTGATGATCCACCGCCATGGCTCACATTAATAACTCTGTGGTGTGTGTGTGTGTGTGTGGTGTGTGTGTGTGTATGGTGTGTGTGGTGTGTGTGTGTGTATGTGTGTGTGTGTGGTGTGTGTGTGTGTGTATGGTGTGTGTGTGTGTATGGTGTGTGTGTATGGTGTGTGTGTATGGTGTGTGTGTGTGTATGGTGTGTGTGTGTGTGTGTGTGTGTATGGTATGTGTGTGTGTGTGTGTATGGTGTGTGTGTGTATGGTGTGTGTGTGTGTATGGTGTGTGTGTGTGTGTATGGTATGTGTGTGGTGTGTGTGTGTATGGTATGTGTGTGTGTGTGTATGGTGTGTGTGTGTGTGTGGTGTGTGTGTGTGTGTGTATGGTGTGTGTGTGTATGGTGTGTGTGTGTGTGTGTGGTCCGTGTGTGTGTGGTGTGTGTGTAGTGTGTATGGTGCGTGTGTGTGTGTGTGTGTGTGTGTGTGTGTGTGTGTGTGTATGGTATGTGTGTGTGGTGTATGTGTATGGTGTGGTCTGTGTGAGTGTGTGTGTGTGTGTGTATGGTATATGTGTGTGGTGTATGTGTGTGGTATATGTGTGTGTGGTGTGTGGTGTGTACGTGATGTGTGTGGTGTGTGTGTGTGTTATGTGTGTGGTGTGGTCCGTGCGTGTGTGGTGTGGTCCGTGTGTGTGTGTGTGTGTGTATGTGTGTGTGTGTGTGTGTGTATGGTATATGTGTGTGGTCCATGTGTGTGTGTGTATGTGTGTGGTGTGGTCTATGTGTGTGTGTGTTATGTGTGTGGTGTGGTCCGTGCGTGTGTGGTGTGGTCCGTGTGTGTGTGTGTGTGTGTGTGTGTGTGTGTGTGTGTGTGTGTGTGTGCAGTGCCTGTAGAACTCAGAAGAGGGCACCGCATTCCCTGGAGCTGGAGTTACAGGCAGTTGGGAACTGTCTGCGGTTGCTTTTCACTACTGGGCCACCTCCTGCACCTTCTCACTCATTTCGAACGTGTCCTTTATAAACTGGGGCTGGTCGGTGTTCGGAATTGCATCTGTGGCTTGTTGTCTTAGGTTTGTCATTTGTGCTTTGACTATGTGGATGGCATCTTCATCCTAGACGAGACCTAACCGTTTCTTAGAATCAAATCTCTCTGTCTTCTCTCTTGCGGCTTGTGGGTCTACGTGAAACCCCTTTCTTAGAAACGTCTTTAAGAACCGAGGAGGAGGCTCAGTTGATAAAGTACTCACCTTGAAAGCATGAGGACCCGAGTTTGATCCTCAGAACCTGTGTTTTAAAAAACGTTAAGTATGGTGACATGCATCCGTTGTAATCCCAGCACTGGGGAGGTGGAGATGGGTGGGTCCCTGGGCCTCACTGCAGCCAGCTCCAGACCAATGGGAGACCCGATCTCAAAACACAAGGTAGACCATGCCTGAGGAACAACACCTGATATTATCCTCTGACTTCCACGTGCATACACACACACAAACACACACCCCCACATTTGTACATCTGCACACTCATGAAAATACAAGTGCACATGAATTTAAGATATTTTATACTTGAGCCTTGAAAATAACTCCATTCACGTTTTCTCCATATCAGAACACTGCTGACGCCAAGTAAACCCTAGATATTTATGCTAAATTAAAAAGAAAAATAGAATTTTTATGATTTTATCCTTTTATACTTAAAATTTGGATTCCTCTGTAATTGATTTTGATATGAGAAGTGAGGTAGGTGGATCTTTAATTTCTGCTAAGTCTACTCATTATGGTCAACATCATGAGTCCATTTGTGCAATTTCACTGCTAACAGAGCAGATTGCACCCGATGGTGGAAATCTCCTTGTTAATGACAACTGTGCCTTTCATATGTGGTTTGGGCTTTCTCATTACTTGGTGAGCTTGGCTGAGTCTCTGGGATAAACACTAATGAGCAGAAGTCATCTTTATTGTGTGGCACTATGGAACAGTAAGCTGGGTCATGCTGGCTGAGGTGCCTTATTGTACAGACTCCTGGTAAGGCAGGCTCTGAGTAAACTGACATGCAGCCATGGATCTGCCACAGCTCAGACAGAGTCACCTTCCTGTTCTGTGTGAACAAGAGAGGAAAGAAGATCCTCCAGTCCTGGGGAACCCCTTCCCCACCATCTGCCCCTGGGCTGGGAGGAGCCTTGGGACTTCTGAGAATGTGGATGTGTATATTTTCTGCTACGCCACAGCTACAAGGGGCCAGGGACCACTTAGGGACTACCATGGGTCCCCATCCTGAAGATGAGCGGAGCCCTGCAAGGCTGAGGAGCAGTAGATGGAGTTAGGGACTTGGGTCCAGGTGTGGGCATTAGGGGCTGGAACTAGGGGAAAGACCACTGGGGACATCGGGAGGAAAGGTTAAAGGATCAGTCAGATCCCCAGGGAAAGTTAAGAGGGGAAGACGCTTCAGATGCTAGGGAATGAAGCAGGAACACAGACAGGTGGAAGGAGCCCAAGGCTGAGGACACACCTGGGACCCTGGGCTAGTCAAAGACCCCTGACGCTCTCTGAGAGGAGTGACTAATAGTTCACAAGGTTGTGGTGCCTCAGCTGGGTGGGGTTCCTGTGTGAGGCAGGGGCAGTGTGGGCACACCATGGAGGAAGCACCTGTATCCACACCAGGGTGAATACTAAGAAGCACAGAAGCCTGAGGAAATGTGTCCACACTGGGGAGACACAGAAGTCCCAGGGCCAGGCTGGTATGAACTGTGTGGCTCTGGGGACCCAAGCACTGACTCCAAGGAGTCACTGCTGACCACTCTCTGGCTTTCCCTCTGCAGGCCCACCTGGTCCAGGAACTGCCATCTGTCGGACACCCTAGAAAGGTGGCTGGATGGTTGTGATCTGTAGCCACCTGGGTGCTCCTGCTGTGCTGGCCAGCCATGTCCTGTGACTAAGGATGCTTTTCTGTTTGCTGCTCCGATCCATCCAGTTATCTCACTGCTTGACAGCTCCAGATGGAAAAGGACAAAAGTCCACTTCATCCAGGGGTACAAGGTGCAGAATAAACCAGCTAATTACTCAACCTAGGCCTGAGGTCTCTGCCAGCGTCGTTACATTGTGAGTGCCATGGCCATCATCATTACCACTTACATGACTTCTCATTTCTGATTCTCAGGGGAAGAGTGTGAAGGCAGAGGTATCAGTGTTCAGTAGGGAAAGGAGGAAGAGACTCAGTGGAAACTGGGAGGAGCCACAGAAGCAGGGATGAGAGGCTGAGCACAGTGCTTCTTTTCATAGTCAACTTGGCTGGACTTGGAATCGCCTGGGAGACACACCTCTGCATGTGCCCTCGAGGGGTTTCCAGGTTGGGTTAACTGAGGAAGGGAGACCCAAACTGAGTGTGGTGACATCATCCATGGTGGGTCCCAGGCTGAACAGGGGGAAAAGAAGGAGGGAGCCACAAACAAACGGGGCTGGGGCTATCGCTCAGTTTGTAAAGAACTTGCACAAAGCCTTGGGTTGAATCCGAGCCACTGCATAAAACCAGACATGGTGGCTCGGAATGGTAATCCCAGCATGGGGAAGGTAGAGGCAAGAGAGCTAAAGACAGGGTCAGCCTTTGTTAAATAAGGCCAGCCTGGTCTATGTGAGACACTGACTCAAACAAATGAAAACAAACACAATAACATACAATTCCCCGTGTTCATAACAGTTCCATGCAGGAAGGAGTTTGTTTCTGAAGCATGGTGGCTTATTGAGTTCTTCTGCTGGAGATTTGGTTTTGGGGCCTCAGAGATATCTAAAGCCAGGTTACTGTAGGATCCAAGTCATTAGGAGCTTGGAAAACTCAGTCCTTCACCATCCTACAAGAAGAAAGGAGGCTGGGCAGTGGTGGCGCACACCTTTAATCCCAGCACTCAGGAGGCAGAGGTAGGCGGACCTCTGAGAGTTTGAGGCCACACTGGTCTACAGAGCTAGTTTCAGGACAGACTCCAAAACCTACACGGAGGAACCTTGTCTCAAAAGAAGAAGGAGGAGAGGTAGGAGGAGGGGGAGGAGGAGGAGAAGATAAGAAGAAGAAGAAGAGAGGAGGAGGAGAGAGAAGAGAGGAGGAGGAGGAGAAGGAGAAGAAGAAGAAGAAGGAAAGAAGAAAAGAAGGAGAAGGAGAAGAAGAAGAAGAAGAAGAAGAAGAAGAAGAAGAAGAAGAAGAAAAGAAGAAGAAGAAGAAGAAGAAGAAAAGAAGAAGAAGGAGAAGAAGAAGAAGGAGAAGAAGGAGAAGAAGAAGAAGAAGAAGAAGAAGAAGAAGAAGAAGAAGAAGAAGAAGAAGAAGGAAAGAAGAAAAGAAGGAGAAGGAGAAGGAGAAGAAAGGAGAGGCATTGGGGTTGAGGGGGCAGTGTCGACCTTCTCATGACATCACGGATGTTCCAGTGTGAAAGCTTCAGGCTGGTTAATTCTGTGTTGTGTGAATGCACAGATTTCATTTATCCCATCTCCTGCTGTTGGGTTCTTGGTTTTGTCCCCTTTAAAACAGTATAGGTGGTGCTGTGCCTGTTCTGGAACCCGCCTTTTCCAGGTTAAAAATGACACAAACAGTACACATTAGATGAAGAAAGCTGGGAATGCAGACAAGCTTTCTTCACACACACACAGTAAACAGGTTTTCATTGCTGTAGCCCGTGTTGAGAGAGCCTGGTGACCATTAAACTTTTTGTGTGTCTTTCCTGACTTTAGGGGTATGTGCACACATGTCCATGTGTTTTTTCCCATTCATAAGCATTGGCCACTATTAAATATACAGTACGATATCTTGCTTTTCCAGTTAACAATTTGTGGCCTAATATTTTCAGCCTACACCAGGCACCTCAGCCCTGTTTTTAATGATCTCCCCATGTCTCATTTGATAGGCAAACTGCAATGTGCAGAATCCTTTACTGCTGTTCATTTAACCTATAGCTAAATGAAGCAGCTGAAGCAGGCCACCTTAAAGGCAGGCAGCACACAGCCTGGCTTGTGTATGCAAGCGGTGGCCCATCCCCCTCCCCCCAGCACCCCTACCCACCCACCGAGGGAAGCCCTGTAAGTCAGCAACTTCTGGGTCAACCTGGTCCCATGCTGTTGCATGGCTCCCCTTGTCCCTGGAGAAAAGGTTTATTGCATTTTCCACACAGCATGAACCATGCAGTGTCACTGATGTCGGTGACACTGGTTCCTGGGCTCAATAGAAGCCTTTGAGGCCGTGTGGGGATCTTTAGTACTGAGCTGTGGACCTGGCGTTGTTTCCAAGGCTGGGCTCAAGAGTGACAGGGCTCCTGATCCCAACCCAACGCTGCTGCAGACCTTGGTGACATTAGAGACAGCCTGAGATTGATCCTGACACTGCCATCTCAAGAGGAAGTCCAGCTGCTGCTTCCTTTCAGCCCATTACTTCCAAGGCTGTCCTTCGTCCCTAATGGCCTCTGTGTCAACAAGGGTGTGAGACTCAAGGACAAAGCAAATGTTAGGGTATTGATGGGAACAGCATTGCCCACATCGACTCCTGGCATCATGCCCCCAAGCTCTCTGATCACAGTGAGCACTGAGTAGGCAGGTGCCCTGCCCTGGCTCACCACCATCAAAGCTGGATGTCACCATCACAGGGCTCTGTCATTATGATCTCTAGTACCAGCCGTTACTATAGCAATCCTGATTTCACACTGCACGGGACTCTTCCCTCACCCACATCTCCAAACCTCTCAAAACCTTAGATGCTGGATATGAATTATAACCATCTTACAGGTGTTAAAACAGCTTTAGTCCAGTAATGATGGACATGGTATCTCCTTAGAACTCATACACCTATACACCTCTCCCCAACCCCTGCAACTGTATCAGGGGTTAATTCTCTCTCTCTCTCTCTCTCTCTCTCTCTCTCTCTCTCTCTGCCTATGAGTACTTACGTGAGTGCACAGGTGTGCCTGCTCATGGCATGTGCATGTGGAGGTCGGAAACAACCTTGGTACTTGAGTATTGTTCTTGCTGCATTGCCGTCCTCTTTTTAGAGGGTCTCTCACTGGCTAGAACTTGTCAAGTAGGCTAGGCTTGGTGGCCACTTCTGCCCCAGTTCCCAGTCAGAGCAGCTGATATCATAACACCATTTTGGAGGAAGATGTGATTTTACATTTAGGTTTCAAAAGTACCATCACCAGAGCAGATTGTCACGTTTTATGAGACACCCCATTTATGTGTCTGCACCTTAAAAATAAGGGCTCGCACATCTTGGAAGTGTTTACAGCCACAGTCTGTGCCGGTTCGTAGGAAGCTTCAGCTTTGTCAGGAGCCAGCGAGGGCCTGGTGTGCTCACAGCTTGTGGGGCAGCATCCTCTCAGTCCACTCAGCCTGACAGTGATGGCTGACAGGTGTCAGCCCTGGAAACCAGGTGAGCCCTACATCCCCTGCACAGAAACTAGGCTCCCACTGGAGGCAACATATTTCTTTTTTATTTCTCTCCATCTCTTATAGAGATGCACAGATGTTTCTTTGTATGAGCTCCATACTGGGTGGCTTATGAAATTTATGTCATTAAATCCCTCACCAGGCCCGTGTGAAGCAAACATTTGGAGTCCAGCATTTCCCGACCTGGGGCAGAGTATTTAATCTAAATCTCACTTCCACGATCTGCACGATGAGAATAATAGTAACAACATCCCATTGGGTGTGAAGATCTAACGAAGCACCATGCTTCGGCCTCCACATAAACTCCTGAGGCTTACATCTTGTCAGCTTGACTGGATTTAGAGCCACCTGGACGACGCAGCCTGGGGCATGTCTGTGAGGGTGTTTCTAGGGAGGTTAACTGGAGAAGGGAGACCTGCCCTTCGTAAGGACTGCTCCATCCCATGAGCTGGAGTCCAGAACTGAATAAACAGGAAGGGGAAACAGCGAGCACAATGCTCCTCTGTGCTTCCTGGTTCCTCAAGAAGTGAGGTGAGGGATCGGCGGGAGTCTCGCCTGCCACGGTGCCTCCCTCACCACGATGGCTGCGTCCTCAAACCATGAGCCAGAACAAGCCTTCCTACTGCGGGGCATTTCGGTTGGGACTTGGGGAGGGATTGTGTCACAGCAATGAGAAAGTACTCAGCGTAACGATGGAAAAGGAGGCCAGAGAGAGGACGAGACAGGGACCTCGTGGGCAGAGCAGACAGGACCGCGGCTGGGCGGGAGGTTATGTGCTGTGGCAGCAGAGATCAGTATGGTCCCCTCTTGGAAAGACATGGCTTCTCTGCAAGAGTGTGCAGAAAGGGAGTGGACCCAATGGACGGAGGCTCCTGGAGTCTCACCTCCAGGATGGAAGACAGTGCATCCCTGAATGTCAATGGGGGCTTCAGGGCACACCCCCACGCTTGTTCTCCATATTTTATAACTGCTGCTTGGTGAGCCCCTGCTGAGGTCAGACTTAAAATGCATCCTTGGCAATGCAATCCTGCCACAGTGCCAAGGCCTCCCCAGCATCCTTGTGCTCTGGCTCCCAAAGCAGCAGAGACAGAAGTGGGGTCTTCGAGAGGCTCTGTTGTCGTGAAGGGACAAGTGCAGTAGTAAGAGTGAGTCCTCATGAAATGGGTTTGTGACAGGAGCAAGCCCTCCTCCCGTCCACACATGCGCCTTACACGGCTTCCTTCTCAGCAAGAAGGCCCTGGACAGGCTGAACTTCCTTGCCCAATAAGTTCCTCTTCCCTGAAACACCACATCTCAAGTGTTCTGTCACAGCAGAGGAAACGGGCTGAGCTGTCGTCAAAAGCAGAAGGCTTTGAATGTACAATGTCCCCATGCTTGGTCCTCACCTGGCTGTGCTGTTCTGGGAGTTGGTGGAAACTTTACAGGAGGCCTTAGTTGTTGGGGGCAGGGGTAGGTCTTTGGGCAGGGGATGTCTTGGAAAGTTACAAAGGGCCACTTCCTCTGTCCATCCTGAGGTGGGTATCCTCTGCCACATGCTCCACCATCATGATATTCAGCCTCACTGTGAATATGTAATCAACGGAGGCAAGGACTCTGGGCTGACACCCTGAAACGGAAGCCCAGCCAATCCCCTCAAATTGCTAATGTCAGGTGCCCTGTCACAGTGACGTGACATCTTGATGAACACAATGCCATCCATGTGACAGCTGGGTAGACATGGGTTCAGAGTTCTAACAGCTGAGTCCACGCAGCTAGTGAGCGGTGAAGGAAGACTTGAAGCCTAGGTCTCTCCATGCTCCCTCCCCTTCCCTTCCCCAAGACCTCCCACAGTGCCAGAGAAGATCAAGACCTCCTTCCTGCTAAGAAGGGGTTCATAAACTTAAAAAGAAAAAAACATAAAACAAAACAAAACTGGGCAATCTCAGAGAGAAACCCAGTTTAATTAAGTTAATTTGTTAAGGACTTATTGTAGTGAGGGACGTTTAAATGAGTACAGTTTGTTTTCTTTAATTATTAATTTTCCCCACAGAGTTATAGAAGCTCATAATATAAAGAATAAAATGGCTTTAGCTGTGGAAGTCAGAACCTCTTCATTCCCTGTCCTCTCGGGAAAACAACCACCCACATTTGACTCTTCTGCAACTGCTTAAGGAGTTTGTTTCTGGTTGCAGCCTTCAGCTTGGTTGGATTAACGAGCGCCCACCCGCCCAAGCTGAGGCTGGAGAGATGTCAGTGGCCAAGAGCACACACTGCCCTTGCGGCCGGTCTGAGCTTGCTTCTCAGCACCCACTTTAGACAGCTCACAACTGCCTGTAATTCCAGCTCCAGGGGTCTGACGACCTCTTCTGGCCCCCCTGGGCTCCTGCACTTGCATACATGCCCCCCCCCACATGCATTGTTAAAAATAGTAAGGTCAATATAGTCTAAAGAGAAGCACCGAAGTCATTAATGAGCATGTTACTGAGAGGGGAAGAATTTCCCCAAAGGTGAGCGGTGCCCTCCCCTGGACTAAAGAAATGGAGTAAAGGAGGAAGCCTGCTCAGTACTCCTGCTCCCTTTCTCTGCTTCTTGACCCCCAGTATGCGCCAGCCTCCTCTGCCCGCCACACTTCCCCTGCCCTGATGGATCTGAGCCAGAAGAACCCTTCATCGCTTATGTAGCAGCAACAGAAGGAGAGACTACCACAGCTGACTACAGATGTCACTCATTGAACTCCAGCCTCTCTCCAAGGGACCAATCGTCCTCTTAGGGTGCTCACATCAGGTTTTCTTTCATTTCATTTACCTGGAGAAATCTTCATGGTGCCTCTGCCCTCAGGTCTGCACTGTGCCCACACCTTGCCCATACCTGCCATGCCAAGGACATCCTCTGTCCCCACGCCCTCACCCTCTCCTGGAGAGAGACTGTTTCCAGAGCTTGTGTCTTGTTCATTCTAAGCTGGCCCTCTTGTACTTTTTATTTGTTTTTGTTTGGTTGGTTGGTTTTGTTTTCTTTTTGGTTTTTGAGACAGGACATTTCAAAATATGTAGCCCTGGTTATCCCAGAACTCGATTTGTAGCCCAACTTGCTTTGTAGACCAGGATGGCCTGGAACTCACAGAGATCCTCTTGTCTCTGCCTCCCAGTTGTTAAGACTAAAGGCTGTGGCATGTGATTTCCCTTGCACTTAGGGATGATGGTGCCTGCCTGTGACCACACGGTGCTCCTTCTTCTATGAGTTTATATAGTTTGATGGAAACAAATTAATAATTAAAAGAAACAAACTGCACCAGTGTACTTTTTCTGCAATAATACTTAACAAACTAACCTAATAAATTGCTCTCTCAGGATTTATATTTTTGTCTCTTTTTAATAAATCAATTAAGGAAGTAAATTAATCCTGCTTCCTATCAAGGAAATGACACCAGACAGGGAACCAGATCATCACCAGTTCCAAGCCAGCCTGAGAGACAGTGAACTGAAGGCCAGTATGAATTTACATAATGAGAGAAAAAAAAAATCCATGAGTTGGGGAACAGGGAGTGTGGCTCACTGACAGAGCACTTGCTCAGTGTGTAAAAAGCCCAGAGTTTAGACTCCATTACCACATAAACAAGCAAACAACAATTCCATTGTCCTGAGTTTTATCTAACATCCCCCAGTTCAGAGATGCCTGGCTAGGACTTTGAGGTAGCAGAGCACATCTGGCTTTATGAGTGGTGAAGTGCTGTGGATATCACTCTATATAAATAAAACACTGATGGCCAGTGACCAGGCAGGAAGTATGGGCGGGACAAAGAGAGAGGAAAATTGGGGAAACAGGAAGGAGGGGGAGAGACTGCAGCCATGGCCAAGACAAGCAGCATGTAAAGACGCCGGTAAGCCACCAGCCATGTGGCTAGGTATAGATTTATAGAAATGGGTTAATTTAAGATATAAGAACAGTTAGCAAGAAGCCTGCCACGGCCATACAGTTTATAAGTGATATAAGCGTCTGAGTGATTATTTTATAAGTGGATTGTGGGACTGCGGGGCTTGGGGAACCTGGAGAGAAGCCCTCCAGCAACAGTGAAGAGGGCTGGGTCCAGACTCTGAGCCACATAACCGTTAGCCACACTGTCAGATATGATTGCTGTTAGGCATCCTGGAGCCCCTGCAGGCTCCAAGGGGTAATGCAGGCTGCATCTGGTTAAATGACAGCTAGCAGAGAGGCATCTTGACACACAGCTGTCATTTCCCCAATTCCAGCACACTGTCTAGGTATCCCCACACCTTGTCCTTAAGCATCTATGTATTAAAAGGATTTCTTTTTGACTCAATGGTTAAAAGAATACTGCTCTTCCAGAGGACCCAGATTTGATTCCCAGCACCTACTTGGTAGCTCACAACCATTAACTACAGTTTCAGGGAATCCAGTGGCCTCTTCTGGCCTCCAGGGGTACTACATGCAAACCTGGGACAAATGGCTGAGATGCCTATTGAATATCAAAGTGGACACCAGCCACCAGGTCCTCCCAGCTTTGTTAGGCTGCTACCTGTCCCAGGGGCCTGCCTGGCTGGAAGACCCCACCCCTCCCCTAACTTCTCCAGCCCAGGGGGCTGGGCGGCTCCTCTCTATATAATCCGACCATTTTGGTTGCCCGCTCTCTTTGTATCTTTGGGCCGCCTGGCTGCTGCACCAGGTTTCCCTCTCTCCCCTGTCTCCTCCCCATCTCCTCACACGTCCCAGCTCAGTCTAGCCGTGTCCACTCTGGAGTCTCCCAGATGTCCCTGCCTCTGGCCATGCTCACCCACATATCCACAATAAACTTTCTCCTCCACCATACCTAGGAACAGTCATGTTTTCTTACCTTATTTCTTTTTTTCATTCAGTGCACAGACATACAAGCAAGCCAAACACACATACACATAAATTTTTTAAAAATTAAAATCTTTTTATTGATAGGTAGCATATCTCAATAATATCAACAAGTATGACATGTAACCTGGAGCAGAATAAAAGTCTGATAAATGATTAGTAGATCGTGGAATCTTTCTAAAACTGTTGAGCAGAGGAAGAGAGACATCAGACTATGGCACAGCCCAAGCCACAGAAGCCAGTCATGAATATTAACTACCACTGTCAACTAGACTCTTGGGACACTCAGCATTGGGCATCACACCCAAACACTTTACACGAGTCATGTGTGAGTCATGCATATGATTCAGACGGAGTTGGGTCTGGATGAGTGCTTTCGTCTTTTATTTTGTTGCTTTTTAATTGGATCTGTATTGATAGTCCGTTTCCCTCCAGAATCAAACGGGCCGTCTGTTTTGCTGCACTCAACACTTGGGCAGTTTAAAGCGCTGTTAGAAAACAGCGTGGTCCCACAGACTCCCTTTCCCCATGGCAAGCTCTGTTTCCGGTGTTATGTGCTTCAGTAGAAGATGCCCAAGTCAGAACGTAATCAGTGTGGGCTCAGGGGCAGATCAGGGACCAGGCTAAGCCCTGGAATCTCCATGGAGTCTTTGAAGGTCAAAAATAAACAACAGTTCCTATGCCTGCTTCCTGGGCAAAACAGACGCCTTCTGCAGAGTGTTACTTTGCTCTCACCCTGGAGACAGGGATGCTGCACAGGAGTCTGAGGTTACGTAAGCTTTCTTCTCAGGACCTGTCCCTTTCACACCCTTTTAATTTTAGGCAACTTTGTGCTATTTCAGATTTCCTTCTAGAACATTCCAACTTGTCGGTGAATTCTTGCCCCTTCCAGGTGTGCCGCCATTTAATGTTGACTTGTTTTCTTCTAGAGTCATGGACGTTGAGCACTCCATGGAGCAGGTAAGGAATAGTGCCTGGCTCATCCTTTCTTTATTTTTAAATGAAATTCTGAAATAATATGCTGGTTTAGTTAATCCCTTTGAAGGACAGCTTTCTTTACATGGCTTAATAGTAGACTGAAATCTGGCAGAGACAGGTTTGGGACTGCGCTCAGGGTGGGAATGTACGAAACAAAAGAGGTCAAGGGACACTCTGCAAATCAGAAGAGCCCAACATCATTATATCAGTACACCCACTTCTGAGTCTTCTCCCCAAACGGTGTCCACATCTATGTACCCAGGCAGGGGCTTCAGGAGCATCTCTGGGTGATCAGCCACAGCAGACATCAGCGATGCCCACAAGGAAACTGCCCAGCCAGAAGGCTTAGTGAGCCTCTGTGCTCCCAAGAAAACCCACCCAGGGCCACCTGGGATGGCTTCTCGATGTCCCTTTCAGATGTTGATACATAATGGCAGGCATTTGTTTTTGTCTCCCAGATCTGTGGGTCACCTGATCTGTTGGCTGGAAATTGGGTTCTGGTCTGCTACAAAGAACAAAGTTTTTCCCATGTCAGAGGCGGGCAGGTCAGCCAATCACCACACATGTGTATTGAAAGAAGGCCAGCCAATCACACGTGTGTATTCAAGCCATTGTCTGTGCCACACCTGCTGACATTCCATCCACCAGAGTCAACAACATGGCCAGATACAAAGCTGAGGGGTAGAGCAGTTCATGGATGAAATATGGCCAAGACTATCCAGGGTTTGTACCCGATTGGTCCTGATGTGAGAATGCTGTAACAATAGCAGCAGACAGAGAGACACGGACAACAACTGTTGTTTCTCACAGTTCTGGAGATGGGCACTAGGAAACTGGTGTCTGGTGGAGGCTTCCTGGCTTGCTGAGAGCTCTCTTCTTGCTGTGTCTTCACATGGCAGGGTTGTGTGCTCACCAGCACAGTGCACCTGAGAGAGACAGAGAGGGGATGGAGAGGAAAGAGAATTATAGTTCACTTTTTTTTTTTTTAAGGTGACTAATCCCATTGACTTTCATAGTCTAAGCTAACCCTAGAGAGACGTTCTTTCCAAATACCACCACACTGGAGGTTAAAGTGTGAAATCTGGGAGAACACGGACTCAATCTGTAGCCCAGCTGAGAGGCAGCCTGACCTCTGTCGGAAGAGTTTAGGATTTTGCAATGGGAAGCACAGAGGATGGAAGACAGGAGGGTGAATCTTTTGGACAGCAGAATTCTGGCACGAAGAGGATCCTTCTGGAATCTGTCAAATACCGTGTGACTAGAAATAAATCAAGAAGTGAAGAGGCACCCACTCGTGCTTCTTCTGCCAATCAAGATGAGACAGGATCTTGCTATGTGTCCCAGGCTGGCCTTGAACTCACGACAATCTTCCTGCCTCAGCCTTCCATGTGCCACTTGGCAACATTAACCATCACGTAGAGCTGGAGGGTGGGAAGGATGCTGTGAGATGCTCTTCCGGACGTGATGTAGTTCATTGCTGTGGTTACCTGCTCAAAGCAAGCCAATTAGTTCAGCCAGCATTCCAGCCGCACTAACCGGACAGATGCAGCAGGCTGCTTGCTAAGGCAACAGCAAAAAGAGTGGGCGAAAGGTGGGAAGGGAAGGAGAGGTGGGGTGGGTATGATCAAGACTCATTGTATGCATGTGTGAAATTACTGAAGAGTAGGTAAAAGACAAAACAACTGATCACCAGGATACATTAGCATCTTATTAGATGGGCATCTTCCATTTATTTGTATTGTCTTCAGTTTCTTATACCTGTGTGCTACAGTTTTCAATACATAGAACGTTCATCAGCTTGGTTAAATTTATTCCTAAGCATTTTTGTTTTACTTTTTGTATGCTATCATAAATGGGGCTGGTGAGACCAGCCAGCAGGTAAAAGTACTTGCTCTAGCAATAAATGTGATCCCTGTTTTCCCACACAGCAGAAGTAGAAAACAGACTCCTAAAAGCTGTTCTCAGGCTTCTACAGGCACACCGTGGCATGCATGTGAAAACACACACACACACACACACACACACACACACACACCATACATACACATGTATACACACACATACACACATGCACACACAGATACACATACATACACACATGCACACACAGATACACATACATACACACATACATATACACATACACAATATATACATACCCATGTATACACACACATACACACATACATATACACATATACACACATACAGTAAATGTAATAGTTTTTTGGATGGGATATTTTTTCTTGATTTCTTTTCAGATAACTTGTCCTCAAAGGAAAGAGTTCATCTTTTTAGCTTTGAACGTGATTTCAGCTGTGGGTTTGTTACTCTGGGGCCTATGGGTAAAGAATATTTCAGAGTTTTTTAAATTTTTATTTATTTATTTTTATATTTACGGGTGTTTTGGCTGTGTGTACATGTGTGCCACCTGCATGCAGTGCTTGAGAAGGCCAGGAGGGGGCATCAGAGCCTCTGGAACTGGAGTTATCAGATTGTGTGAGCAGCCATGTGGATGCTGGGAACTGAACCTGGGTCCTCTATGTGAGCAGCCAGTGCTCCTAAACTCCGAGCCACGAACTTGGGTGCAATTTTTATCTCTGCTAAGATGACTCTGCCGTCTTGGCCCTTTGGTTAACATGGCACATAGATTAGTTATCACATCTGTTGGACTCTTGTCCCCTGAGCTAAGATTAGCTTGGTTAGGACAAGAGGTCTTTGTAGTTTAAGGGGCTGTTGAATTTGGTTTGCTATGATTTAGTTTACAATGTTTGCATCTGTGTCCACCAGGGTTATCATCCCATAATTTTATTTTATGTTTTTATAATAACCTTGCCTGGCTTTGATGTCAGAGTAATGTCCCTGATACCAAATAATTTCAGATTCTTTTGTATGTGTATGTGTGGGGGGCAGTTTACGATTTTGGAAAATTTAAAAATTGGGATTAGTCCTTTTTGAATATGTGATTGAATTCAGCAAGTGCAAGCATTGGGTCCTGGGGTTTCTTTGATGGGGACTTTTCCCTATTCAGTCTTCTTGCTTTTTGCCAGGCTGTTCAAAATTTCCATTTCTTTCTGATCTGATCTTGGCTGGGTACCTGTTTCTAGGAATTTATCCATTTCATCTAGGCTTTCTAATTTGTTGACATGTATCTAGGTGTGATTTTGGGAGCCTGCTGTGACATCAGTCTATACTTGAGTTTTCTCACTTGTCAAATGAGGAAACAGGGAAAAAAAATATATTAGCTTTGCATCACTCTGTTGTAGGAACTGGGTCTGAACTGCTGTGGTGTTCATAATGAACACTGAATCTGCTCATGGTAGAGGCTGTTGTTCTAACAAATGCAGACAAGGCTTTCAGGAATTGGCTGAAAAGTAGCCCAGCTTAACACACAAGAAATGGGGAGTCCTGACCTCAGCATGGGTGCTAGCCAGCCCTTAACATTCAGAAGCTAAGTAGCCCTTGTCCTAGGAGCCAAATCAGGGCTGGTGGTGACACACTTGGAGAGAAGTTTGCAAAATGCCATAATTTATGGGCTGGAGATCACCCACAAGACTCAGGAAAAGCCCCCCAAAGAAGACAGGGTCCAGGCTGGATCGGCATTCAGTGGAGTGATGGGCTGGAGAGGTAGGTAAGAACGCTTGCTGTGCAAGCTAGAGGACCTGAGTTCAAGTCCCAGGATCCACATAAAAGCCTGTAACCGCACACTCCCGTAACCTCAGTGCAGTGAGGGTAGACAGGAGGAATCCTGGGGTTCAGTAGCCACTACCCTAGCTCTGGGTTCAGTGAGAGACCCTGCCTCAAGAGAATACGGTGGAGAGTGATAGAGAAGGGTACCTGATGTTCTCCTCTGGCCTTCTCAGACACCCCACATATATACACCACACATGCACACACACACACACACACACACACACACACACACACACACACACACAAACAAACGCATGCACTTTGGAAAAATGGGGTCTTTGAGAGATAGCTTACTAAGAGATTAAGATTAAATTATTAATCTTAATTGATTAATTAATTGATCAATGAGGATTGAGATTAAATATTCCGAGAACTCGCTGCTCTCACACAGGACTCAAGTTTGGTTCTCAGCACCTATATTGGATCGTTCACAGCCACCTGCAACTCCAGTTTCAGGGAATCTGACACTTGTCTGGCCTTGGTGGGCACTTGCATGTATGTAGTACACCTATAAAAAAGCAGACAAGCATACACACACATAAAATAATAATATTTAAATCTTTTCTAATAAGTCAAGTGGTGGCAGCAGACTATGTGTACTTTTCAGCAAGATGCCTCTGTGCCAACCCTGTGGGGCTTCAGGGCACCAGGCATTTGGGTCTGGCTAATTTTCGGAGTTCTTTGCTGCCTCTACGTGAGTGTCATGATCAACACACATGGCCCCTGGGACGCTGCTTCTACACCAATCCCAGTGCCAGCTTCTGAGACCCTGGGACTCTACCACCACCAACAGTGTCTCATGTCCTGTGCAGTCAGCCCCCCAGGTGAACAAGCTCATGTGGGTGGGTTTTGTCTTTACCACTCATGCCCAGGCCTTTCTTGGTCACATGCATCGCGCCCTCTGTCCTTACACTGGGAGACACAAGCCTAGTGGAGCTGAGTCATCACATAGAGAGGGACCAGAAAACCTGAGGTTCCTCTCCAGCCTCGGGCTGGCCCTGCCAAACTCTGAGCTTCAGCAGAATTTGCCTAGTAAACATCCCTCTTTCTTCAAACTGACCTGAGTGGGCTTTTCTCATTTCCTACCCAAAGAAACCCAGTATAAACGGGGCTGGGAAGATGGCTCAGTTAATAAAGTGCCTGCTTTACAGATGTGAGGACCAGGGTTCAGTCCCCAGAACCATGGGAAATGTGTGGTTGTGCACACTTATAGTGACAGGACTGAGGAGGCCAGCCAGGCGGGTCCTGGGCTTGCTGGACAGCCAGCCTAGCCTACTTGGTGAGCTCCTGGCCAGCAGGAGGCCCTGTCTCAAAAAAAAAAAAAAAAAAAAAAAAAGAGGTGAGGGCTGGAGAGATTGTCAGTGGTTAAGGGCAGGTGCTAACCTGAGTTCAACTACCAGCATCTATGTCTAGCAGTTCTATGTCCAGGGGATCTCACACTCTCTTCTAGCCTCCACAGTAACTGCAACAGTAACACACACACACACACCTGAAAAAAGAAAAACCTCACACTGGTATTCAGGCATGTACCTGCACACCTATGAACACACATGAAGAAATCTAATAGTTTTTTTTTAACCCAGCAAATGTGCTGCTCTATGGACACACTATGGCTGATGGATCCTCTGGGGTCCTCCGCACACCCCCATTCCTTTCTGACTCCTGCCTCTTAGATATGTGCACTTGCCACCAGAGGCCAGCTGCCCTGGGGTGCTGCCATCCTGCTCCAGGATCCTTTAGGCCTTCACCATCTCATTTCCATTCCTAACACAATTGCTAGGCATGATACACGGGAGCCATGGCTGAAAACTCACAAGATTTATTCTACTCCATAGTCCTAAAGATTGGGGGTATTTTTTATACATGCTTACTGTCACTGAACAATTCAATACGCCATTGTCTAGGCAACAGAATTCTCCTCAATTAGATTTTAAAACTAATATGGCAAAGAACTTTCCCCCTTCCTCTCCGATGCTATTAGGTAAGTAAGTCCTGATTGAGAGCAAAGCTTGCTGATGCTTCATGGAGCTTCAAGCCAGACTCTTTTGTGGCAGTTCCATGTCCTGCTCTGTGTGTGTGTGTGTGTGTGTGTGTGTGTGTGTGTGTGTGTGTGTGTGATCAGAGGCATGCCTGTGGGAATGCCAAAGGTTAACAATCGAGGTATCTTCCTCAATTGTTCTCCATCTTATTTTTGAGACAGAGTCTCTCACTGAACTTGGAATTCAGGGTATCAGCCAGGAAGGTGAATGAGGTTTAGAGTTCTGCCTACCTCCCCCACCCTCTGCACCCCTCCCTAGCACTGAGACTACAGGTGTGCACCCCATTCCTCGATTTTCCAGGAGCTGGATATCTGAACTCAAGTCCTCATGCTTGGGAGGTGGCACTCTACTGCTCATCTCCCAAGTCCCTCGGACGCTCCTTGAAATGGTTCATGGGAAGAGCCCACAGCCACAGAGAGGAGCCCAGAGCCACAGTGGGAAGAGCTCACAGCCACAGAGAGGAGCCCAGAGCCACAGTGGGAAGAGCCCACAGCCACAGAGAGGAGCCCAGAGCCACAGTGGGAAGAGCCCACAGCCACAGAGAGGAGCCAGAGCCACAGTGGGAAGAGTCCACAGCCACAGAGAGGAGCCCAGAGCCACAGTGGGAAGAGCTCACAGCCACAGAGAGGAGCCCAGAGCCATAGTGGGAAGAGCTCACAGCCACAGAGAGGAGCCCAGAGCCACAGTGGGAAGAGCCCACAGCCACAGAGAGGAGCCCAGAGCCACAGTGGGAAGAGCTCACAGCCACAGAGAGGAGCCCAGAGCCACAGTGGGAAGAGCCCACAGCCACAGAGAGGAGCCCAGAGCCACAGTGGGAAGAGCTCACAGCCATAGGGGAGTCCAGGTGTGAGTTCTACAGAGAGGCCTCAGCAGTGGCATTGACTCTGTACATAACCTCAGGCTCATTAGCTCGTTGAATCCTTTCAACATCTCACCAGGAAAATATCAGTATATTTTATATCTCCCAACCATGTCTGCCTCTTAACTGTGAAAGCTCAGTTTCAGTCTTTGAAATCCCAGAAGTTACTGGATGCTTAATTACACATGACTAGTGAGGGAACTGAGAACAAACTAGAAGGAAATTTAGTCATTTTGAGCATCTTGGAGATTCTAGTCAGGCAGAGGAGCTCATCTTGCTCCCCGAGGCACCCCACAGAGGCTCAGTAAACATGAACTTGGATACTGACTCTCAATGTGCAGCATGAAGGGCTCCCCACAGGCAGGGGCACAGGCAGCCTCTGCCTCTGCCCCTTTTGTTTGCCTGCCCAGGGCCGAGCACTGTCATGAGCAGATCTCATGGCTTAAATCTCAGGATATTTTTAGTTCCTTTCCACACTCATGGGGGCTCATTCAGTCACCCCAGTGTGGATAGAAACTTGACTGGGACTGGACTTGGGGTGGGGAAGAGGGAAGAGTTGGGTTGGCTCGGCTGGTGCTTGTGGGTGACGGCTGGATTTCGACGATGCTGTAATGACAGCATCGCTCCTGAGTTCTGCACCCACCTTAAGGCCACCAACTCGTTAAATCTTTCCGACAGTGCGAAGAGGAAAGCGCCCGGGTGCCTCCCAGTCCGCTCAGTGGAGAATGTGATCAATGTGTTGGCTTTTTTTAATTGGCCATTTTTTTGTTCTGTTTTTATAGCTGCTAAATAAGAATGTCTGCTCATGGCTGTACATAGTGTCGAGAATAAGGAACAGTGAGGACTTAGCCTGAGACAAGACACTTATATCATCCCTTCTAAGGTTCAAGGAACATTCTGGAAGAGGGAGCAGAAAGAATGTAAAAGTTAGAAGATAGCAAGATGGGTTGTGAAATGCCATAGCAATCATGACCTGTACTGGGTCTGTACCAGATCGGACCGGTCAACAGCCTGGCATAGATGGAGGAGAGGCTCAGGTGAGAGTAACCAGAATATATTAAGTACAAGTGTAAAACTAAGAACCAAAGTAAAAAACATAAACAATGTGTATATGTAAGAAGAACATCCACCGCCTTTGCTCACACTTTCACTGTTATTGATGAGGGAGAAGAAGGGATCAGGAAGCACAGTGTGTTCCTGTGAACCTTCCACAGCCTGCTTCCCATTCCCCAAAGCTGTCCATGCGGGAGATCCTTCACACTAAACGACATAGTCTCATGACTGTGATACCCCTACCATCCTGTTTGCCTCTCACTGGCCCTCATGTTCTTTGTCCACATCTCTCTATTTCCACTTCCATGATCCAATCTCCAGCCATAAGAAAGACAGGGAGACAGCTGCATATTCTATAAAATCCTGTTGTAGAAACTGTGAAACCTGGAAAACAAACCCAGAATCTACAAAGGATCACATGACTTGATGAATTTGGCTGTGAGCATCTACATTCTCACTGGGTAGCCTGGATCTGCTCTGCAGATGAGAAAACCAAGGAAATTGCCTGAGTTGCAATGACAAGTCTTAGAAATGTGATGTTTTGTTTTGTTTGAGACAGATTCTCACTTTTAGCCCAGGCTGGCCCAAAATTCACTAGGTTTCCCAGGTTAGCCTCGAACTCAGCACTAGGGAGGCTGAGACTCCTGTGTGTCATTAGGAGTCATTTTATTGCTATGTTCCTTTAGTATTTGTTCTTCCTCTGGGACCATAGCCTATCTAGTCTCAGGATCTTAGCTGCCCTAGCAGTGTCTGGCGTGGGTTCCATCTCATGGAGTGATCCTTAAATCTAGTCAGACTCCTGTCTCAGCCTCCCTCGTGCTGGGATTCCAGGTGTGCGCCACTTTACCTGATTTAGATGAAAGATACAAAAACTTTTTTTATGTGTGTGTATCTGTGTGTATGTGTGCATGTGAGTACAGCCACAGAGGCCAGATGAGGGTGTCAGCTCCCCTGGAAACAGAGTTTCAGGTGGCTGTGAGCTGCTTGATGTGGTGCTGGGAACTGAACTCATCCTCTGCAAGAGCAGCATGTGCTCTTCTCTTAACCATGGAGTCATCCTTCTAGTCCAAGTTATTTTTTGTATAGGTATTGCACACTAACTGGAGCAGCTCCTGTATAAACTCAGGAGTTTGGGACAGATGTATAAACTGAGAACTTGACCACTCCAACGTATGATTAAAGAGAAGGTTTTTATTGTAGATATGAAGGAGAGAACAGACAGAAGCGCCACGGAGAGAATCCAGAGCAGAGACAGAAAGTAGCAGACTGGACTATAAGATGAATTGCTGAATGGTCTTATTAATTAAAAAAAAAGAAAAAGAAAACCCAGGGTCAGATATTGGGGTGAAGGCTGAAAGATTAGAGAAACAGAACAAGCCACAACCAACCTCACCTCGACAACTCCTCAGCTGATTTTGTTTCCTCAGACTGAAAGCCTCTGAGTCTTTACCTGAATTGATCTCCGCTGAGCTGCTGCTAAAAACTTCTAGTTCCTAGTCCTCACGCTTTATATACCTTTGTGCTTCCTACCATCACTTCCTGGGATTAAAGGCATGTGTCCTTTCCCAAGCAAAGACATGAGTTCTCAAGTGCTGGGATTAAAGGTGTGTGCCACCATGCTGGCTCAGTTCCCATTGTGGCCTTGAACTCACAGAGATCCAGACGGATCTCTGCCTCCCAGGTGATAGGATTAAGAGCACTTAATCTGGCCTAATATAGTGGCTGGCTCTGTCCTCTGATCCCCAGATAAGTTTTGTTTGTTAGAGCACAAACAAAATATCACCACACTGGACCTGAGAGATAGAAAGAGGGAGAGCTAGAGAGCAAGACAGAGAAAGTGCAGGCAAAGGAGACCGAGAGAGAACCAAGAGAGGGCAAAATAGAAGAACCGAGAGAGAGCATAGCCAAACTAGCAGGGTTATAAGGAGGAGTGTCTGGAGGGGAGGGAGCCCATCATCTGGAGAACTTTAGGGTAAGGGAGGGTCAGGATGCCAGCAGGGCTTTGCATGTGTAACAGGTACTTGTGATGGGAGGGAGCCTGGAGGCCAGCATGTGCTTTGGTGTGCTGATAGGCACCACGGAGATCCATTTGCCCCTTCCACTAGTGATAAGAAAATGGCTCCTTTTGGGAGAGGGGAACCAGCTTCACAAGTTCCTGAGGAATGCTGGCTTTTGCCTAACTGCCAGAATTTGGGCAAGTGTAGTCTCCTTTGGAACTGACCCCTTCTAGCTCCCCCACTGGGGCTGGGGCGTCATGGGCACCTTTCCTGTTCATTACTGAATGTAAAGTGCTCAGTCTTGTGCAGGCCTCGTGTGGATGTCCATGGCTACTGTGTGTTCATGGCTGTGATGACCACATCCTGTCCAGATGGAGGCATTTTGCAGCCCTCTTCTCCATCTGTGGATCTTACATTCTCTCCATCCCCTCTTCTGGAATGTTCCCTGAGCCTTGGAGAGCAGCTGCCTCTTACTTGCTTAGCAACCTGAAGTTAACAAGCCTCTTGGTGTTTTTCACCACACAGCTGCATCTTGGTGTGATTTCAGTTCAAAAAGACACAAAGGGTAAGATGAGCAGCTCTCGAGAAATGTTAAAATAGCAATAATGAGAATTATCATTACAATAATGATAGCTATTATTACCAGTTAACACATTTATAAACCCCAGGAAAGCCTTAATGGGAATGTCAGAAGTTCCTCTCCTGAGTGATTTTCTACGAAGATGATGTCAGGCTGGTGTCTCATCTCATAGGAAGCCAAACAGCCTGGCATTTTCTGTTTTGTAGTTCTGCCTGCAGAGCTGGGGAGGAATACCCAGATCATTCAGTTCTGACTGCAGCAGGAATTCCACACTGGCTCAGCCTGAATCCTGCCTGATGTTCTACCCCTGGCCTGTAAGGATGTCCCTTGTGTCTGAAAAAGAGTGAGCAAGTCTCATCTGCATAGCTCAGGTTGGCCCAAGTCATCCCTACAGAGAGAAAGCTGAGTTCTCACATGATTGAGCCCAGGAATCCAGGGCCAGGTGCTCAGGAGAGCTGGTGACAGATGTCTAGGGCCTGACTCACTTCCTGTCTTCCAAGGATACCTGTGCCAGCTCCCAACTCAGGTTTTATGTTCTAATTCTATCCCAGAGTCAGACCAGGGGTGTTAGATTTGGCTTCTGCTGATGGCACCAGAGACTCTGTAGCATCCCCTTCTGCACGCACATGGATCCGGTGTGACCACACGCCTGAAGAAATCTTTCTTTCCCCACTTAAGCTCACTGAACAGATGCAAGGAACAAGTTGTGCCGAGAAGCTAAGCCCCACCTCCCAGCGTCTAGCTCCGTGGTGGACAGGAGTTGGTGGACATACAATCCAGCTCCCCTGGCCCTTTGTGGGCATACAACTCCAATGCATGCTCCACTCCATCTTCCAGGGCGTCCCATGGGGTTGGGGTCTCCCAGGGATTAACCACACATCACCACCCTCTCCTGCTCCAGCGCCATGTTAGATTGCCATCTCCTTGCACCTAGCCTGAGACAGTCTTCATTCTCACCCAGTGAGAGACTATTCACTCAGGACTCCTGTGCTTCAGCCACAGTCCTGCCTCCTGCCAGCTCTGAGGCCGACACATCATCATTATTGCTGTGTAAAGAGAAAGTGGAGGCTATGGGGCCACCACGTGACTAGCCAGGATCTGATGGTCTCCAAAAGTCTTGCCCGTCTGGTCCAGTGACCTACCCTTGATATCTTCTGCCCTGGGTCTCCTCCCTGGTGGATCAAGCTTTGCTATCAGGACAGAAATGAGCAGTTACTACATGCTGTATGACTTTGCCCTGGAAATGTGAGCAGACATCTATTCTACTCACCCCAGAGAGTTCACAACAAAAGACAGAAGAAGTTATTTTACCCAAATCTAGCTTGGTGACCCACTGGGTCTCCTGGGGCATGGGTGACTCACAGGCAGATAAATCAGCAAAAACTCCCACCCCAGCAAGGGTCATGAAAGCTGCATGCTGGAGCCCCTGTCCCTGCCATGGATGCGGCTTATATAACTGGGGAGAGGCCTCATGAGTCTTCTAAATTTTCGAAGCTTCCTTATTGGGTTTGCTTCCTTCCTGGGACTTAAGTTTTATTTACCCTCCAAGTCTTCTGGTCTTCCCTCCTCCCTCCAGGAGGGAGTGTTTCAAGTTGGAGGACACAGCTACCCAACCCTATAAGTGAAAGGCAATTACCACTGCTTCAATTATCACTGTAAGAGGCAGGGTGCTGTTATACCAAGACAGCCAGCTCAACCCACAGAGGCCAGCAGCACCAGTATTTTAAGAATCCTCCTGAACAAGGACTAGCAGTCTGTGTGACTGTGGAGGCTGGCAACAGGGATGGTAAGCTGTCCTCACCACCAGGCTGTGTAGGAAGGTGAAATAGTTATTCCGCCTGGAGGCTGTCCTGCTGGCTAGCCACGAACCCACAAACTGTTGACTCCCTACAAAGAACAGAAAACCAAATAGCTGAAAACTTGACTTCCAATCCCCACCGCTCCCCTCCTGCGACCTCATGAATCTGGCTTTCTGTGTTCTCATGTTGGCCCTCAGCTTTGTGGGCTGCATGTATTGAATCCAGGAGTATGGACTGACATGGTCCCATCACCTGACAGAAAGACTGACGGATGTTTTGCTTGAAGATTTTCCCATTGATCTTTGGTCGATGGCTGAGCTCAGACACAACAAACAAAACAGTGGCTACGTCCTGTCACAGATCAAAGGAAACATAAGACTAGCCACAAATATTTCTATTACATATTCTTTGGATCAAGATTCTAGAAGAGCTGGCTACTAAAAATAGCTAAGAACATTTTCAAGCTAATATTGGTTCTAGACCCCAAGCTCAGTGCCACGGCCACAGTGTAGACAGTACAGGAACCTGGACCTTTAATATCAGGACACGTCACTGGATGAACACTGATGAGTGTGAGCAACAAATACGTGGGCTCTCTGCCTCCCCTGAGCTGGCCTTGCTGAGTCTCCTGTAGCATAGAGGGAAGCACAGCAGCGGTGGAGAAGAAAATCAACAGCATTCAACCCAGGGACAGCAACGTCCAGTCCTGCACAGGTTGCAGAGCCCCAGGGAGAACTTCAGCCGCTGGAGTCAGGGAGCAGTTACCCCAGGCAAAGCATAAATGCACATAGTTATCCCAGGGAGAGACATGGGGATCTGTTCGGGACAAGCCTTCGTGCTGGACCCAGTGGAAGCGAAAAGAAGGAGAAGGTCTAGAAGCATCTGTTGAGAGCGAAGACTCAGATGAGGAGGGGTTTTGCTCGGGAGATGAAAGGAAGCTTCACCTGCCAGTGTTCTGTGTTACAGGCAGCAAGACTCGAACGACTTGCAGAGAGGTAGAAAGCAGCGGCAGCGAGCAGTGCATAAGTCAGGAAATGCTGCGGGGAGCTGCTTGACAAACAGTCCCCACCACTCAGTGGCTTACAGCAAACACGGTTTCTCATCCGCAGGCCTTCATGCTAACTGGAATTGCTCTACTTTGGGCTCTACTTAGGTCTGTATTAGGTATCTGTCTGTCTGTCCCTCTGGACCAGTGGCACCTGTGATTTCTCTCTTCATAACAGGGTTCAGAACAGCAAGCCAAAGCACAGAGGAATACTTAGGGCTTCGCTTCAGTCAAACTCCAGAATATTCCATTGACCTGAGCTCATTAACAGGAATTAATGAATTGTTGGGGGTCTGTAAGGCGTGTGTGTGTGTGTGTGTGTGTGTGTGTGTGTGTGTGTGTGTGTGTGAAACCATCCACAGATGCCCCTCTCTGAGAACCCTCAGTGGCTCCAGCTCTTTCTCAGCTCTGGCCGTACACCCCCATCATGATTGACAGAAGCAGAACACGGTTAGGTATTAATATCCTTTCCCAGCCTCACACTGTGGGATCTATTGAATGGTTTTACACATTCCTGCTTGGACCCCATTACCTGTTAGTACATGAACAAGGCTTTCAAAGGTCCCAGAAGCCATCCTCCACTTAGCTCTGTATCCAGCTCCTGCCCTCACTGAGAATCTGGGGTTCCCCTGGGAGTACACATGGGCTACCACATTTCTGCATCTCATCTGGGGCTGTGCTTTTGGCTGCTCCATGGTTCAAAGCTAAAACTTTTATTCCAACCAGTGATTTTCCTCTTGGCCAGAGCTGAGGCGTCTGTTTCTATAAGCAGAGCCCTGGTTGCTAAGCAACAGCTTCACTCTGCATCCTGGAGGCAGCCGAGGCAGCAAGGAGCCAAAGAGACTTGAAGCTTCCAGAAGAGTAAAGTATGAAATCCAGGGGAAGTGAGACCCTACACTAATTGGAGAGTTACATAACAGCCAGACACAGTCCTGCCAAGACCAGGAGGGTGGATCTGAACGCAGCTGATAAAGTGGGGGGAAAGAGAGAGGGGCGGGGAGTCAAACAGACGAATATAGCTGGGCCCTTTAATCAAGAGAGGAAACTTCTAATTACGTAGCTCTTCTGGGCTTCGTCCATCAGATCTGCGCGTTCATTAGCCTCTGGTCGTTAGTAGACTTATTAAAACAATTAGATCTGCAGAGAATTGCAGCTCTCAGCATCTCTGACAGCTGCACCAGGAATTTAAACTTTTCATTAAAACTGAACAGACGCTTTGCAAATCAATAAGAAATAGATGCACAAGTGAAAAACTCAGACGATTCACAAAGGGAACTAAACAGGTGGAGAAAATGACTGGGGAGATTCACTAAAACCACAGTGGAAGGAGTTTCTCATGTGCTAAATAGCAAACATTAAAAAAGAATATACAGGATAGCAAATAAATACACACTGAACCTGATATTTCTGGTGCTCTTACTGGCAGACAAAAGGCCTTTCTAGAAAGAAATTTGCCCCAGCCTGAAATGTCTTAAACACACCCACACCTTTTGGTTGAATCATGTGGCATCTTCATTTACAGAGAGTTATCCAGTTATCGACACAAAGAGAAAGCCAGCATGGGATATTAGCTAAATAAAGGAATTTATTTATTTATTTATTTATTTATTTATTTATTTATTTATTTATTTATATGATGTGTGTGTGAGTACTTGTGTGTTTTGTGCATTTTGTGGGTATGCATGTGAGTATTCACACATGTGGAAGCCAGAGGTCAATGTCAAGTGTCTTCTATGATTGCTCTCCACCATATTGTTTGAGGCTGGGACTTTCTCTCTGAACACAGAGTTCACAGATGGTCGAGACTGGCTGCTCAGTGAGTTCCAGGAACTTGCCTGCCTCTCTCTCCGGGGCTAGCGTTACAGACATGCATGACCATGCTTGGTCTTTGTGTTAGTGTGCGAGTTCTGAACTCGGGTCTCATGTTTGTGCTACAGGCATTCTATTGAATCATCGCCTCCGGACCCAGGAAAGCATTCATTACATGGAGAAGTAGTCTCAAGGTTCTGAAAGGGAAAAAAGCAGGCTAGAAAGCTGCAAATCTTTTATAGGTCTTCTCGGCAAAGTGAAAGAGGAGTGATGTGTGTGTGTGTGTGTGTGTGTGTGTGTATACACACCTATCCTATATATATATATATATAGTGTATCTATTATATATCCTATATAATGTATGTACACCCTATATATACTGTATATATTATATATCCTATATATACTGTATATATATTATAATTCATATACACTATAGAGAACACCATACACTGGAGGACTTTGTGGCATGATCACTATCTCGGTGACCCTCTGATGGAGCCCCCATCCCACCCTCCTTCCCCACACACCAAATGTAAACCTGGCATTTCATTAATTAAGCAGCTGGGTCCAGACAAATCGACAGTGGCAGTTTACACTGCATCCTACAGATGTTGCTACATCCCCCTGATTACTGCAGCCACAAACCAAACAATAATGGGGTGTGAAAGAACGTTCTAGAACTCAGTGTCTCTGCTGGAATGTAGGTTCTGTCCTTTGCTAAAAGTGGACTTATGCAAACTGTCTTTTTGGTTCCTCAGTTTCCCCATATTGTAAATGGAAATGTGCTTGCCTTTTAGGATTCTTGTGAAACCTGTGACATTCTATGTTCTCCACCTTTGAGGAGGACTCAGTTAACTCTCAGGGACTGGAGGCAATTTAGATTTTTTTTTTTGCATTTTCTAAATGTTACACAATGGACAGGCAATACTTTTTTGTAAAAATATTTTTATTTTGAAGTCAGAGCTCACCTTGTCCTGAGGCCTGAGTGTGAACAGAGGACCATCTTAGAAAGCTGTGGGGTAATGTCTGAAGGACTGCTTATTCAGCCCAGAAAGAACATTGACTGTTGTGAAATATAACTTTAACTATGTAAAGGTGTATTATATTTGTTTATGCTACATTTGCTTAACTATGTAAAGACGTGTTGCATTTATTTATGCTGCATTTGTTTAATTATGTAAAGGTATGTTGATTTGTTTATGCTGCATTTGTTTAACTAGGCAAAGATGTGTTACAGTTGTTTGTGCTGCATTTGTTTTACCTTGCCTGGCTAGGGCACCTGATTGGTCTACTGAAAAGCTGAACAGCCAATAGCTGTTCGGGCAGTAGAGGGGTAGGCGGGGCTGGTGGGCAGAGAGAATAAGTAAGAGGAGGAATCTAGGCTCTAGAGAATGAGAGAAGGGATAACAAAGGAGAAAGAGAAGGAGATGCCAGACAGACAGACAGACATGAGAAGAAGGAAAATAGGACATACAGAAAGAAAGGTAAAAGGCCCCTAAGCAAAACATAGATGAAGAGAAACAGGTTAGTTTAAGTTGTAAGAGCTAGTGGGATGCCGGGCGGTGGTGGCGCACGCCTTTAATCCCAGCACTCGGGAGGCAGAGTCAGGCGGATCTCTGTGAGTTCGAGGCCAGCCTGGTCTCCAAAGCGAGTTCCAGGAAAGGCGCAAAGCTACACAGAGAAACCCTGTCTCGAAAAACCAAAAAAAAAAAAAAAAAAAAAAAAAAAAAGAGCTAGTGGGACAAGCTGGAGCTAAGGCCGAGCATTCGGGACTAATATTAAGTCTCTGTGTCTTCATAGGAGCTGGTTGGTGGCCCAAAAGAAAGCCTGTTACAACTGACAGATCAAAGACACTATGTGGTCCAATGCCAGCTTGGTGAGCCAATGAGTTGATTGGGCTCATTTGTAGGAGCATGGGGTAGGTAGCAACAGTTCCTGCAATGCTGAAAGTCCTGCCCTGCCTGGGAGACAATTTACAAAACCTACGTCGTTAGCATCTGATCTTTAGCCCACTTTCCACATCCTATATACGCCAGTACCCATCAAGCACCCTGAACCTGGGGGCAGGAGGAGAGGGCCTGCCAGCCTCCCTCCTCTTCTATGAGGACAGCCCCATCCCTATACAGAGCCATCACTATATTGTTTACTCTCTTGCTATGCCAGCAGCCTGATGGTCCTGTGATGCACCACAGATGTACAGTCAGTGGAAATAGCTACACCCCACACCCTGTCCCATCCCTGCCTCTGGCTTCTACATTCCTTCTCTTCCCTTCTCCATGAGCTAGGAGAGGGTCTATGAACACACAATTCTTCTTCAAGCACAGGGCTGTGATGTCACAACAAAGGTCACTTGTTCTCAGTTATAACTCTCTGCAGTATTTGCCTGTTACAAAATAAAGTTTCCTTCTTCTAAGGCAACAGCAGCAATAACATAAGAGTACAAACATAAATGTCTAGATGGGAATTTGTCAGGTAAAGGATGTCCATTTAACAAAAGATCATCAGTAGCTTCCCTGCTTGAGGTCTGCGATTTCCCAGCCATGAATTTTTGCCCCATCTGGATCCAAGCATGGGTACCTTCCTCTGGAACTGTTCATGAACCCAACTGGGAAGCAGCTGGCTGCAATCATGCCCATATTGCATCAGTGGTCACATGTTGCCGGAGGGCTTCTCTCCAGGTTTCCCAAGCCCCGCAGTCCCACAATCCACTTATAAAATAATCACTCAGACGCTTATATCACTTATAAACTGTATGGCCGTGGCAGGCTTCTTGCTAACTGTTCTTTTATCTTAAATTAACCCATTTTTATAAATCTATACCTTGCCACGTGGCTGGTGGCTTACCAGAGTCTACATGTTGCTTGTCCTGGCGGTGGCTGCAATGTCTCTTCCTCAGCCTTCTGCTTCCCAGAATTCTCCTCTCTCCTTGTCCCACCTACTTCCTGCCTGGCCACTGGCCAATCAGTGTTTTATTTATTGACCAATCAGAACAATTTGACATACAGACCATTCCACAGCAGGTCACACCTTGCTTGGCTGGCTGACCATGAGTAGAATACTGGGTCACAGCCACTCAGAAAGAGTTGGCCTTCCCCTGACACTTAGCCATTTCCCCTTCTCTTTTCTCTTTTCAGCCTGAACAGTTCAAAAGCCAGCATTTATCAGCTGTATTCACCCAGTTATCTCTAGTCTCAGATTTTAAAAACAGAAGTTCTAGACTGGGGATGTGCTAGCATGTGCCAGGCTCTGGGTTCAACACCCAGTGCCCCCCCATTGCTAGGCATGGTGGCATTTAGTCATGTAAATCCTAGCACTCTGGAGGCAGAGGCAGGTGGATCTCTGTGAATTCATGGTTAGCCTGGTCTACAGAGTGAGTTCCAGGCCAGCTAGAGGTATATAGTGAGACCCTGACTCACAAAAAATAAAATATAAACAGCAGTTCCTCATTATTGCAGAGGATTGGTTCCAGGACCCAACATATCAGAATCCATAGATGCTCAACTCTCTCTCTCTCTCTCTCTCTCTCTCTCTCTCTCTCTCTCTCTCTCTCTCTCTCTTTGGTTTTTCAAGACAGGGTTTCTCCATGTAGTTTTGGTGCCTGTGTTGGATCTTGCTCTGTACACCAGGCTGGCCTCAAACTCACAGAGATCCTCCTGGCTCTCCTCCTGAGGGCTGGGATTAAAGGCGTGCGCCGCCGCCGCTGCCACCACCACCACCCGGCTTCAAGCCTCTTTTATATATATATATATATATATATATATATATATATATATATATATATATATATGAGAGTATTTTTTATTAAGAGATTTTCTATTCATTTTACATACCAACCACAGATTCCCCTTGTAAGGATTCTGTCCTCAATTACGTCACCATCCTGCAATGGCATCCCAGCCTAAAAGGCGGGTGGGCCTTCTCTGCGGCCCCCTTCTTCTCTTTCCACTCTCTCCTTCTGTCTGTCCTCTCTCTCTCTCTCTCTTTCTTCCTCTCCCCCCCAATAAAACTCTAAAAAGGTAACCATGGCTGTGATTCTTCTGATCAGCACTCTCCTCTGCTGGCATGGCCGCTGCAGGCGGTGGCCAGCCACAAGCAGTGTGGTTTAACCAACATTGGTGCCGTGACTCGAATACACCACGGAGCACTGAGGACCTGCTGTGACCACTGCTGCCTGCCACCTCCTCCCCCATCCAGCGAGACCGCGAGCGTGTGCACGTCCCTCGCCGCCTCTGCTGGACCCCCACACAGCTGCTGCTGCCATCACCACAGTGAGTCTGCTGTTTTCTCGGCTGTAGTCTGAGCTATATTCTTTGTGACGGACACCCTGGGGGTTGTCCTCGGGCTGTAATGGCAAGGGCAGGCACATTTCCGCTCCTGACGAGGGGGTAAATGGTGTCTAGGGTTCAATGGTGGACCAACTGCAGTGCAGTGGCAGTCCTCATGATCCCTTGACGAAGAGGATCGGTGACTTGAGCTGATTCATAGATCTCTCTCCACTCTCAGGGACGCCCAAGATTATAGTCTGATCCCGGTTTGTTATTTTAATTTTTTATTTTTCTCTCGGCTACAGCCATGGGACAATTGGGTGGATACACTGGCGGATAGGGGCGGGCACCAGTAAACCTGGCTGCATAACAGCGTCATGGGAACTTCTGCCAGTGAATGGGCAAATAAGAGTCACTTTATCCCCAAGCTTTCTGCTAAAGTTCTAAACTCTTCTCCCTCCCCACTTCTGCATCTGTCACGTGCAGCCTTTTCTGTCTGACTTCCGCCGGCAGTGGGTGGGCTCAAATAGGCGGGCTTGGGGGTTTCTATGACTTGCCCTAACTCACCTTAACTCCACCCACTCATTCTCAAACTGCCTTGAGAAGCACAGACAGGTCTGGTAGCGGCTAAGATCCATACAAATAAGTCTACAGTAGTCAGGATGGCTCTTAAGCAAAAAATCAACTTATAGCCGCAGACAAGTCTTCCAAAAGGATTGGTTTATAGTCTGCCTACTGGCAGATCTTCCAAAAGCTGTCCTTAAGCCACCAATCATCAGGAAAAAAAAAATTCAGGACATGGAGTAAAATCCGTCTCTTGTTCCCCACTCCTCCCCGACTAAAACTTAAGCATCTGGAGAGCAAGGCTCCTGACCCCACAGGTGAGAGAGTCATCTATGGCATTTAAGATGTGCCAAGGAAGAGATAAAAGCCTGAAAACAAAATTGCCAAGTGCTGGCACTCACTGACTCCCAAAAGCTGTTGGGTCCCTGTTTTAAGTGAGGAAAAGGCCATGGGCTAGCGAATGCCCTGCCAGGCCATCAACAACCTTGTTAAAAGTGCCGCCTAGAAAGACAGAGTCAGCTGGCTGCCCCCAGGTACCAAGACGCATGGGTACATCAAGCTAAGACCTCCAGCAGACCTGGGCTTGGCTACAGACATGACAGGGAACCCAGAATGCAGCAGGGAAGCGATCCGTTTCTTTCCTTCTGGACACCAGAGCCACTGACTCAGTCCTGGGAGTTTTGGGATGTCACCTCTCCTTTATTGTCAGGTACAGAGGACAACCTTACCACCTCACCAGATTTAATTGCACCTTTAGAGTTACTGCCTGTGTTTCTCATGGGCCCTGATCTTTGCCTTGTCCCTAATTCCAAGAAAATAAGTTCTCATGCACCACAAGCTTTTCTCTTCCCAGTTCCCTGTTCTAACTCACTGTTCAGCTAATGATACAGGACCACCACAGAACCGGAGTCCAGAGATCATCAAGTAAGAAACTGTAACAGCTAAAAGGTATTTACACCCCCAGACCCAAAAGCATCTGGGCACTACAAAAAGACTTTAATATAAACATCTATTACTGTGAGATGCTTTTAACAATTGATCACCTGTCTCCTGGATACCAAACTAATAAAGGAAACAGGTGCTCTAAAATAATCTGTCTCTGATAAAGCTTAACATATTTCAAAATCCATAGGGACAGGCCGGATCTACCTCAGATAAATGTCAACATAAAATAATAATGATTCTTTTCTCTCTAAGCTTTTTTCTGTGTCACCAGCATCTTGTCAAACAAAAAGTTCCCAGCCACAGCCAAGAGGGATACATGTCTCCAGAGCAAACGGATGACAGACAGCATCCCACAACGCCTGTCTACCTCGGAAAATTCCCCTTCTCCATTCCCCCAAGAGCCAACTGACGTCCAAAAGTCAGCTGGAAACAGTTTTTGAGAGGAATGACGCCCTATTCCCATCTACCTGCTTTTTTTATAATAAGCAAAAGTCTGGGATGTAAGGATTCTGTCCTTAATTACGTCATCATCCTGCAACAGTGTTCCAGCCTAAAAAGCGGGTGGGCCCTCTGTGTGCCCCACTTCTTCTCTTTCCGCTCTCTCCTTCTGTCTGTCCTTCCACTCAGCACTCTCCTCCACCAGCATGGCCGCCGCAGGCTGCAGCCAGCCTCAGCAGTTTAACCAACACCCCTGTCTTCCCTCAACCCACCCTCCAGTCCTCACCCCCAACCCACCCCCCATTCCCACGGGGAGTCAGCAGAGTCAGTTGAGGCAGATCCAAGCCCCTCCTCCCTGCACCAAGGCTGCACAAAGTGTCCCACCATAGGTTCCAAAAAGTAGGCTCATGCACCAGGGACGGGTCCCATTCCCACTGCCTGGGGGCCCCCTAACAGTTCAAGCTAATCAACTGTCTCGCTTATCCAGAGGGCCTAGTCCAGTACCATGAGGGCTCCTCAGCTATTGGTCCACAGTTCATATGTTTTCTTTAGTTTGGCTCGTGAGACAGAGTATTTTAATAGACCCTCCCCAGTTCTTTTCCACGAATCATCATCTCTGGACTGCTTATAATGGCTACTGTGATGTAAATGATAGGCAAATAATCATTAAACTGTATTGCTTGGGAAATAATGACAAGGAAAAAGTATACATATATCGTGACGTATATGTTACTTTTCTCATTGTTATGACATTGTTACTTAATGAAGGAAGTCTGAATTTGTCTGGCTCATGGTTTGAGGTGTAATCTATTTGGAGCAATAAGAACGGCAGGCACAGGAGACGCTGTATCTCAGTCAGGAAGCAGAGGAAGATGGACGCTGGTGCTCAGCTTACTTTCCCTTCTTTTTATATATATATATTTTACAATACTATTCAGTTCTACATATCAGCCATGGGTTCCCCTATTCTCCCCCTCCCACTCCCTCCCCTTACCCCCAGCCCACCCTCCATTCCCACCTCTTCCAGGACAAGTCCTCCCCCGAGGACTGCGATCAACCTGGTAGACTCAGTCCAGGCAGGTCCAGTCCCTTCCTCCCAGACTGAGCCAAGTGTCCCTGCATAAGTTCCAGGTTTCAAACAGTCAACTCATGCAATGAGCACAGGACTTGGTCCCACTGCCTAGTTGCCTCCCAAACTGATCAAGCCAATCAACTGTCTCACCTATTCAGAGGGCCTGATCCAGCTGGGGGCCCCTCAGCCTTTGGTTCATAGTTCATGTGTTTCCATTCATTTGGCTATTTTTTTCAATAATTGAGTAAAACTGAAATTTATTATATGCCACAGTCGTCCTAGGGACCTCCATGCTATATATATAGCCTCTATGGTTCTATGGGTTGTGGTCTGATTGTTCTTTATTTTATATCTAGAATCCACCTATGAGTGAGTACATACCATAACTGTCTTTCTGGGTTTGGGTTATCTCACTCAGGATGATTTTTTCTAGTTCCATCCATTTGCCTGCAAATTTCATGCTTTCGTTGTTTTTCTCTGCTGAGTAGTACTCCATTGTGTATATGTACCACATTTTTTTCATCCATTCTTCCGTTGATGGGCATCTAGGTTGTTTCCAGGTTCTGGCTATTACAAATAGTGTTGCTATGAACATAGCTGATCATGTATCTTTATGGTATGAATCAGCATTCCTTGGGTATATGCCCAAGAGTGGGATGGCTGGGTCTTGAGGTAGTTGGATTCCTAATTTTCTGAGAAACCACCATACTGATTTCCACAGTGGTTGTACAAGTTTACATTCCCACCAACAGTGGAGGAGTGTTCCCTTTGCTCCACATCCTCTCCAACATTGGTTGTCATTGGTGTTTTTGATTGTAGCCATTCTGACAGGTGTAAGGTGATATCTCAGAGTCGTTTTGATTTGCATTTCTCTGATGATTAAGGATGCTGAGCATTTCTTTAAATGTCTTTCAGCCATTTGTAGTTCTTGTTTTGTGAATTCTCTGTTTAGCTCTTTAACCCATTTTTTAATTGGACTGTTCAGTACTTTGATGTCTAGTTTCTTGAGTTCTTTATATATTGTGGAGATCAATCCTCTGTCAGATGTGGGGTTGGTGAAGATCTTTTCCCATTCTGTTGGCTGTCTTTTTGTCTTATTGACTGTGTCTTTTGCCCTGCAAAAGCTTCTCAGTTTCGAGAGGTCCCATTTATTAATTGTTGTGCTCAGGTCTGTGCTGTTGGTGTTTTATTTAGGAAATGGTCTCCGGTGCCAATGCGTTCAAGAGTGCTTCCTACTTTTTTTTCTATTAAGTTTAGTGTAACTGGATTTATGTTCAGGTCTTTGATCCACTTGGACTTGAGTTTTGACTTTCCCTTCTTTATCCAGTCTAGGACCCCAGCCCCTGGGATGGTGCCGCCACCACCACCACCCACATGAGAGGTGGGTCTTCTCACCAGTTATCCTAACCTAGATAAGCCCTCACAGACACCTGGTGCTAAAGCGCATCAAGTTGACGATCAAGATCAGCCACCACATTGCATGCTTGCACCACATTGCATGCTTCTGTGTTCAGTAAGGCAATATTTTCAAAATACTTTCTTGTTTTCTTGACTCCCAGGGATACAGATCACTGACTGTATTCAGAGTTTAAATACCTGTCTGCTTGTATGTTATAAGGAGTTAGAAGGAAGAACACAGAAGCATTCGCATAGTGTTGTGGGAACAGACTGGAGATGTGTCTAGTGTGTACGGAGGATGAAGGGAGGAGGAGGCAGAGGAGAAGGAAGGGACGGGGGGGGGGGGCAGGAAATCAAATCACTAAGACCCAACTGTCAATGGTCATCTGCACTATTTACTGTTTCATTACTGTTTACAGAGGATGTGTTTGTGTGTGGCTCTGAAACGTCAACCATTAGAACAGAAAGATGAAGTCATGCGCTGAGCTCAGTCAAGAGGCTTTAAACCCTTTCAATCTTCTTTGGGGGGGGGGCAGGTTCGAGACAGGGTTTCTCTGTGCAGCTTTGGTGTCTGTCCTGGAACTCACTTGGTAGCCCAGGCTGGCCTGGGACTCACAGCGGTCCACCTGGCTCTGCCTCCCAAGTTCCGCCGCCGCCGCCGCCACCACCACCACCACCACCACCACCGCTGCTGCCGCCGCCGCCACCACCACCACCGGCCTTAGTCAAGAGGCTTTGAAGGAGACAGAAAAAAAAGTCTTTTTGGAGGGAACCGTGGGACGGACATGGGGGAGAGGTGCTTCGATGGATAAAGGGAAAGGGCCTCTTGGAGAAATAAATGATGTAGAACGTGAGCAGGGACCGCTTTATTCGAGATTTAATGTTTTTCATCCTCACCCCCCTGCTGCCCACAGGAATCCCTGCCTAAGGGTCTGGGGCTGCTCTCAGTGCTGAGCCCCACAGACAGAAATGAGTTCATCCAGAGGCTGATGGAGATGGGTAAAGCAAAGACTAGCCGGACACTCTCTTTCTGAAACTTGAGGAGTTGGAGGAGGAAGGAGGGCAGGGTGAGAACATCCTCACCCAGCTCTGATCTGATGATAGGTCCACAGCTTGGGGACAGAGATGAAAATATAATCTGCTAATTAAGCTAGCTGTCTGAAAGGCAGTTTTTTTCTCCTGGTGTAGTCATCAGAAAGAGCACACATAATGAGCACAAACAAAGCGACTTTATCTTTTCATTCACGCCTTAATCATCGATTAAGGACCACGCCTGCTTGGTGTAATTACAGGCTGGCTCTTGCTACTGACTGAAGTTGCTTTCCAGAGGACAGAGAAGCCACTTCCCTGCTCAGCTGGAAAGCTGGCCCAGCTCTGTGAGAGGCTTCTGAATGAGGATCACCTCTCTCCCAGCCTCAGTTTACCTGGATTACTTTGGCAGTGGGCAGGTGTGAGTAACCCAAATTCATCCTACCTAGCCCCCACTTTCCAGAATGTTCTCTCAAGGTGAAGCTCCAGCAGCCCATGGCAGCAGCTAGCTTAGCAGCGTGGATTTCTCCACTGCCTCCCTTTGCCCAAGTATCTTTCTCTTTTACAGCCCATGTTCCTTCCAAATAAACCTCTTGTGTTCAGATCCCCTCAAACTCAGACCTGCTGTGTAACAGTGCCCGTGAGCTATCAGCCCTGACCCTCTGAGGCAATCAACACCCCTCCAGTCCTTGATTACTACTCAGCCTTCTGGACCAGGCTCAGGGTTCCCCCTGGGCTCTGCATTCTTGAGACTTTGGAGGCTTCTCCAGGTAGAGAAGTAGGGGGTTCGGGGACCTTTTTGCCCTCTATCAACTGTAATATTTTCTGCTTTAATCTGTGACTTTATTTTTAAAAAAGGGTTCTGCTACCAAGCTGGTGGTCACTGAGTGAACCCTAAACTGCCGGCAAGTGCGATTCTAGTTTCAATGAACTGTGGTGTAGGGATTCTGGGCTCACAGAGCTTCTTGGGAGATGTCTGCTGGCCTTGTCCCTTGGCATCAACTTGCATCACTAAAGTTGTCCTCACATCCTGCCGCCTGAGTGAGGAACCAATGACTGTCATTTATGACCTTTAAGGAGGCAAGAATGAAGAAATGTTTCTCCCCTTGTAAGTCTCCCCTTTGGCTCCTTCCTGTCTCATTCCTGGTCAGCATTCCTTCTATTACTCCCACTGCCATGATGCCCAGTCCAAGTTCATGGGGCTAGATAACCAGGGCCTGGACCTTCTGGAACTGTGAACCAAGTTAAATCTTCTCTTGTAAGTTGTTCTCCTGCTGTTTTGGTCACAATGTCAAAAGTCTAACTAGAGGGTGTTGATGGGCGTGACTCTGAGACATACCTCTTCCAGACAAAGGCAGATGAGCCTCAAGTTTCTTTGAGGTAACTGGAGCACTGGCTGTTCCAACAGTGGCTTTATCTTTTGCTAAGAAACCACGTGGGGTGCTAATGCACAGCAGAGTTTCCATCCTCAGCCTTACCCTTGCCCCGGACGCCCTGAGATAAGCCTGCATCTTATCACACTGCTTTTAAACCTGTCTCTTAAGCCAGAGGCAACAGCTGTTTGCAGGTAGTGGTTGATTTGAGCAATAATTTTGCTTAGGAAGAACCAAAGTCCCCACAATTTGCACTTTGCTGGGCTTCTTTCATAATGCACAAGGCCAGAGACCCATAACATAGGCTGCTTTTACTCAAAGGCTTGTGGGAACTGATTATCTACCCAGGGAACATTTTCTCCTACACGAATGGGCATTGGCCATTGACCTTGCCCTGGGCTCTTATAATTCCTGCATGATTTGTACCCTGAAAACATGTCATGATTTGAAATGCATCAAATTATCTCATCGAATCAACTAGGAATAGGACACACCCATGGGTTCTGAGGATGGGAGCACACCATTCAAGAAATGGGGGGACACTCATCTCCAGTTCTCATTGACAGCTCCGGGTTTCATATTGTGGTGTTTACATCTCAACCTGTAACGTAAGCATCTGGGAAGATGCTCAGCTAGTGAAAAGTTGCTGTGCAAGCTGGAGGAGGTGAGTTCTAGCCTCCAAAGCCACGTTTAAAAGTTGGACTTGGTAGTGTGTGCAGCTGTAATCCCAGCCCTGGGGAGCTGGAGACAGGTATATCAGCCAGTCTTGTCAAACTGGTGAGCTCCAGGCTGATGAAGACACCCTGTCTCAAAAACCAAGGTGCATGGCGTTTGAAGTCGATCTCTGGCCGCTCTGTATACATACACAAGCACCTATATGTACACATGCACACACATGCTTGCACACATGCACTCATACACAGCACAGACTGGACATATCTTTCTTCAAAGTCTTTTCTCTCACAGGCCAGAAAACACGTTTACCAATCCAAGGTTATTCTACCTGTTCTCATTTGAGTCTTTTTTATACACATAGTCAATTAATTCCAAGTTCTTCTTTCTGTCTGGAACAGTAACTCCCAAGGAGACTCACGGCCCCCCTCCTTTCCATCCCTCCTGTCAGTGCTGGAGAAAGCACACACTTTATGTTTTTATGATGTGGCAGTGAGGAAGGGTTGGGCCCTGCCAGCCTCCCCAGAGCTGCTCCCTGCCCTTCCCTGATGTGTTTCCAGCACCAGTCTGTTGACTGAACTATGGCTGCCACTGCCTGGTGTGAATGCAGGCGTGGGGATGGTGTTCCTGATGTGGGCTGTGGCCTGGCCACTGTCCCTAGTCAGGAGGCCTCTGGTTAGGAAGTGCTGTGGTTTTTATCTGAAATGTACCCCTGTTCTGTCTGGAGAATGATTTATGAAAGACATACTTTTAGTTTCAAATGAATGACTTTATTAAGTATGTAGCAAACAAAATAAAAGAACAAATACCAAGCAGCAGATGGGCGACACCATCAAACTGGGCCCTTACAACATCCAGCAGGAACAACAGGCAAGCTGACACCGGGCTGGGGGCGGCTCAGTTGGTAAAGTGCCTCCTGTGCAAGCCAAGTTCTGTTCCCAGCACCTGCAAGGAAACAAAAGCCAACGCCTGTCATCCAAGCAGATCCCTGGGGCTTGAGGTCCAGCCTGTCCAGCCTATTCAGTGAGCTGAAGATTCAGACAGAGACACTCCTCAAATGTAAGGTGAACAGAGGCTGATGAAGGCACTGGACATTGAGCTTTGGACCCCACGTGAATGTGCACAGTTCACAGGAACCTTGGGAGTCTGCTTGCACCCTGAAGCTGGGGAGCGTTCTCAGAGCTGTCTCCATTCCTAGGGTGTTAGTGAGAGTTAGCTACCTACTTGGTCAAAGTCCTGTCTGCTCATCAAGCTACAGAGTCCCCAGAAACACTCTCCTGGTTGCTTCGGTACAGCTCCATCTACGCCTGTCTTTGATGCACAGTGCATGCTTCCTTCCAGTGAATGTGGCCTCCAGGAAGTTTTGCCTCAGCGGCCTCCCAGCTGAATAGTAAGAGGCATTTGCTGCTCTGAATCCTGTAGGTTTTGCATCTCAGTACTTAGAACTTTAGAACTGCTTTTGGGCTCTTGACACAAACAAAACCCAATGGCGCCATTTAAAGGAAAACACCCAATGTTTCAAGTCCGCAGTGAAAATGAACAATGAATACCCTGGAGGGATCTTGAAGTCAGGCGTGGGATCTCAAATTCGTTATAATTATTTTCCTCCCAGCCAGAGAGCTAGGGAACGGCTCAGAATTTTGCTTATACATAGTAAACAGCCTCCAATAAGAGAGGAAAGGATGGTTCCTGGGCCTGAGTCAGTGGGGAAAAGGGCAAAAAAAGGACATCACCCCTAGTTGGGGAAGGGAGTGCTTACCATAGCAGCTGATTCTGAGCTGGGGAGGGGGCAGGTGCAGGGGAGGGGGCAGTGCCAGGGAGGGGGCAGAGAGAACACAGAGGGAAATGCAATCCTTGTGAACAAGCCACACACACTAGTTCATGATGTTAGATCATTACTGAGAAATTTGGGGTATGATAATAGCATTACGGTCATGCTGAAATGATGACACACGGTGTGACTTCCTAGTGGACTCCTAAGTGTCCTGGAATTTGCTGTAAAATGAGGAACGGATGTGAGTGACGGTGAGAAAGACTTCTAATGCTGCTTTCTCTACTTCTACAAATGCTTGAAATTTTCCATAGTGGAAAGTTAAAAAGAACAATAAAATATCCATTAAGCTATCTCAACTGGTTGATGGCTGTGGTTCCTTCTGTTCTGTTAGTGGGCTTCAAAATTTCACCACATAGGTCAGGGAGGTCGTCAGGCTAGTCCCAGGACAGAGAGGAACAGAATGCTTATGAAGTGCCTTTGACAGATCACATGGACTGGCTTGATGAGGGCCTTATGGAAACCAGGGAAGAGAACCAAAGTCTCCAAAGACAGCCTAATTCCGGGGTTGGAAATCTCCAGCTTTGGACCTCCTCCTGTGGATTTCAGGGCTGAAAGCTTGGTTTGTGTCTTTGGATCCAGGTTGGTCTTGCTAGAGAAGGTCAAGAAATTAGCTCAGTATCCAGTGAAAATTTGATTGATTCAATGATTGGTCGACTGGCAGAGGCAGGAGGATTTCTATGAGTTTGAGGCCAGCCTGGTCAACAGAGCAAGTTCCAGAACAGCCAGGGCTACACAGAGAAACTGTCTCCAAAACAAAAAACAAAAACAAAACAAAAAGGACTCAAAGATTGATTGATGATCACCTGGTGGTCCCCAGCCAGTTGTTGAGAGGCTTGTAGAGTCACGAGTAGTCTGAAGACAAGCAAGCTCACTAGATGTCGACCCCTCCCCTGTGACACACCCCCACACTCACACCCACACACACCTGTCATTTACCCCAGAATCTGTCGAACTGCCCAGAGCAATGCCTGGAAAGACCATTTCTTTTCTTTGCTCTTTTAAGATTCTGCTCTAAACATTTTGCAACTAAATTTTATGAGAGTGATTTAGGGGAGAGTCTTTTACTCTGATGCTGCCTAGACTCTGCAACGTGTGTTCTCACCACCATCACCTGCCTGCCCTCACCACCCCTGCCTGCCCTCACCACCCCACCTCCACCCCCATCCCCCACCCCCCACTTTCCCTACCCCCATTCCCCTACCACCACCACCTCTGCCTGCCATCACCACCACAGAAAAGCAGATCTGTCAAGAGTTTGAGGCCAGCTGGGGATACAGAATAAAAACAAACAAGAGTTGAGGCAGTAGCTTAGTTGGAAACATGCTTGCCTAGCATACATGAAGCCCTGAGTTCAATCCCCAGCACCAAATAAAACTGGATGAGGTAGTCCACATCTGTAATCTCAGTGCTCAGGAGGTGGAGGCAGGAGGATCAGAAGTTCAAAGTCTCCTTCAGCTGAAGGAAAACAAGGACACAACTGCTCCGAGGTGCGGCTGGGGAGGAGGGTTTATTGTAGATATGAGGAAGAGTTCAGCTAGAGGCCTCTGGAAGGATCCAGTTGAACCAGGCCGTGACAGGAGAGGGAGTGGGGAAGAGCAAGAGAAGAGAAAAAGAGCCAAGAGGGCAAAGAAGCCAACAGTGAGCCAGCCAGGAGCCGAGAGAGGGCCGGCCTGGGGGGCAGGGATAGAGAGGTGGGGGAAGAGAGTCCAGTCCGCGGGCTGGAGAGGCTTAGGGGACAGGGGGGAGCCGTGGGCACTGCTTGAGACTTGTTTCTTTGGGACCTGACACAGCCCAGGCTACTGGAGAACCTTTCTCAAATAAACAAAACAAAACAACAACAACAAAATAAGTAACAACAAAAAGCAAATAAAGCCACAAAGAGGCCGCCAGTCCCTGTCATTCCTTACTCCAGAGGAAGCTTCAGTTCACATCTGCACGGGCTGATTCTCGGACCACTCTCTAAGAGCCAAACACCGTCCTGAGCTCTGGTCCCATAGTCTCTCTCATCGGCCTCTCATGAAACACAGGGAGGAGGGGGCAGTGAGCATTCTTGTCCTCTCTATGGTTTTCACACTCAGTTACTACTGCATCTTGTAGCTCCTTATTGATGTACAAATTAATTCGCCCTCTTTCCAAAGCAATGACAGTTTTCCATTTGCAATCTTCAAGCTTTTACATGCAAAGTGTTTAGTATTCTTTTGAAAGCCTGTTTAAAGACATCTTTGATAAAGTGGCAATTACTAGGCATGTGGCTTGTCCCTCAAGATCATTTATCACCTTATAATCCTGGGATTGATTTCACCTCTGAGCACTGTGACTCTGAGTGTTCCCAAGAGAACAGTTGCATCACCAAGTGTGGCCAAGTCATTATTATGATGGATGACATATGGAGCCTGACAAAAATGGGGCTCAAGGACATCTTGATCCCTAGATCTTTCCTTCCAGCCTCAGGATTGTTAATGGAAAATAGTTCAAACCCTGAATTTACAGTGTCTATATTTCTTTCTTGGAACTCAAGAACAGCTTCGTTGATATTTTAATTGCCTAGTGACACTTTGTAGAAAGTGTATATCTTTGATTAAGAGGATCATATACACTTTTTGGTCCCCACAAAGCCTGTACAAAGTGAGAAAATGCATGTTCTGAAAATCCAAAGCTACCTTTGTAAAGCAGGAGGGAAACACTTTTATTGAAGTTCTGGGCAATGCCTGAAAGTCAAAGAGCGAATAAAACCAAGCTGAGAATGCTAAAGCCCAGATCATTCAGGACTCCCAAAATCATGGGGTGGTGCATGGCTTGAGGAACCCCAAGTCTGAAGAAGAAGCTGGAGGGGCCAGCGTGGGACATGGCAGGAACAGCCCTTCTTCTTATGCCTAGGAAGGAGACAGTGAAGGGATGTGGCTGCTTATGTCAGAGACATGAGCACCCTTTGTGGTTGATGATCCAGTAACAAATTGTGACCCAGACATGCAGAAACCTGGACATTCCTCACATAACTACGTGCGCCTCATCACTGGTGATGGGCTGTGGTAACACAGACAGGCTTTTAGAAAAGCTCAAATGAAAATATGACCAAGGAATCACAATTTATAAAACAACTGAAAAAAATCAGGATTCTAAGAATGATATTGACAAAAGAGGAACAAATGCCTGCAGACCCTGGCCAACCAAATATACTTCGTGCTAAGCCTGGAGAATTTTACATCAAGCCTCTGGTGGTTTGAATGAGAATGGCCCCCACAGACTCATATGTTTGCGTGTTTGGTCCACAGTTACTGGGACTCTTGGAAAGGATTAACAAGAGTGACCTCGCTGGAAGAGGTGTGTCACTGGGGTGGGATTTGAGGGTTCAAAAGCCCATACCAGGTTCAGTGTTCCTCGCAGCCTACAACTTGAAGGTTAGGTGTGAGCTCTCTGCTACTTCTCCAGAACTATGCCTGCCTCTGTCACACTCCTTGCCATGATGAAAATGGACTAATCCTCTATAGCTGTAAGCAAGCAATTAAATGCTTTATTCTGTAATTTGCCTTGGGTATGGTATTTCAGTGCAGCAATAGATAGATAATTAAGACAGAAGTTGGTACTAGGAGTGGGGTATCGATGTGATAGGCCTGACCATGCTATTTGTTGGTGGAACGTAGATTTGGGGACTTTGGATTTGGGAAGTGGTTGAATGCTGTAAGTGGGCCTTAATGGGCCATCTTAGTGGGAGCTGGGAAGAGAGTAATGCTGAGAGCAATGTGGACTGTTCAGACCCAGCTCAAGAGTTTCCAGAGGGGGCGTAATATTAATATTAGCAGCTGGCATACAGACCATCCTTGTGGTATTTTGGCAAAGAATGTGCCTAGTTTTTTCTTTTGTCCTAAAAATCTCCCTGAGTCTAAATTGACAACTTTTAGACTAATATCATTGGCAGTCTAGTATTGACTGAGTCACATGTTTGTTAGTGATCACTCTTGTGCAAATCTACAATGAAAAGAAGAACGTGGGGCAAAAAGAAATACAAAATGTGCAGTTTGAGGAGAAAAGGAGGCCAAGGAAATATAATGTTGGAGCCAAGTCTTGTGCTCGAGGAAAGAAGTTTAAAGAAAACCCTGATGCTAAATAGAATAAAGGGAAAAGCAACCCCGGAGCAAGGCCCACCTAGCTAATCCTGCAAAAATAATTCAAGGAGGGGGCCAGGTTTCAGCCCAAGCAGGCAGAAGAGCTTGGCAGCTTCAACAGCCATGGTTCTGGATTTAGACTCAAGAAAGATATCAGAAAGGAGCTGTGGAATCTTCTTCATGGTTAAGGGAAGCCATGAGGTTAGGCCTTTGGCTAGTAAGTCTGCATAGAACCTGGAGAGGCCATTTTGTAAAGTTACAAAGGTAAAGCCTAGATTATGCTGGAGATCCCAAGATGTTAGAGATGCCAGAGTCATGGGATCCCTGCCAAGGAGAGCTGCATACCCCATGTGGAACCAGCCCAAGAGAGAGACGTGTGTTGCAGTCAATAAAGCTGAAAGGAGTTGGAAATCTGAAGAGCATTTTGACATCAGACATGAAGATGTAGAATGTAGTTTGCCCTGCTAGTTCCCAATCTTGCCTTGGTCCACTGTCTCCTTATTATGCCCCCTTTCCTCCATTTTGGAATGGTAATGTATAGTCTGTACCATTGTATGCTGGAAGTATGTAACTTGTCTTTTAATTTTGCAGGGGGTTGCAGTTAAGAGAGTGCCTTGAGTCTCAGAAGAGACTTTGAAGTTTGGACTTTTCAGCAGCGTTGAGACTGTGAAAGACTATGGGGACTTTTTCAAGTTGGACTGAATGCATTTTTGCATTATGATATGGCTAGGAGCCTGTGGTGGCCAGGGAGTGGAATGTGGCGGTTTGAATGAGAATGGCCCCCCTAGGTTCGTTTGTTCACATGCTTGGCCCCACTTAGTGGAACTGTTTGGGAAGGATTAGGAGGTGTGGCCTCATTGGAGGAGGTGTGTCACCAGCAGTGGGCTTGAGGTTTCAAACGCTTACATCGGGCCCAGTCTCTCTCTTGGTCTGTAACTTGTGGATCAGATGTGGACTCTCAGGTAATTGCTCCAGTGTGGTGACTGTCTGTCTGCAGCCACACCTTACCATGATTAGAAGGGACTAATTCTCTAGAACTGTGAGCAAGCCCCCATTAAATGCTTTCTTCTATAAGTTGCCTTGGTCATGGTGTCTCTTCATAGCAAGAGAACAGTAAGACAAAACCAAACATGTTACTAAAAATAAGAGCTAATTACATAATACCCAAAAAAAATAATGATACCTCCAAATGCTGAACAGAAGAGAAACATGGCTGAAGAGCAGATTACTGAAGAGAGGAATTAAGCAGAGGGAATCTACCATCATACAGGGCAAAATGACCGGGAGATTAAACATGAAAGAGAAATTGAGATGTGAGTCATGATGCCGAAGGGTTAGCATAATTTAATGTGGGTTCTGGTGCATAGCATTCAGACTGGCTGGTTTTGTGTGTCAACTTGACACAAGCTAGAGTCATCAGCGGAAGGAGCCTCAGTTGAGGAAATGCCTCCCTGAGATCCAACTGTAAGGCTTTTCTCATTTAGCTGTAGGAGTTTGGAAGATAAGAATGTCGAGAGCTGTGCAGAGGATGGAATTTTCAGAGGGAAGTTTAAAGACTCTACCAGGGCCATTGGTTGTTTTAAGATTCTGTAGTTCTTCTGGTTAGTTGGGGCTGAAGAATCAGCAGTGATGAACATGATACCAGAACTACTAAAGTGAAACTTTTACATTACAGGGACAACTGACACTGGGTAACTAGAGCTAGGAAATTAGCAGTGATTAAGAAGAGACCAGCATCATTGAGGTGAAATCTGGAAAGTGTTTTCTGAGAGAACAGAGAAGCTGTTTTCCAGAGATGGCCATAGTTGTACCTCATGTTGGCAGCTGGACTTGGTACTATGTAGAGTCACCCAGGTGGTACTGGTTTTGAAGGCATGAAGGGATCATGGAGGGCAGCTTGGCACTGAGAGGCAGGACAGGCCATTGATAAAGGTTCAACCTCAGTGGCCGTTGAAGCCCCAGGACTGAAGGGTTCATGCAGAGAAGTTGAGGCTTGGCACCATGAAGAGAGCCTAGGAGAGGCCATTGGTGAAAGTGCAGCCCAGTTGCAGCGAGGGACCCCAGCATTTTGGAGATGCCAGGACCACGGGAAGACCATTAAGAACAGCAGCAGCCGTGGAGTGGAGCCAGCCGGAGCCTAGAAGACAAGCTGTGTGTGCTGCAGAGGGCAGAGCCGGAGAAGAGACCCAAGCCCTTTGGAGAAGTCTAGATCGTGAGTGAATCCCAGATAATTGGACAATGAGTTATTTATATTGTTGGAGTTTGGTTTTGCATGCTTCAGATTGTGATGGTGCTCTGGTTCTTCCCGTTTGAAGAAGGCATTTAATTTTGATTTTTAAAGGAGCCTACAGATGAAATACTTGAACTTTTAAAAGAGATTGGCTATTTTAAAAAGACTGAAATTTTGATGTGTTTGAATTTGTAAAGATTGTGGGATCTTTGAAATTATTATTTTAATGTGAGATCTTGGGGATTAATAAGAAAGGAAAGGTGGCTTAATAGTGATGTGTTGGTGTATCGAGTCAAGAAGGGGTCAGTTGTAGTGGCTGGTTTTTTGTGTCAACTTGACACAAGCTAGAGTCATCAGAGGAAGGAGCCTCAGTCGAGGAAATGCCTCCATGGGATCCAGCTTCCTCTCCAGCTTGCTTTTTGGTCAGCAATAGAAACCCTCACCAAAAGAGCACAGAGGAAACAAAGGTGTGGACACCTTGTCTATTCTTGCTCAGTGTCACAGTGACGAGACTGAGAGAAAAGCCGGGGCATTGCCGTGACCAAACCCGACCTTGAGTTCTTGCATGTTTGGAGCTGGTCTGTGGGAGGGATTTGGAAGGCTTTAATGCTGGATAAAGGTGTCCTGTGATAGCTCGATGAACAGTTCTGGTGTGAGCACAGAAGACCAAATGCTGATAGGAGTGTGTTTTAATTTCCTTTTAGTTGCTTTGGTGAAACATTCTAGACAAAAGTGACTTGGGGAGGAAAGGACTTATTCAGTGTATAATTCTGGGTCACAGTCAATCACAGAGGGAAGTCAGGGCAGGAAGCATGAAGGAAGCCCTGTATGCTGTTCTATACAGTATTACTTCTGACCAGGGGACTCACTCACAGCCAAAGAACCATGGCAGGGACCGTGGAGGATGTTGTTTGCTGGCTGGCTCATGGAAGCTCATACCCAGTTATCTTACACATCCCAGGCCTGCCTGCCTGCCCAGGGAACGGTGCTGCCCATAATGGACTGAGTTCTTCCACATCAGTTAGCAGCCATGACAATCCTCCATAGACAAGTCCACAGGCCAATTTTTATCTAGCGAATTCTTCAACTGAGGCTCACCTCTTGAGCAATTTCTGGGTTGTATCAAATTGACAATTTAAGGTAGATGGAACAGAGTGTGAATATGAAAGACTGCATTCATGTAGATTCAGATGGAAGCCAGCACTCCACTGGAAGCCAACCTAGAGGCCGTTGATGTTACACGTTGCTAAAAAACTTGTCTGCATTTTGCCTGTGTCCTGAAAATCTGAGTGAACCTGAGTTAAAAAATAATGGGCTAATTAGTTTTACAGAGCAAATTTCACAGCAGTTGGGCTGTGGTGTGGTTATTGGTGGCTGCTTTTGTCTGGGTTTGCAGTGAGAATTAGGAATAAAGAGCAGTGCAGGAGGATTTGATAAACACCCAGTCTGACTAGTAAGGAAATGAGTTAAAAGTTGTAGACATTGAGTGTGGCCATCAAGGAGATTGGGGCCATTAAAAAGAAGCCTAGCACTTTCCACGGAGGCAATAGGAAACTGGTCAGACCTCATCCATCATAGGCTCAAGGCTGTGATTTGAAATTCACAGTATCCCAGGCTGACCTTGAATTCATGATCCTCCTGCTTCAGTCTCCTGAGTGCTGGGATTACAGATGTGTGCCACTGCAGCAGCTGAAGAATGTTTCTTGTCAGGTGGGAACTTGGGGGGAATTGTGTGAAGGGACAACTGCCTGCTACTAGAGGCAGGGGCAGACTGAGCTCACAGAAGGGCAGATCACAAAGCCCTCACAGGAGCTTAGAGAACTTGGCTTCAACGAAGAGGTAGCCACGGGAAGGTTTCAGGTGGAGGAGTCAAGTTATACGTTAGTACAATTCTGGGTCAATGGCTGATGAATGTCATTGAAAAAGCATTTCAAACGCAGCTGCAGCTCAGTCTAGATGCCACCCAACCAAATCAACCCAGAGACAGCAATTCCAATCATGCCTCACATTTCATTGTTTAAGTGGCTTTAAAATGTATGGAGTCAGTAGATTTATTTACAACTAAATGGAAGACCTCTGTCACTTTTTGCTTCTAAAACCCGAGAGCGCTCCATGGGGTGTAGGGCCGCCTCAGAGCAAACACCATAGTTGCTTCCAATCTGTCTTCTCTTCACTTCTGTTTTCCTGGGCAGAGTGCTGGAGAGAACCAAGCACAAAGCCTAGTCTAGTGGACAAAGAAAATGATGTTGATGCTCATGAAAAATTCAGCCCTAATTATACCCTGGAAGCCAGCGGGCATTGTGAGCTAGTGTGCCCAGGGTGCTCATCTTGTTAATAGTTGCTGGCCATGGGTATTTATTTCCATGCCATTCATAAAGCCTTTGTGATGGACAAGCTGCTGACGTCAGTCCATAAAATTATAAAATAGAAAGAACATTATGGTAATTCTTTGGGATTATTTTCACTTGGTATTTAGTCATAAGACTGCCTTTTCTCTTGTGAGTGCTGTATCCTAGTGAATAAATGAAATGACGATCTAGCAGGGCTCTTAGAAGTGTATGAACCAGGGCTGAGAAATAGCTTAATCCAAAACCAAGATGTCAGCAGAGCTAAGCCTTCTGAAGGTGGGGCAGAATCTTTCTTCACTCCTTTAAGCCTCTGGAGTCCCAGAATCCCCTGGCTGCTAGTGGACACTCACTTCCTGTTTACACATGTACCCTCCGCCACACCTCTGTGGTGTAGTGACCTCTCCTCTTCCTATAAAGGTGTCCATCACTGGAAGGTCTGAACTTGAGACTCTTAACTGATTACATCTGCAAGTCGGGTTACATCCTGGGGTTCCCGGTGCGCACTAACTTTGAGGGACACTCTCCAGTCAAGAGCATTTCCTGCCCCAACTTCCTCCCCTTTATGTTTCCCTCAGTGTCACTCCCTGAAACATAAGCTGGAGTCTGGATTTCTGGTTTCTGTGAGTCCAGAGGTTTTGTTTGTTTGCTTGTTTGTTTTCTGCACTCTTAGTTTTCCTCACTCTGCACACAGTGAGCACCGAGTTCCACAGACACCACCTCTGAGATGCTGTCCGTTCACCCCATTCTCCCCGTCCTGTCTATCCCCGTGGTCACTGCTCGGGTTCAGTCTCTCTTCCCCACAGCTGGGTCACTGTAGATTTCCTCACGTCCAGCCTTTAGCACCTAGAATATTCTCTGTGAGTCTTTCCTGTCTTTCTCACGCTCACAGACTTTTAACGACTCTGAGTGGAGTCTCCTCCTAATTAACTTCATCATGATCTCAGCTTAATCTCCCAAAACGCAGATCACAGGACAGCCATGATCAACAGGAATGTGCTGGGTCCAAAGAGATCATCTAAGATATTAGGGATCCCCAGCCTTTCTATAAGTGCAGAGCTCTGGAAGTGTGTTTTACTTAAGATTGGACTGATCTGAGTTGATCAACATGGATGTCACCTGGACGAAATGCCAATTAACTGGCCAAACGGTGCTGTGTCTGGCCTATGACTTGGGTCACTAATAGCCAGTCAGCACAAGGCAGTGGATGTTGGACTTGGGAGGAAAAGTGAGACAGAGTGGGGATGGACTGACTGATGACTCTCGCCTCCTCAGGGCTGCTACAGCATTTGCAGTTTGCATAAACATAAAAAGGCTTCCAGGGCTAGCCATGGCTGCCCTTTCTTCACCAGGACTCACGGTGTCACTGTGGATGTGCACCAGGACTCCATGCTGCCACTGTGAGTGTGCACCAGGACTCCATGCTGTCACTGTGAGTGTGCACCAGGACTCCACGCTGCCACTGTGAGTGTGCACCAGGACTCCACACTGTCACTGTGAGTGTGCACCAGGACTCCATGCTGTCACTGTGAGTGTGCACCAGGATTCCACACTGTCACTGTGAGTGTGCACCAGGATTCCACACTGTCACTGTGAGTGTGCACCAGGACTCCATGCTGCCACTGTGAGTGTGCACCAGGACTCCATGCTGTCACTGTGAGTGTGCACCAGGACTCCACGCTGTCACTGTGAGTGTGCACCAGGACTCCATGCTGTCACTGTGAGTGTGCACCAGGATTCCACACTGTCACTGTGAGTGTGCACCAGGACTCCATGCTGTCACTGTGAGTGTGCACCAGGACTCCACGCTGTCACTGTGAGTGTGCACCAGGACTCCACACTGTCACTGTGAGTGTGCACCAGGACTCCACGCTGTCACTGTGAGTGTGCACCAGGACTCCACGCTGTCACTGTGAGTGTGCACCAGGACTCCATGCTGTCACTGTGAGTGTGCACCAGGACTCCATGCTGTCACTGTGGATGTGCACCAGGACTCCACACTGTCATTGTGAGTGTGCACCAGGACTCACGGTGTCACTGTGAGTGTGCACCAGGACTCCACGCTGTCACTGTGAGTGTGCACCAGGATTCCACACTGTCACTGTGAGTGTGCACCAGGACTCCACACTGTCACTGTGAGTGTGCACCAGGACTCCACACTGTCACTGTGAGTGTGCACCAGGACTCCACACTGTCACTGTGAGTGTGCACCAGGACTCCACACTGTCACTGTGAGTGTGCACCAGGACTCCACGCTGTCACTGTGAGTGTGCACCAGGACTCCACGCTGCCACTGTGAGTGTGCACCAGGACTCCACGCTGCCACTGTGAGTGTGCACCAGGACTCCACACTGTCACTGTGAGTGTGCACCAGGACTCCACGCTGTCACTGTGAGTGTGCACCAGGACTCCACGCTGCCACTGTGAGTGTGCACCAGGACTCCATGTTGTCACTGTGGATGTGCTGTACCAGAAGCAGAGACTTATGCTTGTGACTTATGTCAAAATTTATTGAATAACAATAAACTCACAAGTTATGTTGACTTAGGTGTAGTCCTGATTTTCCTCAATACCTGGCTATTGGCAATCACAGATTCTTTTTTTTTTAATTTTCTTTTTTTTTCATTTTTCTTTATTAAGAAATTTTCTACTCGGCAATCACAGATTCTAATATTAATTACTTAATTCTAATCTTAGTTACTAGACTTGGCTCTCAGGTCAGCGATACATTTCTTATTGTGATATTTGCTACCTATATAACATACATTGCTAAATTTATAAATGATACTATTATCATCTAGGAGTCCTAATCAGGTTAATTCTCTCTGCTAGTTAAAGAATTAAAAGGCAGGAAAATTCTCAGTAGCAAAAAGTAGCAATGGAGAAATCTTGGTCACAGAAAAACTTTTATTAGGGATGAGGACAGCGCGCGCACGCGCGCGCACACACACACACATGCACACACGCACACACATGCACACACACGAAGGCTGGACAGGTGCAGTGCAGTTTTCAATCTTCATTGTCCTCAAAATGAAGCCAGATGTTGTCCTAAAAACTGAGTCCCCAAGTCACACAGTACCAAGTGACTTGCTGGGGGATCACAGACTGAGCACAACAGTAACTGAACGGTAAAAATGTGCGAGAAGGGGTGACTTAGCACCTCATGTCGCCTGCTAACCAGGCCTCTATGCAGAAGAGACTGAGAGGGCTGGAGGCTGTGGGCAGGAGAGTGACAGCAGCTGGGGATGCTGAGAGGGACAACACATCAGAAACTGCACCAGCCGTCACTTGAATGCCCGTTTACTGGGAAGGATGGATCCTCTGTGGATTAGCTGGGCCATAGTCTTGACCTGAGGGACTCTTCTCTCCAAAGACCAGCTAGTCAGCTTAGAGATGCAGACAGCATCACCAGACCGCCATTTGGAAAGCGTGGGGGTGCCGTCTCTTCCAGCAGGTGGCAGGCCTCCATGTCCTCTGGGGCATTTCCAGGTCATGCTTAGTTCCCACAGCTGCATCTGGGGTTGCCTTTCCAGCCAGCTAAGCTGCTGCTGGCCCCCAAGTTTTTCCACATGCAACAGCCACACCTTCTCCAGAGAAGACCCATGAAGGACAGCACAGAGCATAGCTGTCTGGCAGGAGTGGAGGTACCCTAAAGAGACGCCGTGTCCCTCCAGTGGCCATCGAACCATTGAAACAAAGGACTCAGGAAATTAGAATTACCGCTGAAATCTGTGCTGGGAGAAAGAAAAGGCAGAAATGCTTACAGCTGGTGCCAGCTGGAGGGGACTGTCCTCCAGAAAGAGGTGTCCTGCTGCTTGACAGCTTGTCGGACACCCAGCAGGAAGGAAAGGAGCTACGCTCCTCTTTGGCCAGGACCTCTTGGCTGTACAGATCCCCTCTATTTGAGGCCTGAACCACATGTCAGGATCCCTATGGACTTGGAGGTGGCGGCACTGGACCTCTTTGTTCTCTTTCCCATGAGCCAAATAAACATCGAACAAGCTTCGTTCCTTTGATTTTCACAAGTAATTCTCCTGTTAATTGGCCTCGAGGATGGTTGGTGGGGCTGCTAGGGTCCAGGCTCCGACCCAGATCTCCAGGGATGAAGGAAGGGGCCAGTGAGGATGGAGACCTGAGAGTCTGGAAGAGTCAGTAGAAGAACCCACAAGTAAGGCTGAGGGAGGGCCTCAGATGCCAGCCTTGGGGAGCACAGCAAAAGAAAGGGCACCACAGCACAGAGAATGGTGAGGTGATGTCTCTAGCATGCCAAGATGAGGGGAAAGAGACTGACAGGGAAAAGCTGGTCCATGCAGAAGTCAAGTGTCTCAGTGTCTTTACACCTGCCCCTGGGACTTGTGGGGTGAGCATTCCCCTATGGCCCCAATAAGGATGGCCACAAGGGCAGATCTTATGTCTGAGCAGAGCAGGTGGAAGTCAGACCTGAAGATGGATCTGCAGTGGTGACCTTCTATGATGGCGGAAGGAGGCGGGGAAGGCCTGGGCCAGTTCCACTGCTCCTAATGATACTAACTTGTGACTTAGCAGCAGTTTTGTAAGGAAGGTCTGCAGTTCCCATGACGGAAGCTGCTGTGGGATGTTCTGTATGGCAAATGTGTTGCTCTGATTGGTTAGTAAATAAAACACTGATTGGCCAGTAGTCAGGCAGGAGGAAGTATAGGCGGGGCAAGGAGGAGAAGAATTCTGGGAAGTGGAAGGCTGAATCAGAGACACTGCCTGCCGCCACCATGACAAGCAGCATGTGAAGATGCCAGTAAGCCATGAGCCACGTGGCAAGGTATAGATTTATGGAAATGGGTTAATTTAAGACATAAGAACAGTTAGCAAGAAGCCTGCCACGGCCATACAGTTTGTAAGCAATATAAGTCTCTGTGTTTACTTGGTTGGGTCTGAGCGGCTGTGGGACTGGCGGGTGACAGAGATTTGTCCTGACTGTGGGCCAGGCAGGAAAACTCTAGCTACAGGAAGCCAAGCCCCCCCCTTGCCTTGTAGCCTAGCTCCCATTTTTTTCTTTTCCTTGTGTGTCTCTCCTACACTGTTCACTTCAGCTAGACAGTATACTACAAGCTTATAACATTGATTCTTGGGCTCCACTCCTCTGCTGGCTGTGATGGCACCCAAGACCTTGAACAGTCATGTGACAATAGGAACTACCTCTGGTCAGGAACATCAGCCTCTCTGAGCTCCTGCCCTGCACTTCCCCAGATCCTGTAAAAGTCTCGTCTGTGCTTTGATCTGGAGGCTGCCTGACCTCTGCACTCTCTGATGCATCAGCTGACTGAAGTCTTTATTCTCTATTTCAGTGTTCCCAAAATAACTTCCTTTTGATACCTGAATCTCAGGAGGAAAAGTAAAAAGAACAAAATCTGGAATGGCATTTGGGATCTACCCCTAAAGCATCTTGTGTGCCCAGTGGCAGCTGGCTAGGAAGGGTTAAGGGGTGGCTGGTGCTAGCCTCTTTTCTGTAACAGCAGTGAATGCTGTGTAAGAATTATATATATTGCCAAAGATAGCCTTGAACTCCCAATCCTCTTGCCTCCACCTCCCCAAGGCTAGAATTATAGGTATGTGCTGCTGTGCCCGCATGCTCTGCTCTGTTTGAAGCAGTGCACGCCTTTCCAACTCAATGAGGAGAACAGGGGAAGGGGCCCAGGCAGACACTCCTTTCCTTCCTTAGTTGCCTCCTGTGCTCTCCATGCTGAGGCTAGCAGCCTGGGGTTTGAATTTACAGATTGGTTTACTTTTCCTGGGGCCCATGGTAGGGTTAGTACCTACCCAGTGGCTTGGGTGGGAATGGAGGACAGGCTGCTGTTGGCATCAGGGAGCACTTGGCAGTCTCTTGTGACATTTTTGTCACCCCATAATGATTGGCCCTTTCTTCTCTGTGCTCCCGGAACACCTTCTACTCCATGCATAGCTCTGCTCCTTCCTCTCTGTAGACAGAATGCTTCTGAGCTGAGGAGTCCTATTTATTCATCTCTGCACCTCCAGGCCTGAAAGACAGATGCTGAGTGAAGAGAAATCCAGTGAGTCATTCCTGGGGATATCACGGACTCTCTGTACCTGCCATGGGCGAACTACACACCAAGGGTGACCGAGGCCTGTGTACAGAAACAGGGTTGACACTGACCTGTACATCTCAGCAAAATTAGAACCATGATGGCTTCAAAATTAGAACCATGATGCAACTCAGATGCATGAGCCAACGCAAATTGGAAACCACCAATGCTCAGAGTACAAAACCATGGACTCCAGTTACAGAATCAGCTGAGACTCAACAATGGGGAATCAGAACTGAAGCCATTTCAAAGAAGTGGGAACTGGCATCCTTGAAGCGTGTGACCTCCTCACCAGTCACTCTTCCTCTTGTGATCAAACACCTGACAAGAAGCAACTCATGGGAGGAAGGGCTTGTTTTCCTTCGTGGTTTCAGAGGGTGCAGCCCACGGTGGCAGAAGGATTGGTGGTAGGCAGGACGCCTCAGCTCTTTCATCTTGCTGGAGCAGGAAGCAGAGGGGAGAATCTGGTATTTAATTCTTTCTTCTTTTCCCTCTTTTATTCAGTCTTGTGACCCCAGTCCACGGGATAGTGTGGTCTACATCCAGATTGGGTCTTCCTACCTCAGGAAACCTCTCTGGGAACACCTTCAGACACATCCAGAAGTGTGTCTCCCAGGTGACTCCAAATCCGGTCAAGTTGACAATGAAAGCTACCCATCACAAGTCCCCTTTCTTGTCACCACCCAACATAATTTATCAAAGGCAGAAATCATTTTAAAGTTTTAAGTAGGAACCTGGAAAGATAGCTCAGTAATTAAGAGCACTTTCTGCTCTTCCAGAGGACAAAAGTTTGGTTCCCAGCACCCACAATCTCCTATAACTCAAGCTCCTGGGAATCTGGTACCTTCTTGTGGCCTCCCCAAGCACCCACACAAGTGACTGACATTCACACAAACATATATATAAATAAAAAATTAAGGTTGTGAATTTTATCAGTATGTCATCCCACACCCTGAGCCTGAAAGAAAAGAACCCAGAACAGCAAATGCTGACTTGTCTAGGGTGGTTTGTTGTGGGGTATTCACCAGAGAAGTCTGCTTGGACATGGGTTTAAGCCAATAGAAAGTCTTTATTAGCCAGCCTGTGACAACATTGGGTGTTTGGGTTCCCAGTGTAGCACTGAGCTTTCTCAGGGTGAGCTTTTAAGCACAAAAAAACCTGTTCTAAGTTGACACACTTCAGTTAACAAGAACAGTTAACCAGAAGTGGAGGTAGAGAACCCAAGAGGCAAAGTCAGCACGTTTAGAGACTTTCTCAGAACTATGGACTTCGATGGATTAGGTCTTTGTTTTCATTTTGGCTGGTGGTGCTGATATTATAGCCTGAATGGCATTTCTATCATGGAGTCAGTTGTGCTAAGGTCTGGGGCCCTGTGACAAGGTGAAGAGGGCCAGAGACAGGTTCCAGGAACTTGCCAATCAAGTCTCTATTTCAATCAACTTGTCATTAAAATAAATTCATTACTATTAATAATACGAAATTGAATTTTTAAACCCATAACACAGCAAAACAGATGCAGTGTTAATTAGATACAATAGTAATTAGCATTTCTCTAACGATGTCTCCAGAGAAGAGGTGGTAACAAATACAATAGGGTAATGAACTCATCTGCTGAATTACTTGACACTCTTGGCGTCATCCTGGCGAGCAGAGTGTTAGACATGTAGGAGGAACACTGCTGCTTGTCCAATCAGAAACATCAGAACCAACCCGAAAAGGCCAGCACATCAGCAGACCATGGGAAATGCTCCAGATCTCCTTTTTCAAAGTGAGGCAGGTTTGTTGCTGTGCCCAGGAGGGCAGCCACAGGTCTTCCTGCCTGACACACAGCATCAACATAAGGGCAGTCATCGAATGAGGACGTGGATGCGCTGTTAAGTGTTCAGAAGTAAAGAATACACAGAACAAAATTCTACTTCTTGTCTGAAAGGTGATATCATGACTTCAGATCTATTTTTCATATCTTTATAAACAAAAAATATTTAGATGTGTCTATGCCAAAACATAACCATGGTTACTGCTGACGAAGGGATGGAAGGATGGCCAGGGGATTTTTCACTCCAGAAAAAAAGCCAGCCAGGTTCCTGGAGGATGATGGCTCAAAGTACAAACGATACAATCAATACACGGAGCCTCACATCAGCATAATTGCACTCTTAGAAGATAATTAATTTACATGTCCATTTAAAAGATGAGATGATTCTGCAGCTCAAAGCACCCTCGCTAAGCCCTGGTACCCATATAGTAGGAGGAGAGCAAAGACTCTGGTTGGCTGTCTTCCAGCTTCCGAATGTGTGCTATGGCATGCGTGCCCACACACACAAATGTGGGCACACACAAGTAAATAAAATGTATATTTTTTAAAGTAGAAGAACATCTGATACCTTCAAACAGGTTGTGACATATTTTTGTTTATCCGTTTGTGACAAGGTCTCACGTGTCCCAGGCAGACCTCAAGCTCACTATGTAGCTGAGGATGACCTCATCTTCCTGCCTCCAGGATGAGATGACAGGTATGCCCTACCACAGCCAGATTTAGGACTGTTATTTTCTTTGATGCTTTTTTTTTTTTCATTTTCCAAGATGTCAACAACACAGATATGTCACTTTATCGTATACAGATCTACACTTACTCTATCAGTGTGGAGAAGCCTTGCTAACCCCAAGAGGCTTTTCAGTGTGGAGACTGATCCTTCTATCTGCTACGGAAGGGAAATTTGCCTGGACACCAAGGAAAATGTCCGCAGTAGCAGCTGGTCTCACCCAGCAATTTGCTGTCCTTCTAACGGATGCTCACAGATCCAGACCACAGGGGAACACATCTCTCTAATAATCTCTTCTGGGGTCACTCACACTGCCCTTTCTTCATCCATGAGATGCATACGCTAAGGCCAATGTGTGTCCAGCCCTTACCCCAGCTCCACAGTTCCATCCATGACAGAATCTGGGATGAGTTACTGCCCAAACTCAGGAAAGCTGTGAGCAAGCAAACACCATACCCTGAGTGTACATTCTCAGAACAGTGGCACATATCTCAGACGGAAGTGAGAGAGGATCGACAGCATGTTCAACTATCAGGGATGCCGGTTCTGGCCAGGCAGGAAGCCTCTTTGGACAGCTTTGCAGGCAGCAGATGGGGACAGAGGGGAAGAGAGAGGAAGACAAAGGGGCGTGCCACATGCTAGACTGTGAACAAATTAGGCAACACATTGGGAGTGTCTTTTAGAAAGATTTATTTATTCCATTTTATGTATGTGTTTTACCTCCATGTGTACATGCACCACATGCATGCAGTACCCACAGAGGCCAGAAGAGGGCATCAGCTCCCCTGAAGCTGGAGTTCTAGAACTGTGAGTGCCATGTGGGTGCTGGGAACCAAACTCAGATCCTTTGCTGGCAGCAAGCCATCTCTTCAGCTTGTAATGGCTGAAATAAAAAAAAAATGTCCCCTGTGGACTCATGTATTTGAACACCTGGTCCCCAGGTGGTGGAGCTGCCTGGGGAGGAAAGGGTTAATTCTGTCTTATGATCTCAGTTCATCCCTGGAAGTCAGGGCAGGTTAAGTAGGAGCTAAAGCAGACACCGTGGAGGAGCTTTGTTTCCTGCTTGTCCTGCCAGCCTTGCTTAGATACCTTTCTTATAGAGCCCAGGCCACCAGCCTAGGATAGTCACCACTAGTGGGCTGGACCCTCCTACATCATTAGCAGCTGAGAAAATGCTCCCCCAACATGTCCACAGGACAATCCAATACAGGAAGTTGTTCAGCTGAGATCCCCTCTTCCCAGGTGTCTCGGTTGTCAACTGAGGCTAGCTATGGCATCGTTAATAAACAGGATCTCCCAGATTTGAGAGATAAATTCTAATCTTGTTTGTTTAACAAGCCAATGGGCATTTTATCCAAATGAAGCTAAATCCTCAAGTAGCAAGAACAAGTCATCAAGAGACAAGACCTTCTAACCTCTCCAGAGCACCCCAGTCCTGAAGGCCATAAGCAGATTAAACCTTAATAGAATGGACATTACTGTGGAACAGTCTTTAAAATAGATATATGATTTATACAATATGTACGCATACATTCTATTATACATGCTATGCATAAATAATTTCAAGAAGTCCTGGGCATGGGCTGGGCAGACGGCTCAGTGGATAAAGCGCCTGCTTCATAAGGGGATCTGAGTCTGAGCCCAGCACCATGTCAAAGCCAGGCATGGTGGTCCATGTTTACGACCCCCAGTGCTGGGCTGGAGGGAATCCAGAAGACCAAGGAGATTCCAGGGATTTTCCTGTTTCTGTCTTCCATCTCACTGAGGCAGGGCTGGATTGCAGACATGTGCCACCAAATCCCCCTTTATGAAGATTCTGGAGTTCTGAACTCTGGGGCTCACACCTAAGAGGCATCTTGCCCCGAGATGTCTCCCAGCCTCCGGATACATCTTTCCATTCCATGTGCTGTTCCTCTCAATATATAAAACTCTGTGGTATTTATAGACACGGCATCTTTGTTGTGCCTAGTGTTGTTTGGTGGCGTCTTCTCTCGTTTACTCTTGATTGAACTTGTCACAGCTTCTCTATTTTGTGTTCCTCCAAAAAAGAAATAAGTGAGAAACCTGGGATGTAACTTCCCAGTAGGGTGCTTGCCTAGCAGTGTGTGGAAAGTCCCAGACTCAAGCCCAGTATCTCAAGAAAGGTGGTGAGAGTGTGGGGTAAGAAAAATGTACTTGCATGTATCTCGTTCTGTGCCATTCACACCTTCTTTATATTCACTGTATCTACTTCTGGGATCCTTTTGATGTTATGTTTTAGAATTTTGATTTGAAAGCTGAGTTCATTTAAAAAACACAAATCCTAATAAACATGTTGAGGTTTTTATGACATTGTCTAGATCCCACAGATTTTTATATAGAGTACATGTTGTTGTTCATTTATGGTCAGCCCATGGACCTATCTCCTTAGAACACTAGGCAGAGTGTCCGTCTCACAATTAATCCATAAGTTCACTTAGATTTTTTTTCCTCTTCAGTTGGGGGTTTTGGGAAGGGCTATTTCTATCCTGAATGAATGAGCAGTCTTGGGCAGCGGCAATTTCTGTTTCTCATCATTTGCTCCCTATGAGGTTTTCCTTCCCTCAAGTTAACATTTGCTTTGAAGTCTAAAATTCTCTCTTTTCCCATAGTTATTCAGAAGAAATGACTCTTTTCAAGTTAGCTGCAAAATCTTTATGTAACTGCTAATTAATCAAGCTTGATGACTGTGATTCAAATGCTTCTAGATATTATGATTTACATATTAATACCAGATGGAGATAAGCTAATCTTGTATCAAACTGTAAAGCAAACTACCTTCAAAGCCTGGGGCTTGTACCAGGTGTCCTTAGTCATCTCTCCCTTATCTGTGGTCTACAAGGGTTGTGTTGATCTGGGAAGGGCTTGGCTGAGGGCAGGTGGTGGCCAGGAAACTCTGGTGGCTCTGTTTCTAGCTATTGGTCTGTGGGTCAGTTGGGGTGACTAGTTCACTCTGGACCCTGAAAGGTTTGAAGCTCAAGGAGAACCTGAGGCAGACTCTTCTTTTGGGTTTGGAGATTTATTGGAAGAGATTTTAGCATTGTAGACAGACAGACAGGCAGACAGTATGCTGGGGGCTCTGATGAGAGTTCATTTAGGCCACAGGCAGAGTGGGGCCCTTCTGACAGGTCTGAGAGGCAGTGAGAAGGATCAAGCCTAGGTGAGGTGGAGACACTATACGGAGAAGGCATGGCTGTCCACAGTGCTCCGATGTCCTGGAGTCTGGCAGCCTGAGACCTGTGAAGTTTCTTGAGGAAGCCAGAGTGGCACTGTCCTTCTGCTGGCATCTGGACACCAGGGGAGTCTCTTAGGAGTTGAAGAGCCACAGGCGGGCTCTCTCTTCATAGGGGGCTGTAGAACAGATCACACAGCAGGACTGCATCTCACGCTGTGATCCAGGAGAGAAAGAATCGATGCTCCTGTCTGTCTCCTCCTGTCTCCATATCCACTAGTCCAACCTTACTCTGAACACATCCTCTGAGGCCATGCCATTTGGCTCCTTGTCAATCTTTGGAGAATTCTGATCTCATTTTCAAAGGGTGGCAGAGGTGGGTGCAGGGGAAGTGATCCAGCGAGGTGCTCAGGTTTGTTGTCCTACATCAGGGAGGGAACCTGTGGACATGGGAAGTGTGGGAGTCACGGTAGGGATGATGTCAGTCTAAAGAGAGAGCCCGGGAGAATCCAGCTCAGACTGTCTTCAGAGAGGCTGGAAGATACGGAGGAAGAGATGCCACAGGGAGAGGACAATCCAAGACAGCTAAGGGAGGAAGCTGGCTTTAGACTCCAAAGGAGAGGGGGAGACGGAAGAAGACTGTGACAGCCAGACAGGGGAGTGAGGACCATGCTGTCTGACCTGCCTGACAATTAGGAAGCCATCCATAAATCTGCGCTAACAGGAGTGTGGGCACATAGATCAGACCTCAGTGGGGGAGCAATCAACAGAGACGGAGCAGTATCAGCTCTCACAGATGGACGCGAGGGACATGGAGAGGAGGGCTCCAGAGACATGGAGAGGAGGACTCCAGAGACATGGAGAGGAGGACTCCAGAGACAGGGAGAGGAGGACTCCAGAGACATGGAGAGGAGGACACCAGAGACATGGAGAGGAGGGCTCCAGAGACATGGAGAGGAGGACTCCAGAGACATGGAGAGGAGGACTCCAGAGACAGGGAGAGGAGGACTCCAGAGACATGGAGAGGAGAGAACACCAGAGACATGGAGAGGAGGACAGGGAGAGGAGGACTCCAGAGACATGGAGAGGAGGACTCCAGAGACATGGAGAGGAGGACTCCAGAGACAGGGAGAGGAGGACTCCAGAGACATGGAGAGGAGGACTCCAGAGACATGGAGAGGAGGACTCCAGAGACAGGGAGAGGAGGACTCCAGAGACATGGAGAGGAGGACTCCAGAGACATGGAGAGGAGGACTCCAGAGACATGGAGAGGAGGACTCCAGAGACAATGGGAGAGGAGGACTCCAGAGACATGGAGAGGAGGACTCCAGAGACAGGGAGAGGAGGACTCCAGAGACATGGAGAGGAGGACTCCAGAGACATGGAGAGGAGGACTCCAGAGACAGGGAGAGGAGGACTCCAGAGACATGGAGAGGAGGACTCCAGAGACATGGAGAGGAGGACTCCAGAGACAGGGAGAGGAGGACTCCAGAGACATGGAGAGGAGGACTCCAGAGACATGGAGAGGAGGACTCAGAGGCTGAGAGGGAAAGGGTGAAAGTTTACTGGGGAAATGACCTCACTACCTGCACCCAGTCTGGGGAGGGAAGACCCTCCCTCATGGGAGAATTGGAACCAGTTTCAGTGGAGTTTCTAGCGCAGGGTCACAAGCTTGCTCCTGGGGAAGTCTGCATGCAAACGGTACCCAGGGTCCTTGCATTCTGCTGCTTCACACACTGAAGAAGAAAACAAGGATCCCGGAAGAGCATGCAGGGCTGGAGTCCCTGTCCAGTGGGAGAGGAAGCCAAAGTCGAGGAAGAAGTGGAGGATGAAGGCAGGCAGGCGGGTGGAGAAATTGCCTGGGAGGCAAGAGGAGGTGGTGGGAAAACCTTCAGGACAACTTCAGCTGGGGACACCTGTCGCTCAGGCTTTTCTTTATTTCCAATGTCTAAAGTAGCAAATAGCTCTCTGGCTGCTTCCCCAGAACTGGGTCATGTTGCTCACTAAAATAGCGTCAGCCTGGAGGAGCAGGGGCAGGGGGGTGCAGGAGCTCTTATTCACGGGTCCTGGCCTGAAATACTTCTCTCCAGGGACGAGAATTTATATAATAAACAAGAAACAGGAGCACAGCTGTAAATGTGGTGAAAGACTGTAGAAAACAGTTTCTTTCCCTTTTCTATAGCTTTAAACTTTGCATTTTGGAATAACACAGGCTCATAAGAACGCAAATACATAAAATCTTTAAATGAGTCTACATCTCCCCACCAACAGGCAAGAAAAAGAAATGTTGCTGGCTAGGTGGCTCAGAAGGCTGAGGAAGAGGATTGCTGTGAGTTCAAGGCCAGCCTGCTCCACAGTGAGGCTTTGTTTCAAACAAAACAAAACAAAGGGCTGGGAAGACGGCCAGTCAATAAAGTGCTTGTGAACAAACGTGAAGACCAAGTTTCATCCCCAGAATCACATGAAAACAAAAAGCTGGGTGTGTCTGTGCACACCTGCAATGTCAGCGCTGAGGAGACTCCCTGGGGCAGTCTGAGGAGTGTGGAGGCCACACCGGGCTTCATGATTGTACACTCATGTGCACTTTGACCTGGTCCTTCCTGATGTGGAGGAAATGCACATCTGACAAAGAGGAGAGCTATCCAGGATGGGGCCGTAACCCATTGGTAAGAAGGATTCCATCGGACTCCAGAATAAAGTGGATAAAGGCGTGTGTTCCCCCAAACCACAAATAACAGATTGATGAGGCTGAGAAACAGTACTGTAGCATACACTGTGGCATCATTATTAAACATCAAAGCAAACCCAGAGTCAGTTACGTGTGTGCTCATAGCTGCACCCAAGGTGAAGGAAAGGAAGGAGGCATAGGTTGAGAGACCAGCGTGGAGTTTGGTGTGGTTGACTCTGTAGTGAGACTAGATTACGAGTCATTTGTGTCTTGGGTTCCACCACTATAAATCCCTGAAGGGGTCACCTGGTAAAGACAAAAGGTGAATTTTTGTCTGGCTTTAGGTCTGGAGTCCAGACTGACTGGTGGGTCCTCTTGCTTCAGGTCTGAGGCCATGAGGTGTTCGCATCACGAGCCATGGAGCAAAAGGAACCCCAAGGAGAATGGGTGCAGACCACTTTGAAAGCAGGGCTGGCCCCCAGTGACCTAAGGACTCCCCACAGGCTCTATCTCCTGATATCAGCACCCTGTGGACCCAGGGTACAGGCTGTGGGGGACTTCAAGACCCAAACTGCCGCAATTTTGCGTATGTACATTTTTTAGAGAATGACTGAAAATTTCATTTTTTTGGGACAGCATCTCTCATCAAGTCCAGAGCTTGCTTAGTGGCCAGGTGAGCTCTTTGACTACCTTCCTGGTGCTACCACCACAGCCGGCGTCTACTGGAGGCTGGGGTCCCAGATCAGGTTGTCATGCCAGCATGTCAGGCCCTTTCCCATCTGAACCTCCTCTCCAGCTTCCTCAAACATTTCCTGTGTTTTAACTTCTGCCCAAGGAAGTTCTACCTTGCTCAAAACTGAAGAAAAATACTTTATGTGTGGTTGATCGTTTAGGTTTAAATTTCCTAGTCGGGGATTTAGCTCAGTGGTCGTTATGGCATCTGCTTGGTCCTTTCACATACACCTGTGTATGGAGGCCAGAGGCCTCAACCGCTCTCCATCTTCGTGTGTGTTTGAGTGTATATGTGAGTGTGTGTGAGAGAAAGATAGTGTATTTGTGTGTGTGAGTGTCTGTATGTGTGTGTGTGAGAGAGTGTGTATAAGTGTGTGTATGTGTGTATATAAGCATGTGTGTGTATGTGTGTATAAGTGTGTGTGTGTGTGTATAAGTGTGTGTGTGTGTGTATAAGTGTATGTGTGTGTGTGTGTGTGTGTGTATAAGTGTGTGTGTGTGTGTGTGTGTGTGTGTGTGTGTGTGTGTGTGTGTGTGTGTGTGCATGCTGGGGATATGAATTTACTTTACCAACTGAGTCATCTCCCCAGTCCTTGGTGTTGCATCTTTTAAATCTTCCTTCATCTGGAATCCTCCACTCCTTTTTCTTCTTTTATGACACTGTCCAGAAAAGACGCAACAGGGTGTCTTTCTGGAGTGCCCATCATCTGTTATTAGGTAAAATTTAGGTAAGTCCTTAGCAACAGCCATCATTATTTCAAATTGCACTGTTTCAGGAGGGACATGAAGTCTAGCTGTGCTGTGGCTGCTGATGCTCAAAGTGTAAGTTGATCTTTAAATCATTTTTAAAAATATAGCCGGGCGGTGGTGGCGCACGCCTTTAATCCCAGCACTCGGGAGGCAGAGCCAGGTGGATCTCTGTGAGTTCAAGGCCAGCCTGGTCTACAGGTGAGCTCCAGGAAAGGCGCAAAGCTACACAGAGAAACCCTGTCTCGAAAAACAAAAAAAAAAAAAAAAAAAAAAAAAAAAAAAAAAAAAAAAAATCACATAGAAGGAAGATGCTAAAAGGGTATTAATGTTCTATGATTTAAACTTTTAATTCCAGGAATTACACTTCAAGGAAATAATAAGCTTACTCATGGATATTTTAGTCACTCACTCAAATGTCCAAAAGTAATGATGTGGGTCATCTGCTCTAGTTAATAAACATCTGATTAGCTCTTAAGCATGTATGGGAACACACAGACCACATGATATTTGCTTCTCAGTGAGGGAAGGTCACTCTACTGCCCATTTCCCATCATTAATGACTTCTGTGTCTTTCCTGGTGCCCATCACCTCCCCAGATGAGGACGCACTCATAAATCGATTTCCAATTCATTTGGCGTTGGTTTCTGATACAATTGCCATGTGGCCTTATGAAAGATAAGCAAAGTGGGGCAATATATATTGATCCCTGTAGCCCTGAAACGTGGGAAAGCCCCAAGATATGGAAGATGGTATTTGTTCAATGACAGAGTTATATCCATCACCTTTTATTGCCTGGGAGAGGATTTAGGGGCATTGAGCATGATTTATTTGAGCCTATAAATAACAGCAGTATTGATGAAGCCTTCTTGCAATAGAGATAGCCTAAGATTATGGCAACGGTAGATCGTATTGGTCCAGATGTTACTCTCGGACTACTGTTGAACAAGAGGAAGGTATGTGACAGACCCATGTCCATCACTGCTGGTCCCCTCTCAGCACAAACCCTGAAATACCAAGACAGACCTTGGCTGGTTAGGTTCAGGCACTGCTGGATGCCCACATGACTGGCCTCTCTTCAAACCCTTACACCTCCTTCACAACTGAGGCAGACCTGGAGGAGAATTTAGGTTGCCTTTAGTTCATTGCTCTACCTTTAGACTAAACCACAGCTAATTCGAACCACAGTGCTAAGAGTTTATCTTTGTTTTTTGAGGGAATGTCCCAAGAGGTAATCCTGCCATCTCTACCATTCGTTTGCCTCACCGTTGGGAACATGACCGTTTAAAAACGCTCTTAAATTCCTGGTGCTTCCATTTAAACTCAGTCTCCCTCTTTCTTATCTTGCAGATGGTCTGTCCGGGATCAGTCTCTTCCCCCCTTCGCCTCACCCCTTCTTACCTCCACAACACAGTCAGCTCTTGTTGGCTAGCTGTTGTTCATTCCAGTTCCCTGGTCACATGGTTCACCCCTCAAGGAGGCAGAGAGGGAAGTGTCTAGGCGGTTAGAGCTGGGCAAAGAGGCTGCGTCCCAGCTCTGTGAGCTCCAGGGAGCTCCCCACCCGTTTGCAAAGGGCATCCAGTCACCACTGTAGCTCACTCTAACATTCTCACTAAGAACTAAGAAAGCTACAGTGAAGGAAGAGGAGAGTTCCTGCAGAAGCGGCACGGAGAAGGAGAGGCGCCAGAGGAATTCAGGGAGATGGAGTGCCCATTATCTTCCCTGAGAGTGGACTCAGCGGCATACACAAATATCAGAGACCGCCAAACGGAGCATTTTAAATATGAGCAATTTATTGCACTTTAAACCCTGATGCAGTGGGTTTTGAGAATGATGAACTCTTAACTTCTGTCAGGGCTCCCTTGGTCTCAGAACCCTTGGGCTTCTCATTTGCAAAGCAAATTGTTTCTGGAAGACAACGAGTGGGGGAGGAATTCTCACACAAGCCTCCTGTAACTCCGTTCACTGTCAGAAATTAAGTAGATTGTAATTCACTCTGCTGTGTGGGGATCACAGCGTGGCCTTGGTGATGCTGTGTGAGCAGTACAATGGACGTTCCTCAGGCGAGTGTTCCAACGAGGACGTTCACCTTACCTCATCGGACTGTAACTCCTCCCAGAGCTCCTCAGGCGGTGACGAAGTCTTGTTCATTCTAAACATTTATTGAGGTGAATTGGGGTTACCAAGTGTTTCTTTCTGACAGAACCCCAGCTGTGTTTAAAGGGAAGAGACCTACAGCTCTCGCCTCCAAATCAACCCCATTAGTCATCTTCCTCCATTCTTTTCCAGAGAGCGTGCTGAAGAGAGATTGTAAGAGAGAACACCGGCAGCTTCCAGAACCCAAAACAAGGGCTCAGATTGCATTTAGCTCCAGGAGCTGACGGTGAATAATACCATGTTCACATCTGAGGTGCTTTTCTGACCAAGTGTGAGGAACTAGTTTTTTTTTGTAACTATCCACTCCATCCACCCAGGAAAGGGATTCTTCTGCTCGCCAGCTGTGAGGACCAGGCAGAGCAGACCTCGGAAAAGTCAGGCTTCAGATGTGATTGAATACAGTGGGAATCTGATCTAAACAAGACGCACAATATTAGAATTTATTGACCACTGAGAATAGGAAATCCAGCTGTGGGTCTGTATTCTGACACAGCTGGATCTGGGGTTTTGAGGGATGCTGTCTCCCTCCCTGCCTCTCCCCATCCTCCATCCTCTGTCATGTTCACGTTCACTTTTCTTGGCAGAGAGATGATTATAAAGGCCTCTGTTTCCCTTCCCTCGGTGTTAAAAATCTTTGAAGTCTTGTTGGCTGATTTGCTGATTGGCTTTGCTCTGGTCATGAGCTGATTCTGATTGGCTCTACCCTGGTCATGAGCTGATCTGTGACCCAGATCACTGTAACCAGGAGAATGGGATGCTATGGTTGGACAGACCCAAGTCCTGGTCCTCCCTTTATGTCTAGGACTGAGAAGGTCACTAAGGGGAGGTGGATGGTGTGGCAAACCCTAGTCACACAAATGAGTCTTCCAGACTGAAACAGAATCCAGCAGAAGAAAGGAGAGCAGGGCTGGGGTGGGATATCTCCGTGAGCGAAGTGTGAAGACCTGAATTCAAGTCCCAGAACCTGTATAAGAAGGAAGTAAAGCCCTGATACCCGCTGATCACACGCTGGGAAGACAGACACAGGTGGATCCCTGGGGCTCTTGGTCCTGCCAGCCTCGATACTCTTGACCAATGAGAGACCCTACCTCAAACAAAAACAAGATACAACACAAAACAAAACAAAGCCCAAGATGGATAGCAGCAGAGGAACATATGCCTCTGGCTTCCACATGTATCTACACACAGACATGTACATGTACACACACACACACACACACACACACACACACCCGTACACACACGTACACACACACACACACACACACTCACACATGCACATACACAAATGTACACACACACACACACATGCACACACATATGCACATGCACACACATACAATTTTAAAAAGGAAAAGAACAGAATGCATGCTGGGAAGCTGTCACAGTTCCCTTGAAAAGAAGAGCAACTCCACCCAGCAAGGCTACTGTCTGAAGAAAAGGCTATTTTGCTGTCACAGGAAGGGTCACAGGGCTAGCCTTCCCTCTCCTCGGTGGTTTTTGCTCCTCTGCTGGAGGTCACTGCCCGGCCTCTGCCACACTATCTTCTTTAGGCAGCAGGAGAAAGCCCTGCAGGCTGTCTTTCCCATGGGCAGCAAAGCCACCGGACCAGCTTTTAACATATTCAAAGTGGACAGAAATCTGACCTTCATGGGAAAGAAAACAATTCACTCAAGGCGGGGAGGAGCATTGGTGAGCGGGAAGCCATTACCCTGTCCTTGACTTGTGAAGCCTGTGTGTGCAGGGACGGTAGATGATGGAGGATGCCGCCTCACCTTCCATCAGGCTGCAAGTCACTGTCCCCTGAAAGTCCACGGCCTGAGGTCCCTGCTCCTCCTTCCTTTGTTTGCTATTTTGCCCAAGACAAAGGACATTTTAGCTAGTCCCCCTGGGACTCAAAGTCAGTCTGGCCATCCCTTACAGCCTGACTTTTAGCACTCACAGCTGCCACTGAGACTCTTTGCAAGCGTTTTAATTTCTTGGAGTCTTTTCCGAAGGGCAAGTGGAGATAACCAGACTTGAAGCTGTTGGGAAACATACCAGAAAATGATTTCAGACTTTATTCCCCACTCCACAAAAAAATCTGAGACAAATTTTCAGAGCCTTGTGTTCAATAGTTTTTAACAGTATTTCGTACTAATGAGAGCATGTGGTGCACTCTCTCTGAGGCTATTCTCAAGGCCACACACAGGAATATCCCACTTCTCCTCACTTTGATGCATGTCCTGACTGCTTCCTTGTCAACAGCATCATGGTGATAATAATGAGCTAGGGGAGAGAGAGAGAGAGAGAGAGAGAGAGAGAGAGAGAGAGAGAGAGAGAGAGAGAGAGAGAACAGTGGCTGTGTGTGTTGACTGGTGAGATGGTTCAGTAGGCAGCGGCACTTTGGTGAACCCTGATTTGATGCCCAGAAAGTTGTCCTCAGAACTCTACATGCCTCCCCATAAATAAACATAATAAAAAACTTTCTCAAAAGCCTGAGAGATGGCTCAGCAGTTAAGAGCACTCTCTGCTCTTGAAAAGGACCCAAATGAGGGTCTTATTACCCACCAGGTCAGGACCTCACAGCTTCCTGTTAACTCTAGCTCCAGGGAATCAGGCAGCCTCATCCGATCTCCTCAGATACCCACCCATGGGGGTCCCTGCTGCCTGTGCACATTAAGTAGCCCTGAGAAGTGCATACTCTGGTGACTGTATGTGCATCTCACCCATGATGAATTTGTTCTGAGTCCACACGCTCGAAGAAGGTGGACTCTCATTGTCACCCAGTGACTCACACCATGGTTTGTGTGGACATTCAGTCACTCTAGGCCCTTTCCTAGAGGATAAGGGCATGGCTTCCTGCAGCTAGTCTACTGTGACAAGTAGGAAAGGATTCTCACATGCTGGGGTCCTTCCCTCTGCCTACACAGTATCCTGATTGCAAGTTAAGACATGAATTCACTGCTGACTGGGTTGAATTAACATCACCTTTCCTTGAGTTCCCCAGTCTATTTTTCAGCTTATTCTGAATTGGCCTCAGGCAGTGGCCTTTAGCCTCAGTTTACTGATATATGTTACTAGTCTATAAATATGCAGGCTTCATGGGTAAACTTCAGTTTTAGTTATATATTTTAAATTTCCTTTTTATATTTTACCTATCACTCTTTGGAGAGGAAGGAACACAGTAAAGTAATATTTTATAAAAGAAAGTAGAAACCTGATTTCCCTAAGGTCATGCAGCCAAGAACTGTAGGGGAACTGCCAGCCAAAGTGGAGGCCCCAGCCACAGCATCATAATGCCCCTTCCTTTGAAAATACCCGTCCGTCCGTCCGTCCATCCATCCATCCATCCATCCACCCACTCATCTATTTGTCTATTTGTGAAGAGGCCAGAAGAGGACATCAGCTCCCTTGGGGCTCAAGATACAGGCTGTTGTGAACTGCCATACATGGGTCCTGGGCACTGAATTCAGGTCCTCTGCAAGAGCGGCAGTGTTGATAACCACGGAGCTGTCTCTCCAGCCCAGGCAATGGCCCTTTTTGACTTGGGAGAATCTAAAGGTTCTTTTATGGCTACCTAAATAAAGACAATCTCACCCTGTGTATATAAAACTACAGTCAGGGTAACAATTAATCAGGAATTGAATTGAAAGTAAATTATCTTTCTCAGGGGATGGCCTGTAACATGTATTCCTTGCATGAACAACATTGATTTCAAATAAATGTTGGCAACATTCACAAAGAGTTTTTTTTTTTGTTTGTTTTTTGTTTTTTGTTTTTTTCGAGACAGGGTTTCTCTGTGTAGCTTTGTGCCCTTTCCTGGATCTCACTCTGTAGACCAGGCTGGCCTCGAACTCACAAAGATCCGCCTGGCTCTGCCTCCTGAGTGCTGGGATTAAAGGCGTGCGCCACCACCGCCCGGCCTCACAAAGAGTTTTTTAAAATGCACAAGTAGCACCCGAGATGTAAGCTGCACACCACTGTCTGCTGTGGGCACAAGACAGAAAGAGACATACAACACAGGCCTTGCTCTGAGCTGGTTCCAGTGGATCGGTTTTTAAAAATACAGTGAAGCGATAAATCAAGGGAAACCAGGGCTGCTGTGGAATGCTGTCTTCCAAGCTCACAGCCATCATCCTCATCAGCACAAACATGACTACTGGCAGGAGACTGTTGAGGCTGCCCCACAGAAGAAAGGGGTGTGGAGGGTCCCTCAGAGCCTCACCTGAAATTCCAGCCTCTGCTTCCTGCACTCCCAGCCAGTTGTATGTAATCCTGCCCTAGTGCTGTGTGGTTTTTGTGGTCTTGGGAGGTGCAGAGTATAGAGGGAAGGAGGTTGGCTGGAGGGGGAACTCCTTATGCAGCAGTGGGGAAGTCCTGATCCATGATGGGGCAGGACTGTTCAGTAGCGCAGCTGCTTCAGGGTCACCCAGACTCCGGTGATTCACCCCTTATCTGTTGGTGTGGAGGGGAGGGGGGAGACAACTGCAGTATCTCTCTTTGGCCACCTTCCCCCTTTCCTTTGAGACGGGTTTCTCACGGAGAAGTCTTCTCCGTGTAGGCTGGCTGGTCAGAGAGCTCTGGGAATCTACCTGCCACTGCCTCCCCAGCACTGAGATTCTAAGTCTGTGCCACCACGTCCAGCTTCTTACATTTGTGCTTGAGGTTGAACTCAGGTCCCTATTCTCGTAAGGCAAGCTCTGGAACTTCCTTCACCTAATCAAAGCGACAGGCAGGTTCTCCACTTGAGTTGACGGCGTGGTGGGTCTGGGCAATCCTGCCGGTAACTAAATGTGAAGCACAGTGCACCTTTGCCTTCCTTTTGACATTTGACTAATGTGGGCTGAGGAAATGTGGGGTAGGATCAGCTATGATAGACACCTCACTAACAGCAGCTCCAGGTTCTCACTGAGGTGTCTGTATTTCTCTTCATACTACACCCAACTGCATGGACCTTCTAGTGCATTTCAATGCTAAATAACAGTGCAACCTTCATGAATTCAGATTAAACAGTGCTCAGGCTAGTGTAATACCAAGCACATGTATCAGATGGGTAATAGCAGTATGAACAGATAAGGTGGCCCTCTGATGGCTAATCTTGGTTGTCAACTTTACTGAATCTGGAATCAACTAAAACACAAGCTGCTGGGCCCTCCTGTGAGGGATTTTCTTAATCAGATTATTTGAAGCAGGAAGATCCACTCTGAATCTGAGCCACATCTTCTGGTGGCACCCAGACCAAAGGATTAGGAAAGGAAACTGCTTTTTGCCTGCTTGCCCTGACTCTCACTGGCAAGTTCATCTACCATGTTGCTGATATTCCTTCACGGATATTAGAACCAGCTTCTTTGGGATTCCAAGGTAGGCTAAAGACCAGCAGCTCTCCAGGAATCTTCTAAACCTTCAGCACCAGATTGAGATTGTGGACTCAACTACTGTCGGATTCTCCACAGCACAAGATAGCATTGTTGGATTACACAGACCACATCCTGTAAGTCACTCTAATAAATCTCCTTTATACATAGTATAGATAGAAAGATGATTGATGATAGATAGATAGATAGATAGATAGATAGATAGATAGATAGATAGATAGATATAGATAGATAGATAGATCACTTGGTTCGTTCCTCTAAAGAACCTTGGCTAATACAAGTCCGGCTGAAAGTGAACACAGTGAATGACCAAGACAATCATGGGCCAGCCAGTCTCAGCAACTATGAAGGGTCATAAATTGGAGCACATGTCCTTGCTTCAAAATGCTAAAATGTGACATTTTTGAAATGATAAAAATCTGATAAATATGTCACACACACACACACACACACATACACAGACACACACTCATTCATGCATGCACCAACATGCACACACACACACTCCTATGCCATAAAATTGTATCCAGAGGAAATGGTTTCCTCACAAAAGGTCTTGTAATTGCTCTCCCCATCCTGACAACTTGAAGCACACTTCACAGGGGCATCACCATGAGTCTGATACTTGACCTAGTTTACAAACTGAGCTCTCCCCAAAGCACGCTTCTCATAAATGGAAGTAATTAAAGTGTGGGCATTCTGAAGGACTCCCTTTCCACTTAGCACACGCCCTGCTGGGGCGTTGAGAGCATCCTGGACCCGTGTCCTTTCCATCAGGGATGATGTAGCAAGGGTCACGGTCTCAGACTGTCTGCTAGGAGTATCTACACTGCAGGATGAGGGAGACATGTCTACACTGCAGGATGAGGGAGACATGTCTACACTGCAGGATGAGGGAGACATGTCTACACTGCAGGATGAGGGAGACATGTCTACACTGCAGGATGAGGGAGACATGTCTACACTGCAGGATGAGGGAGAAGCGTCTACACTGCAGGATGAGGGAGACATGTCTACACTGCAGGATGAGGGAGACATGTCTACACTGCAGGATGAGGGAGACATGTCTACACTGCAGGATGAGGGAGACATGTCTTACACTGCAGGATGAAGATGCCATTCTGAACTCTCTTAAAATCAAGACCAGGACAATTCTGGGACCTTTGGCTAGGTCCTGTGGGAGCCACACTGCAGGAGGCCATGATGTCACATCTCCAGACTCTCAGCCCTCACACAAGTGATCCAGTCTCCTTAAAACTGGTCAAAGCTGAGGATGTAGGCCAGCAAATCTGACACCATTAGAGATGCCATTCTGACCTTAGAACCCAGCATGCAGCACTTGCCTAAATGGGAACAAAGTCATAATCCATCAAAGAAAGACCTCGTCCACAATTCCAGGATCCAGGAAAGCCCCTAAATGTATTAACCTTGCCTTTTGATTTCTGTAATTTTTCTTCTTGCTAACTGCTCTTGTTATCTGGGGTGCGGTGGTGGGGGGTGGGGTGGGGTGGGGGTGTGGGGTGTGGGGGGAGGCGGGCAGTCAACCAGGATGTGGTTTTTGTGCATAAAAGGCAAAGGACAGTGAGGCTGATGGCTGCCTGACCTGGGCAATTCCCATGCTGTTTCTGGCCAGCAATGCAGACTGTCTATTCAGCTTTAAGAGGGCTTGTGTGTCCCCTTACATGTTGAATTTGAGGCCAGCCTGGGTTATATAAGTTCCTGTCTAAAACAAATAAATAAAAACAAAACAAAATTAACCTGTTTTTTAGTTAAAATTTCTAAAGTGCCACCAGCACTTGGGGACCAAGTGTTCAAACACATCAGCCTATGAAGAACATTTCACATTCAAAGTTCAAGACCAGTCTACAACATGGCCTCAAATAATCCCCATGAAGGAAACGGAGGTGGGGGTGGAACACTGTACATCAAGTCTCATCAGGCACTGATGGAGGGCAGTTCTGGGGGATGGTGGAGGGGTATCAGTTCCCCAAATTGAAATTTACCTCTGTGTACAACAGCAGTCTCCTTCAAACAGCCCCAGAAGTCAGGCCAACCTGGAGGGAGAGCTGGGTAGGGTACCCATTGGCTCTGAAGCCTCTGGAGTACTGAATGTAGGTCTACGTGTGAAAGCCAGCTCCCCACTCACAGTGTGGGGAGGTTCTTTACAAAGTCTGGAAGCAAACGCTAATGGTGGAAAAAGAAATTTAGCCACATCCCTGAAGCCGTCAGCACCTTTTCTTAGGATCCTCTGGGCTCATCTGCGTCGTCTCAAGGCAGGCAGACTGCCTGTAAATCTCAGGGCTCCGGCTGCAAACTCACCCACTCCTGGCTCTGGATCTTCTCGGCTGTGGCACAGCACACGCATCTCCTTTAGCAGCCTGGCACCTCTTGCAGTGATGAGACTTGCCAAGGAGTAGCTACGCTCTCT